>NC_137456.1:216378343-216743359 GCF_964235325.1 Thermobia domestica | reverse complement strand
AAAGAAAGAACAGACAAGAAAGAAAAGAAAGAAAGAAAGAAAGGAAAGAAAGAAAGAAAGAAAGAAAGAAAGAAAGAAAGAAAGAAAGAAAGAAAGAAAGAAAGAAAGAAAGAAAGAAAGAAAGAAAGAAAGAAAGAAAGAAAGGAAAGAAAGAAAGAAAGAAAGAAAGAAAGAAAGAAAAGAAAGAAAGAAAGAAAGAAAGAAAGAAAGAAAGAAAGAAAGAAAGAAAGAAAGAAAGAAAGAAAGAAAGAAAGAAAGAAGAAAGAAGAAAGAAAGAAAGAAGAAAGAAAGAAAGAAAGAAAGAAAGAAAGAAAGAAGAAAGAAAGAAAAGAAAGAAAGAAAGAAAGAAAGAAAGAAAGAAAAGAAAGAAAGAAAGAAAGAAAGAAAGAAAGAAAGAAAGAAGAAAGAAAGAAGAAAGAAAGAAAAAGAAAGAAAGAAAAGAAAGAAGAAAGAAAGAAAGAAAGAAAGAAAGAAAGAAAGAAAAGAAAGAAAGAAAGAAAGAAAGAAAGAAAGAAAGAAAGAAAGAAAGAAAAAGACAGACAGACAGACAGACAGACAGACAGACAGACAGACAGACAGACAGACAGACAGACAGACAGAAAGAAAGAAAGAAAGAAAAGAAAGAAAAGAAAGAAAGGAAAGAAGGAAGGAAGGAAGGAAGGAAAGAAACTAAACCTGAAAATCGATAACTCCATTATCAGTTGCAAATATAATGTACTCGGTTACGCTGGTTTACTGTTTTTGTCTAGTGACATCTCCAACTTTGTATAACTATGGTATTAAAACGAAAGCAATTTATGGGTTTTGCCTTGAAATTAACTACGTAACGAAGCTTCATTAGAAGAGAAATGTTTCGATTTTGTTTTAATGTGTGCAGACACGCCAGTTTTACATTCTTAAGTCAACATTTTCTCGTATCCATCGACCAACTGCAGTATTACTGTCTACTTCTACTGCTCTATGGTACACGATTGTTTGAAAAGTCAAAACTTGCGTCAATGAGGACCTTATTATTAGGTTCGAGAGAATAAAATGTCCGTTTTTTCATTTAGTGAGAAACTCGACTTAGCAACAAAACACAGGAACGGATTAAGGTCACGCGTCTAACGTCACAAACTCTGTACACGTCTAGGGCACTAAGACAGTCAGGAGGCAATACGTTCTTGAACAGGGTCGTATGGAAGTGCATAATAGGAACACACAATTGCGAATAATTTTTCTTCAAGAATTAAAACTGGAGCACTTTGCACAACAAGCCTCAAAAAACCTTAACACTACATTGTGTCAGGAATGGCGAATGAACGCATCGTTCGCCGATGGTTTGTCAAATTTCGTTTCGGTGACAGCATTACAAAATGAGCCCCGTGGGCGCAGATCAACTTCGTTGTACGGGTGAAGTCCTCAGAAACACCTTGAAGCGGAGCCTCGGAAAAATGTTCACGCCACTGCAGACGAGTTAGGCATGCACTATACCATTGTCGCTCGGAAGCTTCTTGCAATACCACATGACTTAACACAAGCGAACAAGAATTCCCGTCTGGAGGTATGCAGTTCTCTGGTTACAAGAGATAACCTGGAAAGTTTGCTGCATCGGATTGTCACTTTTGACGAAAAACGTATCTGCTACGACATACGTACACGGTCAGAACTGTAGCTGGATCTTGATTAAAGTCCAAGAAGGTTTCTACGGGTTTGGAAACCCTAGATGATGTTGCTAATCAGTAGCGTATTCTCTGGGTGTGTAAGTTGTGTGTTAACGCACAACAAAAAATCAAGAAAAGAGTATTTTAATTGAATTAAACGGATCGACAAAATTAGTTTTTTTTCTTTTTTTTTTAAATTTCAACGAGACAGAATCAACTGTTGAAGTGCAAAGAAAAAGAGAAGTGCTGTGCGACGTCCGTCATATATTGAGAAGGCACCTCTGCGTGTAAGTCGTTGGCAACGCTTTGGCTTCAATTTTACTACCTTAGAAGACTCATATTGCACATGCGCTTCGTGTTTCTTACCTCATGCTTCTGAGATCCAAGGCGTTGTTTAGAAAATCAACGTCTCCACTTGTCGGCTTGTCTCAAGCGTTGCCAAGTCTATAGATTTATCTGTGGACGTACAGATTTTTTTTTTAACAGCATTTTTTTTAAGGGCTATGATCTACACACTTTTTCACTGTTAAACATATCGTTCAATTCATAAGTTAAGGGTACAATCGACTTCTTGTTAGAATACTTGTAAGGAACACGGTGAAAAGAAACATCATCCTTTTTCTCTCGATCCTATAAAGTTGTGTTCGAAGGGTACGTTGACGATTATTTAAAAAAAAAAAAAAAAAAAATTAAGCTACAGAATGGTTTTTCATTGTGCCTTTTTCTTCCCCTTATTTTAATTTACTTTGTCGTTAGTGCTCATCCTCAAGACTTACGGTTTCGTGCATCTTACTGTTTATAAAGCAGTAATCCAGAGTACTCTACGCAAAGAAAGACGACTCGGGCTGGAATTCAAGTAATTGTAAGTAAATAATTGCTTGTTTTTGATTTTCAGTTTCATATTTTGAGGGTATATTTACTTATATAATTATTGTAATTAAATGTATTCCTTACGTAATAACATCCTCCTTGATTCATCTTTATAATTTGCAGACTAAATTTTTAGAAGAAAATTGCTATTTATAGGTTGGCGTTGCTAGGACATTATGGGGGCGGCCATGGTCCCTTACTTCCGAAAATTGCAAGATCTTCCAGGCACAGACTATATTCAAGAAATCGATGGGTGGGCAAGGTATAGTCACTATTAAATACTCGTATATTGAATGCAAATGCTACTAAAATAGTTATGCGTAAATTGAGGTAAACTTACCACATATTTTTGATCAGTAAAAAATGTGGGTGGGTCCATCTTTGCACTGAGGAGTGAGAGTCTCCTCTAGTTTCGCTTATGGTTGTGAGGATTAATATATTTTTCCTTTCTTGCCAACGCCCTAACATCCACGTCAGGAGACGCTACTGTTGTTAGTATGGAGATCTATGGTGAAGTTGAGGCGAAACCATCACTGCGAATCTTTATCGTGCTGAACTCCATGAAATGCATCGAAATTTTGCTCGCCAACACCCGGAAATATAAAAGACATTGTGACCTTATGTTGTGCGACAACGCACGCGCAAATATCGCTTAAAGAATTTTCCAAACTCTCGACTAGTTTCAGTATGAAACCCTTGCTCCTCCATCATATTCTCCTGACGTCTCTCCCACCGACTACCTCCATATTTTCCGGCATCTTAATCATTTCTTGGAGGGAAGATCTTCCATGATAATTAGGTATTGCAACGTGCAGTTAAGACTTCTTCGCATCGCAAGATGGGAAGAGTATGTGACGGCGGTGACTATTTTGATAGATATTGTAGTTTTAAAAAAGTTTAAAAAGAAACATCCAGAACATGTTTTTAGTCTGTGTAAAACTGAACAAATCAGTACCGGGACCTAAAGTCACATACAGCAGGAAGAAAACTATGCAGCACAGAGAGAATCAATTTGTACTCAAACTGAGGAAATTTATATATATATATATATAAAGTCAACAGTTTAGTGCAGCGTATTCGTCGTGTATGATTTTCCCACTGTAGGCTCCAATCATTGATAACGCAACACTGACCCATGTACGTATATACATGCAGCAATATCTCGACAGCTATTTCAGCGATCTGAAAGATTAAAGTACTGGAATATTGCCCTACTTGTGTGATGCTCGTAGTACATCATTCTATTTGGCGAGCTTAAGTTAAATTGATGTATGCTATATGCTCCAGCTCTGTGACATAGGACACTTTCATTTATCCGATCTCATGCACACTACTAATCAATAGGAAGAATGCAGCCTTCGATATTCGTAGATGAAAGTTTCAACTATAATTCGAACACTATTTCCTAACATGTAGATTTTCTTATGGCAGCTTCCCTTTCCGCTGGTCTAGTGGTTAGCGCGTGTGTCTTTGGTGTACGTCGTCGCGGGTCGGTTCCCGCTAGAGCAAGAAATTTCATTTACTAATCATATACTTTCATTAACCACCGGTTTCCTTTAGCCTAAAGGACACAATCGTGCGACGTTAAAATATATATTGTAAAAGCGCTATTACATTTCTTTCATGGATGTTAAAATAACCATAATTCTGTCAAATCTTTGAATAAAGGAAATCTTTAGGATTTACGTCTCACGATTATTCCTTGCAGGCTAGACTAGATGAATGCTTAATAAAACAATCGGTAGAACGAGAAAGTGCGACGAAACGGGAGAATCCAGAAAAAACTCATAGACACAATCATATCCAAACTTACATGGTGTAGGATGGAACCAGGGGACCCCTCGCACTAAACGTAACCGCTCTACCACTTAGTCACTGTGTCCCCTTAATCCTGTGAAATCTGTCTAAACTATGATGAGTATTTCTAAAACGATTTGTTCCAAAGGAACGAATCCTTCAGTAGAATTAAAAGACGGATTCACTCAGAAGTATATAAAGACGGATTTACTCAATGTAGTTGACGAATTAAATCAGTGGATTTGGTTGATGGAACCAGATGATGGAACCAAACAACAAATTGAGTGAACACAGTTAATGGATTTATATTAATAGAATCGGAGAACAGCAGTACTTCAGAACAGGGGACATTGCACAACGAAGAAGCATACAATGAATCTACAGCGCATGTCTTCCAAAACAACCCAATCTTCTTTCTTCATTTTTGTATCCCTTATTTGTATACAACTAACACGAATAAGAAATCAGGAAGCAATGGAATTTTCTGCGCATGTTTCGAAACTTCACAATCACTCCTTATTACTTCCTCCCCTACTAAACCAACTTTGTAATACTTTATATGTTAATAATAGTAATTTGAATAGTTTGGCCGAAAGGAGGAATCATATTAGAGAACCACATGGAAATTCGGATGGAACTAAAAGATTCGAACCAAATGATTCGAACAAATTGGGAAACCAAACAAGTTGGATCATACAACTTACCGGAACCAAAGGATTCGATGCAGACGAGCAAATCCTTGTTTAGAATGGATTGAAAGGAATCGATTTTGGAAAAAGAAGCAAACTGCTAATCTCCATTCTACACTAATTAACACCAGTTTTTACTAGCGAATACATTTCAATGTAAATATATGTGCCATGGGCTTGTTAAACCTGCTCTACGGGCTTAAGTACTCTTCGAATAATAGTGCTTCTAATAAAGAACAACATATTGGATAATGGAACTAACCTGTTCTGTCCTTTCTTAAATCTGCCAAAATGCATGCCGCTTTATGTTGATGATATGAAGCCCACAGAAATAAAATGATGCCAACAAGATCCATTGCTGATGGTTTTCCTAAATTGAAAGCTTCTTTCCTTTCTACAAAAAAAGACATAAGAGCATAAAAGCAGCAATAACTAAATCTGAACGATGTAAATTAGAAAAGAAACTTCTTTGAAAAATCATTCGCTACGAATAGCCGTCTTTTATATAAATCGTCGTAAAATCAATTCAGCACGCGTGTTTTTTCGAGTATTCTGTTCCTCTAATACAGTTAATTTACTTTATTCGCTTTAATATATCACTTTTCAGACTAAAGAATCTTTTTCATTTAAAATTAAACAAAAATATTAGTTTAATTATGCGGAATATCTTTTCAGTTTCAATGATGCAAAATTTATTTCTTGATTGGCAGTGGCGTATTATTAGCTGTGAGAATGAGAATGCCGCTTCAGTTACTTGATTAAGTCAGTTCAAAACCTGAAGAAATTCACACTCCATATTTAATTTTAATTTACAGGGCTGATCCTCTTATCACATTATATTCTTAGCCAGCAAATATTAAAGAGATTAACTTCCAACGCAGCATTTCAAATAAAAATTTCAACATTTTAACGTAGAATATCTGTACCTGGTATCGGAAAATCATTTTAAAATGAAATGAAATCTTTAAATTTAACGTCCCACGGTTATGCCAGTAAGGCTAAAGGAGACGGTGATAATGAGAAATGAATGAAATGGTGGAATAAAGAAAGTGGGAGGAAACGGGAGAACCCCGAGAAAACCCACGAGCACAGTGTTTGTCCACCACAAAGTCCACACGGCGCGAGCTGGGATCGAACCAGGGACCCCAAGCACCGGAGGTAAACGCTCTACCACTGAGCCACCGCGCCCCCACGAAAATCATTTTAAGTATAAGAAACCTCTTCCACTTACATAAAATATCACTATCTGTCTGTCGATTACAAACAGTAAGCAAATTTTTTATAAAAGAAGAAACTTCAGTGCAACTTTATCTTCCTTCATCCTAACTTTTAATTACTAACTTTCCTTACACTGGCGTGATCTATATCTCATACACGCACAATTTTCCACCAGATAAATATGGAATATTATATTAAAAAATGCAAAGGGATCTAATACCGACGGTGATTAGATTATTTTTGTTCTATCAATTATTATCAATAAAATATGAACTCGTATTCTCACGATAAGAACTAATGTTTCTCATAGCAATACCACAATCAAGAAACGTATGGCGGATATAGCTATTCCAAAAACCGAACTAGAAGAAATTTTAAGATTAAAACCGTAAATTTACACCAATTTTTAAATATCACTATGTAATAAATTTCATCATTTAATTTGACACTAAAAGTGGATGCCAGACTCTAGGTGTAAGCTTAACCACACCATTATTAGTTAGAAACACTGAAAACCATTACGCTACCTTTTAGATACCACACAATGAACTAACTTAACATGCAACTGACTATGCATTATACAACATGATTCTAAACTGAACGCATAGTCTACTTTTATTATATTATTACATCAGAAAGGGTATTCAAACTTAACCAACCTTGAACTAAATTACTTACTCGGTACAACAAGACCATTCGAATATAATATACTGGCTGTTACAATTCCAAAATAGTGGAAAAATGCAAGCAGATAATGAGCAAAATTGATTGTCGCTGAAGAGAAAATGCTGACAAATATCGTTTCATACAGCCTTCTGTACGTGTGTAATAGAAGTAATACCAATGCGATCAGCGTTGAAATACCATTAACTGAAAAAAAAATCACATATATCATCATATTTATATTATAGTGCACGAAAGACAAAACATTCGATACTTTTCTTATTGCGTACCGAAAAATCCCATGCCCTGTGAAACAATATTGACTTCTTTCGTGACAATAAGTTAAAACTTTAGTTATAGAGAACTCACCACTTACGTAAGCAATGCGTTCCGTAAACATTTACGTAACTTAATTATTACCTAAGTAGAATTTATAAATTGCTTTAAGTGTAACTTTGTAGGAAATCGTGATATGTATATTATTATTTTATATATGAATACCACTTACATATACAGTATTATTTTACAAATAAAACATGCAGCAGTATCTACTCGGGATATTAACCATAAAAGTATGATAAATATACAAGGTGTGCACATGAAATTTCCCTGATTACAAATATTAACTGCATGGAAACTATTAGTGCCAGAGAATAACGGTTTGCGGCATCCTGAAGAGCAACTCAATCTTTTCTTTTTTGTGTTCCCGTTAGGAACTCTCACAATGTCCAGTCGATATTCAATCCCCCGCCAAGTGTTGCATAGCATATCCGGTGTGATCGAGATCATGGTTTCTTAAATTTTGTGACGAAGAGCAGGAATATCACGTAACAGGTGTGGCGTAGACTCTATTTTTGACATAGCCCCATAGGAAGAAATCCATAGGGAGATCGCGGTGGCCAAAGAGTGGGTCCATCGCGTCCAATCCATCGCTGTGGAAGCGTTAGGTCTAAAGCCCTATGAACATCCAAACACCAGTGCAGTGGGGCACCATCCTGTTGGAATATCACGTTTGGTTGCAAAGGGAGTAGCTGTGGAAAAGCAAAGTGTTCAAGCATATCCAGATAAACGGAACCAGTCATGCGTGCCTCATGAAGAAAAATGGTCCGATAATTCTGTCGCGTCCCAAAACACACCACAGTTTCCTATGACGTTCGTGCTTTGCCCGAGCCAGACTGTCGGTTGACACTCCCCGTGGCTAAAACATTCTCAAACCATGTTTTATTGGTCTTGACGTCTGGTGGGTTTCGCTGGAACTTTCGTCTGAAGTTCCTTTGCACGGTAATTGGTGATATAGTCTCAGCCAACCACACCACACACTGCGCTCTCTCTCGTGCTGTTGTCATCTTTGTTCATGAACATTTGCAATAAATAACAAAAATGCATAAACTTTGTTACTGAACACCCGCAACAAATAACAACATTTAACAATCAACAACAAAAAACTGTTTGAGTTGTTCTTCATGATGCCGTAAACCGTTATTCTCTGGCACTAATAGTTTCCATGCAATTAATATTTGTAATCAGGGAGGTTTTATGTGGACACTCTGTTAACGTAATATTTGGCATACAGCTATGTTGTAAGCTTCGAGATTTGTTTTAAAAAATGTGAATTGACGTTAAGTCGTGGGATATATTATACATGAATACGGAAATATTTCTCAAACTTTGAATTCTACATATTGAAAGAACAATATTAGCTAAATTGCACATGATACTTCAAACAAAGGATCGAATATATTATCTCAATTTCACAGTAAATGGAAGAGTTATCCTTTACCTCTCTACCTGCGTATAGTTAATTTTTTAAACAATTTTTACACAAGTGGACCGTCTTCCACAAATGCAAGAAACACGTTCTTTTCAACATAAAATACGTAAGAACAATAAACATAATATTTGTATAACATCAAAATTAATATTTGACTCAACAGAATATAATTAATTTTAATCACACGATGTAACACAATTTTACATTAAAAGAAAAACAAACATTTACTTTCAAACAAATAACATTTTCATATGTATTGTATAATACAAGAAGTGTAAATAAAGAAAGCACAATATTCTGTTTTTTTTTTTTTTTTTTTTTTTTTTTTAAATTTTAAAACAAACATTTATTTATCTGGTATAGCCAATGTAATGTTTTTCTTCGCGTCTCACGTTTAACTATTTCATCATTCACCTCCCCCTCTCCTCCCTTCTACTCAATATAAATTCATGGTTGCTTAATAAACGCGCGGGTATCTAAATGGTACCATAAATGATTATACCCAAAACAAACTTGACAGCTTCGAGACGTGAAGAGCTGATACAATAGGGGGGGGGAACAGCTTTTTACCTTTACTCGTATTAGCTGTTTCTAGAATTCTTTCTTAGTAAATAAAATTCGCATTGTGTTTTCGTGAACAATTGAAAACATTTTTAAAAATGATTGTCAGTTCTATTTATGTGATTCCAATAATTATTTTTGGAGTGTGTGTATATATATATATATATATATATATACTAAGAAAGAAATTCGCATCAGAAGAAGAAAAGCAAAAACTTAATTTCGGAATTATAAAAACAGCGCCTTTTCATTTAGCTTGTATGATTCAACTGCGTTGAAACAAGGAAGTCTTCACGAAGAAATGCCTCTCTAAACCAAGATGGAAACTAACCACGCTACAGGAACCCTAGGGATGATCCTTTGCATAATAACACAAAAATCACAAGATTTTATGATGTATTTTGTAACCTGATATAATAAATTTAAGACTAAGGCACCCCTAACACAGCGACAAAACAGTATTGCTGTCACAAATTCATTTGCTATATCGCTAGGTGCATAAACAGCAAGAAGGGAAAGGGAAGTCCGCAATGTGACAACACTGCGCTAAATATCGCGTACCATTAGCTACTGCTCATATTGCTTGTCATCTGAAAAGAGCTCCAGTTTGTAAGTTTCGTAGAATTAGTAGAGACGGCATTTCATGTTAGTAAGTTACTTTTAATTAATAATTAGTTTCTGTAGCAAAGCATGCAAATATTACTATAGTATTTCATTACTACGATAACTTTTACTTTCACTTGTCTATTCATAGATACGTTGCACCGTTCAACATTTCTTATATATTGATTTTATTACCAATGTATTCTATTTAATAATCAGGCTCCAACAACTGTATGTTATTATTTTATAAAACTACTTTCGTACTTATTTTTGTGGTTTGTTTTTCAGCAACTTTTACGCTCCAAAACCTAAATTTTCTTACACACCGTTGTGGGTATTCCGTCATTATATGTATCTAGTTGTTTATAGGTAAGTACTTCTGTCTTGACTTTTACATAATTTCAACCGGCATCGTCGCAAATTCAGAAATACAAGGACTGCTCGATCTTGGTTAACTTGGCAGTGCATTTTAATATTTGAAAAGATCGTGCTAGATTAATTTATTGCAGGATTTAGGATTGAGATTTCTGGGCTTTCGGCATCTATGGCCATTTAGCCTGTCACGTATGAGGAATGACATCCCTCGGCGAGCACACTATCCGAGGAAAGGGAAAGAAGAAAGGATGGGGGAAGGAAGGACGCGGCCTGGAACCTGTTAATTAGGTATCACCCCGCCATTTGACTAGTGAATGAGGAAAACCTCATTCAGGATGACTGGCCTGAAAAAGCTTTTTACACTTTTTCGACCCGAGTACTCCCACCGGGAATCGAACCCGGGATCACTCGCATCGAACCCATGAATCTATTGCAAACAAACGTCAAAACTTTTATACTTGTTTATCAGTACATGTGATACGATTAGGTAGCATTCTCAATATTATGTATAATTTGTTATTAACTTGCTTATTTTATGTATAGATTTATATATTCTTTTTAATATTTTATATTAAGTTATTTGAGAAGTTTTCGTAAATCTTTAAAATGTTGTTAACTTTTTTCATGCACAACCACTGAACTTGTCTTCTGTTTTCTGCAACTACTAAAATTTACTTTTCTTCTTTTTCTACCTTTCAGAATGTCAATCCCCACAGGTACGGACTTGAGTCCCAATCATCAGTAGCGTTTTAGGTACGAAATCAGAAATAAGAACAATAAACAATCATTAACAAAATTAAGATAAGATAACGAGCAAAACAACAATTAAAATTCTGGAATAAATAAAAAAATCAAGTCTATAGTGCGGGTAAGCACTGCGAAATTAGGCGCATTATAATCTTTACAGAGCAAAAACGGAAAGAGATAAGACAAATGTGTTTCCGGTAAGAATTCAGTGCCCCGATCTCTATCCTTGTATGACAATCACAAGTGGTAGAAATCTGTGTTTTCGATTTCCGATTCCAACATTCATCACAATAGCGAAAAGACAGTAACAGATAGCGAAATAAAGTTTTTTGATATGGACCCAGTATCGTAAGAAAAGTTTCCAATTCCATTCCCCTATTGTAAAGGTAAGTGGTAGAAATCTACTACCATTTCGGGTTCTAATACGGATTCCCATAGAACTACATCGCAAACGGTAATAAGAGGCAACAAATAGTTTTCTGGTGTGGATTCAGAATCCAAAGAGCATATTTTGCCTCAGCTTGTGTTCTACTGAAATCGGAAGTGGTGGAAATATACAAGTCCCGGTTTCAACACTAATCGCCATAGTGGAAAAAGGTAGGTAGCAAAAAGCAGTTTTTGACAATGAATTAAGTATCGCAAGAATATGCCCCATGCCCAACTTTATTCTTCTATTGTAACAGAAAGTGGTAGAAATCTAATAACACTTGTAGCACCAATATTTACTCCCGTAGAGCAATAATAATAACAGTTATTCATTTATTTATACAAATTTCTAGGCCTAACCGGCTCCTATGGCCTTAAGACCGTCACGTATGAGGGATGAGGTCCCTCAGTAACACGCTATCCAGGGAAAGGGAAAAACAAGACAGGAAGGAATGGCCTGGGACCTGTATGTTATGTACCATCCCAGCATTTGCCTAATGTGAATGAGGAAAACCCAGGAAAAACCTTACTCAGGATGGCTGACCTGAAAAAGCTTTTGCACCTTTTTGACAGACCGTCCCCATCGGGAATCGAACCCGAGACGCTCTACCAACGGTACGAACGTTAGCGACTACGCTATGTGAGCCACGAAACTGACACAAAAAAAAGGTAATACAAGGCCACAAACGGTTTTCTTGATGTGGATTCAAAATAACATACGTAAGTCTGTTTATACTGAAACCAAAAGTGCTGAAAATCTGGAGATTTCCGTTTCAACACTAATCACATAGTCAAAAACAGCAACAGACAACGAGAAGCGGATTTTATATATAGGGAGAACCTGAAAGATGTGTACAAACTCTGGGAGATAATTCGTAATATCAAAAAAGACAAAAGGTCCTTTTGCATATTGTCGAATTCCGCGTCATGTACGAGTGACAGGGGTGTCAACTTAGAATCGACAGTCTGATCCTGACAAATGGGACGGAACAGAAAGATGTGCAAAAATTATCTGCACAACTGCCTAATGTACCATTTTGCTTATGTTCATAGCCACATTTAAGTAGTTTTGATTTCACGAATCACTTGGATATGTATTCAATATCGTGTAGGAATAGGTTCTACTTTCGACTTTCTTCTTTTACTGCAACTGGAAATGGTAAAAATCTACTATCGTTTCTGGTTCTAATATTGAAGAACGAAGTAGCAAGAAGTGTAACCAAAGTGGAATACTGCAGTGACCGCTTGATGTTTGTAAAACTACATGCAAAAGCAGTGGATATTGTGATAATACAAGTGTATATGCCAACAACAGACCATGATGATAATGAAGCAGAAGTAATGTATGATCAGATCAGTGACATATTGCATCAAGAAGGAAGAGGTAAGGTCAACGCCATAGTAATGGGAGACTTCAACAGCATAGTAGGAGAAGGAGCTGCGAATAAGGTAGTGGGACCATTTGAATTAGGTAGAAGAAACGAACGAGGTCAAATGCTTATCGGTTTCTATAGGCAACGTGATCTGGTGGTGATGAACACGTGGTTTAAGAAAAGAAAAACCAAGCTGTACATATGGAAAAGTCCAGGAGATAAGAAGGGCTATCAAATCGATTACATTCTTGTGAAGCAACGTTTCAGGAATAGTGTACGAGACGTAAAAACATTGCCAGGAGCGGACATTGATTCGGATCACAATCTACTGGTGGCAGAAGTGCAAACCTGGTTAAAATCGATCAAGAAAGATGGGAGGAGAAATCGAAAATGGAACTTAGAGCAACTAAGAAATATCGACGATGATGTGAAAGAAGAGATGGAAGAAAAATTCTGTGCAATGGGCGCTGTGGTTGACAATATAGAGAATAGTTGGGGAAAACTTAAACAGATTCTACTTGACACACTCCACAATAACATTGGTAGGATGGAAAGAGCACCGAGAAAACCATGGATAACTGAAGCAATGCTTAAGAAGATGGAGGAACGCAGAAGAACAAAAAACACAAACATCAATGAATAGAGAAAGCTGAATAATGAATTGAGGAGAGAAACGGACAAAACCAAAGAAGTGTACATGGAGCAGATATGTGAAGAAATAATGAACTTCAACGGCGCGGCAAGTATGACCTGATGTACCAGAAAGCACAAGAATTAGGAGGGAGAGCTAACAAAAGTATACGAACGTTCGGCATCGAAGATCAACAAGGTAATGTAACCACTTTGGGAGGAATACATAAAAGATCTGTATGATCAGAAGAACCGCCCCAAAGATATTGCGATTGAAGCAGAGGAAGAGGTGGATGATGATGGAAAAGGACCCAGTATATTGAAAAGTGAAATAGTGCAAGCAATAAAAGACATGCGAAGGAGAAAGGCCACTGGAGACGACGACATACCAGTAGATTTGCTCAAGGAATTAGGAGACAATGCGATGGAAGTACTGACCTCACTTATTAACAAGATCTATCTGAGTGGAGAATGGCCAAAGGATTTTCTTGATGTTACAATGATTGCATTGCCCAAGAAAAATCAAGCAAAGAAGTGCAGCGATCACAGAACCATTAGCCTGATTCCCCACACTGGAAAGATCATTGCACGTATACTGAACAGGCGGCTGGAAAGCAAGATAGATGAGAGGTTAGAAGATCAACTTGGATTCCGGAAAGGAAAAGGCACCAGAGATGCTATTGGATTGATGAAATTATATTAGAAAGAATTCTTGATGTGAAGGAAGAGTTGTGTTTGTGCTTCATCGACTGGCGAAAAGCTTTTGATCGAGTCAATTGGACGAAACTTTTTAAAATACTTAAAGAAATCGGAGTCAACTGGAGAGATCGACGACTCATTCAAAACCTGTACATAGGACAACGAGTGAAGATGCGCTTGAATCTTGAATGAAGGAGAAACCAATAGTGTGGAGATTGGACGAGGAGTCAGACAAGGATGTAGTTTGTCGCCCCAATTATTCAACATTTACAGTGAATGTTTAATGAAGGAAGCATTAATGGGAACTGGAGACTTCAAGATTGGAGGACAGATCATTAACAAGATCAGGTATGCAGATGATACGGTTATAATAGCTAAAACCGAAGGAGGACTACATGAGATGATTGACAAAATAGTTGACACTGGAAAACTGAATACACCGAAAACAGTAATAGGAGGCTACAAACGGCTTTTGATGATTTGGAATCCCAAGAATATGTTTAATTTGTAACTTAAACCGCAAGCAGTACAAATTTCCGATTCCAATACTAATAACCATAGGGTCATTCCATATCAATTCATCCAGGCCATGATAGCCACCAATTCAGATGTTTGTGCCATTTGGTACAATAGCTACGACCAACAAGTTAGTAATCCATGAAATATTTTCTTTTCTCGCTCGTATAGTTCCGGAGATAAAGGTTGTCATAGTGTGAGGAAATTAGTCCTAATATTGTTTACGAAATGAAATGAAATCTTTAAGTTTTACGTCCCACTCTTATGCCGGCTAGGCTAAAGGAGACGGTGATGATGAGAGATGAATGAAATGGTGAAATGAACAAAGTGGGAAGAAACGGGAGGACCCCGAGAAAACCCACGAGCACGGTTTGTCCACCACAAAGTCTACACGGCGCGAGCTGGGATCGAACCAGGAACCCCAAGCACCGGAGGTGAACGCTCTACCACTGAGCAACCGCGCCCCCAATATTGTTTACGAGTACCTGCTTGTGAGTACGATGTTGGAGGGAAAGCGCCATAATTCAGATAATAATAAAGTTATTCGCATCAAATTTTTACCAAATAAGAACTAATCTATGTAGGCTGTGAAGAAAACTGTTTCATCAATCTTGTGCATCTGTAAGATTTACTAAAAATAAATATTTTTCAATTAACATAAACTTTTGAGTGCGCAGCATAAAATCAGAAAATGAGATTTATCACCAAAAAGCATAGGAGTTCTCCCTTTCTTTTTTTGTTTCATAATGAATCTGAATCTGAAAGTATGCCTGGAAATTCTCAGAAATGAAAATACTGAGTTTTCGAATGTCTAGGAGCCTATAATTAGTTCCGCTGCTAACGGTATGCTCAAAAATAGTTGAGGCGAAATCTGAAAACCTTCATATAAAGAGAGTATTATTTGAGGGACCGAGATCGAATTGTGGATACAGGTAAAAGGGACAAAGTGAAAGGTGATAAAAGTGTTTGAATATCATGGCGGGCATCTGGATTTAGTTAGTAATTGAGCATATGAAACACATTATACAAAAACTAACCTGGATAATGTTCCTTTTTAAAAATTCTTGCCAATATTTCCAGTACGTCTAACGAGTACTCTTCTTCGGGGCTTATGGCTTAAGAATATCCTCTGTGCTGTTATTCGCATGTTTACGTTAGAACAAACAGTGGTGTGAAAATATATACCAACTCTTAATGTTGTAGTAGTTAGTGCATTAACTTTAAAAGCCACCTGTTCTTTATTTTTGAAATAATGTATCTATAGTCGTGGCCAACCTAAGTTTTCAGTGACGTAATTTCAGTAGCTCCAAAAAACTAACCATAAGTAATTCCAAGTAATGTTGGAACTGTACCATTATGAAAGAGTTTCCTACTGCAGAGCCTCATTTTTTAGATTTACCTGGACATAGTTAAAATTATTAGTACTTTGAAGTAACAAATAGTTAATATATATATAATGCATGCTCGCAAATACGCAATGATCTTACGTTATAGGAAAGAACACAGGGCTGCAACATTTCCTGTAACAAGTAATGCGGTTTGTTAATGCGCGCAAACAAATAATCCCACATTTTAAAGATTACCCTTTATGTAGAACAAATTGTGCAGTTATGATTTGATAAAAGACCTACAAGATATCTGTGAAGTAGAATAATTTATACATATGTATAAAATAGCTTGTTTTCTGCTGTACAGGTGCAATATGGCGTTCTCTGCAACGGAAATTCAGAGTCTGTTCAGCTGTGTGTTATTTTCGATTACATAGAGGTGGCAGTCTATTAAATAGCCAAGCAAGGCAAATTGTTTTAAACGTGTGTTCATATTTACGACGTGCCGATCCCTGTAAGAGCGTAAGTGATATTGTAGCCTTACCACAGATATGATAGGTGGCTTCTCGTTGAAAAAGAATTCCTGGAAGAAGGGAAAGTGTCAACAACCGTAAAGACAAGAGACTGGGTGAAAAATAAAGGTACACGATTGAAAAAATGGACGATTTTACAAAGCGTGTTATCCGTCAGAAAGTGCATAAAGTTTGGTGCAATGGAAGCAACAAGGCTCCCACGTTGAAGGAAATTTCGGCTGAAATCAACTGATTTTTTTTTTTAAAAAAAGCTTTAGAATACAGTTTGTATCGCCTCTTTCTACAAACTCCAATGTGAACGACAGAAATAATATAAAATCTACGCAAGCCCTTGAGCTTCCTTGGTTATACAGTTAGCGTACGCACTTTCAGTGCCGGAGACCCAGCTTCGATTCCCTTTGGGAGCTGTAGGTCCACGCGTCATTTACACTCAGTGTTGAAAGGAACTCATATCCAACTAAACAACTATGCAGTTTTCAATAAACACAGCAGAAGCACAAGGGATAGCACAATGTACTTTACTGAGGTCCAATTTTCTATTATAATTCGCATCTTTAAAATTCCTGTATTTACCACGAGGTTTCCCATAATGTATTAAAGACAGAAGCTTTCATCGTACAATTTGCTGATTGCAACGCAACGTAAAAAATGATGAGCAATTATAACTGCTATGCTTATTATCGCAAATTAAGATATAATTGTTGCGTTACGTTGACGAAAACTCTACTGAATAAGGCTCAGAGACACAACGAATGATTTTATTTCTTTTTCTAAGATCTGAGATTTGTAAGCACTTCCATTTTCTTCCATTCTATATGGAGGCACGGTGGTTCAGTGGTAGAATGCTTATTTCTGATTGGAGTCAGAAAGTATATAAATTTTGGTGCAATGGACGGAACAAGGATCCCACGGATAAAGAAATTTCGGATGTTTCTTTTGTACTGTTAGTTTACTGATCCTCGAAAATGACTGACTGCTATGTGATCGTCAATCGCAAGCTCTGTCTCGATTCCTACGCATCGCTTCTCACACACTGGCTATCAGTTGTAGAAAACTCTCCTAAGCGACGCGCGCATGAATACAATACTTTCCTTCTGATTGTGAGTGGGCCAGTGCTTACGTCACTACAAGCTTAGATTGGTCACGGTTTTAATCCTGTAATCTTCTGTAACAACTGTATTTTACGTATATACGAGGGTCGTTCAACTCAATCTGAGACTGTTTTTCTTTTCATGTTTAAATGGACGCCTAGGCTGGAGGTTTTGTATGCAGTAGAAACTGACACCTGTGTCCTGTTACTGGTAGACGGCGCTCATTTGCCGCACTTGTGGATAGACCGTTATTCAAGATGGCGGACAACAGTGTGAACATCTATGTGGAACAGCGTGTTGAGATGAAGTTTTTAGTGAACGAGGGCATAAGACCTCCTGAAATTACGGTGATAAGACAGTCAGTCGCAGTAAGACATCTGAATGGTGTAAGCGCTTCAAAGATGGTTGTATCTCTATTACTGACGATCCTGGTCGTGGTGGATCACAGACCACGGTAGTCATTCCTGAGAACATTGAGCGCGTGGAGCAGCTGATCCTGGATGAACGCTAAGATAAGTGTATAACTGTAGCTCGAGGTTATGTGGAAAAATAAATCCATTTTCCACACTTTGAAATTTGCTCTTCTATTTGTTTTTAAAAAGTCCCGAATTGACTTGAACGACCCACGCAGGTATACAGAAATACGTTAAATCAACATACAATTTATATGCGTTTAAAAGATGAACTGGAACGATGTAGCTTACACAAACCTTTGAAACGTCAGGAAATATTTATTACTAAATGCTGACATTCCACAAAATCAACTTCCTTGTCGGTACAACAGTACATTTTTCCAGACTCTTTTGTGATGTATAGAGTAACCATGATGTTACATATAGGAAAACACCAGGTCTTCTTTTTCTGTCGCGGCCAATGAAACATCGAACAGGACCATGTGGATGCATGAACTCAACTTTCACACTCTTTCCTCTGTATGCTTAGAAAGTACTAAACAAAAAACAGTGACCATCATAAACGCATGCGATATATGACTTTGTTGTGATCTGTTACATCGTACATGCAGGTCGCTGTTCACCAGAAAAATGAGAAATAATGAAGTTTTTATCTGAACTGATCCTCGTTGCTCCAATGGAATCCACGAACAATAGAATAAAATAATGAAATACTCGCATTCTGGTTACCGCTTTTGTGTCTGAAAACCGTCGTTCCACCTGGTGGCAAGTTTCTATTTTTTTAATCCAAAATTTTACATGTTCAATTCTTAATGTATGAAACTCAAAAGCATTTATCAGCTGTATCTACTACATCACCACTGTATCTCTCCAGGCTTTCCCTGGCAGCCAGATGTTTAACTGTACTATAAATGACATCACCTGTAGCTAATTCCAAAAAGTGTCCATGATGCAGTAAAAGAAAAGACCTGATTGTGATAGGAAAGATTTCGAAAATCTTTACAGTTCTTGTATTTTGCAGCACACCCGTCACTAACACTAAAATAATTTGTTTCACATCTGGAAAATTTTGTCTGATGTACTGTGTAATTATTTTGAAGGTTTCGTACACAAAGGCAACATCGTGCTCCAGATCATCAGTTAAAGTGCAAAAGCTTGGAACACGTAGCCCTCCACACTGATAACCACGTGTGTAAATTGTACACAGGTGCAGTGTACAACTATCGCTTGTCCAGTGATATCCTTGTGCTTCACTTCATCTTGAATCACGTAACAGTAATTTTAGCTGAAATCCAGGAGCACAAGGGCTGCAACAAGACCAAAGTCCGCCTGCAATGTGGTAGTAAATGAGTGAGGGATAAGTTTAACCAGCTCCTCGTGTCAAGTCGCTATGTGTTTCCCAAATGTCACTTGAGTTCTGTCTGTATATATCCATGCACTACGGGAGATTTCATCGTGAGGATCCCATTCTTCAAATTTTTGTAACAAGCAACTTTTCAAATTTGCACTTGATAGGTATCGAGAGCAATGGCGTAGCATGCAGTTCCGATTTTCTGTGAAGCACACTAAATAACGAATGAATCTTTATAGGTCTCTTCTATATTACAAGCCTGAGGCAGACGACTCACGTCTTGATGGATTGTGCATTCACATGCAGCATATGTTCCGCTAGTACACACTATTTTGAATGCAACTTACAAAATTTTGATAAGAGGATGCACGCTTAAACCAGAATACAATTTATTTAAATTAGCCATTAACAATCTCTTCTGCACATTATATTTGAAAATGAAAATGAAATGAAATCTTTAAGTTTTACGTCGCACGGATATGCCGGTTGGGCTAAAGGAGGCGGTGATGATGAAAAATAAATGAAATAGTGGAATGAAGAAAGTGCGAGGAAACGGGAGAACCCCGAGAAAACCCACGAGCACAGTGTCTGTCCACCACAAAGTCTACACGGCGCGAGGTGGGATCGAACCACGGACCCCAAGCACCGGAGGTGAACGCTCTACCACTGAGCCACACACACACCCCCCAATTATATTTCTAGAATTACTAGTAATGTCTTTCTTACCTGGCATGGTTCTAGAATATTTACTGCTTTCATAAAAGGTCTTCAGTTCAGCTGTGTTTGCACTGAGGGTTTTCCTTTCCTTTGTTCAGATAACGGCTACAATTCTTTTTTCTCAGACGAGCTCTTTCGCCTGTCGCACGCCATATTCACTGACATGAAACTCTTCCATAAGTTTTAATACGCATACGCCAATTCAATCATTGGTTTCTCATGTGAGGAAATAAGTAATTCGTATAGAAGGATTAGCTCACTGCCTGATATGGAAAGCATATGGGAAGTTTTAAGATCTGATTCTCATGAGTAGTTTTTGAGATATTTAAAATTTCTTGTCTAATTCCCGTAATTGAAAGTACGCGCCATAGGCTACTTGCTGAACGATGTTTTATAATGAAAAAAAAAAAAAAAAAAGCAGTCATTGAACTAGTGCGCGACTCCAAAGTACCATGCTGTAAGTAAGTTTTCTTTGTTTAAGTTCCTCTATGAAAATCTTAAGTATTGATATACATATTAATATTAGTGCGGATTATGTTTTTCTGTGAAGTGTTATTTCATTAAGATGAAAAGTAAGTTAACTAATAAATTGGATTAAACCAAATAAAATAATTATTGTATGTATCATAACTGATTAATGCCGTGAATGAGTCCTGCATATACATATACAGCTTTCAGATTTCAGAAAATCATTCAACCTAAGAAGTACAATATTTTGGGGCTCTCTGCAGGAATAGTAAGTAAGTCAGTTATTACTTCTTAATAAATAATTATAACCGTCTAAGTCTGGAAGCCTATAATTAATTTTTTAAGCATCCAATGTCCAACAGGAGATTGATTGCAAGAGCATGTTTATAGCTTTCTTAAGCAGGTCTGACAAATTAATGGCAGTCTACATAGGAACTCAATCCTGCACCAGCTTATAACGAAAACCATCTGTTACAAATTAATGTCATCCTCGTAGGGACTTGATCGTGCAAAACATTAGCTTTACCAACAACTTGGAAAATTTCTCACCTATAATAAACATGAATGTTTATTAACAGCAATGTTCACTAGGATATATGCGTACCTAGATTTATCAATACATCTAAAGCTGAATTTATACTATTACATCAATAATAAACATTCATATAATATGCACTTTACATAATACTGAATGTTACAAAACCAAACACACACACAAAAAGTACTTCCTTTCGCTTTGCAGACTGTTTGGGAGTTTGGCATCAAATACTGTCTGTTGCTAATATATATGACGGTTGTAGCCATCATGGCGGAGATCTTGAAATCTGCCGTATTGAATTTGCCTTAACATCTCATGAACAAGTAACTTTAGGTAAAAATTAACTTTGCATTGGATTTTAGAGAAGCTAGCCTAAAATGACATGTCACACCGTCACCTTCCGATTTAACATTCTCAAACTCAATCCAAGATGGCGGATTTAGAGATGGACGCCACGATGTTCACAACTCATATCACGTAGCACTCAAGGTGTCCCTCTTACACATATTCATAATTCGATCTCATTTCCTAAAATAATTCTTTAATTACATGTGTGTTTTCAGATTTTACCTCAAGCTGTTTTTGAGCAGACTATTTAACAACACAACTAATTATAGGATCCTAGGCATTCGAAAACCTAACAGTTTTATTTCACAGAGAATTTTCGGGTATACTTTCAGATTCATTATAAAAAAAGGGGGAAGAGGGAACTCATGGATTTTGGTGAAAAACTCATTTTCTAATTTTATGTCGCGCACTTAAAAACTTATCTTAATTGAAAAATATTTATTTATTTATTTATTTAATATTTTTTTAAAGTAAGTCTTCCAGATGTGCGAGGTTGATGAAATAGTTTCCTTCACAACCTACATACTTCGGTTGGTATTTGGTAAAAATTTGACGCGGATATGTTCATTATTCACTGAATTATGGCGCTTTTCCCCCAACACTACACTCTAAAGCAGGCACTCGTAAACAATATTAGAAGTGATTTTTCTCAACTTTGACATCGTAAAAATTCGAAACTATATGAGCCAGAAAAGAAATATTTTACATGGGTTTCTAACTTGGTCCTAGCAACTGCACTAAGTGGCATTAAAATCTGAATTAGTAGGTGACATTTTCACGTTTGCTGGGTGATTTAACATGGAATGACCCCTTAGTGAAAATAACAGTAACAGACAGTGAGCAGTATTTTGTTATACGTAAATGATAGAAATAAGCTACCATTTTCGGTCTCAATATTGATCTCCATAGAGCAAAACGGTACGAGAGACAAAGAACTGATTTTTTATATATTAGTACAATACAAATCATTTTCGATGGCCTTGCTTCACCCTGTACTCAATAAACACATGAACTTCACTTGTACAAATTTTCACCAATGATCACAAGTACTGCTTTCTTAAACATTTTATTTTATTCATTAAAACAAGGTTCTAAAATTAAACTATATAGCTTGTTCTTTCCAGCCGTGGCAAGAAAAATAAGATTGAAATAAAAAATTGCATCTACGAAATTTTGACCAATTTTGTACGTGTATATCTTTGCATCCAGCTGGATAGTAACATGTGCATTTAATCTACGCATCATCGTCATAGGTGAGAATCATGCCTCCCTGGATTGCGCACTTTTTTTTCAAACTTTCAAGAATAGTATGTATACTAAGGTATCCTTAAATGGCTGATTATTAGTAACATATTCTGAATCAGTGTCAAAGCAGTTGAAGTGTGCAAAAGATAAGCTCTTTATATTTAAAACTTCCAAAAACGCTGGGCAAACCTAGTATCTTTGCACTTTCCCACGTAGAGCAAAGGTGAGTGCTTCTTTGATAGACTATATACACGTAACCAAGCAGATATTGAACCGATATTTGGCACATAATAATCATACACAATCTTCAAACTAAATTTCATTAACTCCGGAAACAGTCGTTCTGGGACTCCTGATCCCTTGACTTGGAACCCATTTATTTCAAAATACCGTACGGACGATTGTAGATCTACTCTTCAGTCTGGTAAATGTTCTTGCTTAGTAATTAAAAAAAAAAAAAAGTTAAGCTATTTTCTCTACTAGCATCATTTAGTTTCATTGCTAATTAGGAATATAGGCATCTTGCAACGAGTATTCTTTCCTGAAGTTATGTTTATGAACACATCCATACCTTGAGCCTTTGCATTTCCCAATGTCAACAGGTTCAAAAGCGTAGCCAACCAAGCAGGTACTTGTCCGTTCCGGAAATACACATTTACTGTCACATATGTTATAACTGTTGCGTATAATGATGCAAATAAGTAGAAATGTCGAAACCAGCTTAAAAGAAAGAAAAAAATATTAAACTTAATTTACAAAGAAAATATCACAAATATGTACAAATTACAGTAATATCTTATTTACTTTCATACAAAACTTTTCACCAGTAACTTTCCGCGGGTACAAATAAAAATATAAAGAAATAGAAATAAGAAGAAAAACAGAATTAGGCACCAGAGTTCCGTGATAGAACGCTTCCCTATGGTGTGAGGAATTTCTGGTTTGATCTAGTGCCATGTCAGTCTGTAATGGATAACATCATGAGTTTTCTTAAGAATCTAACTTGTAGCTATAAAGTTAGCGTACGCGTTTTGGACGCGGGAGATCCAGGTTCGATTTCACGTGGAAGCTCAAATGGTTCGGATCCCATATTAAGCTGTAGATCCACATCTCATATAGTCTTGTGGATCAACGAAATACTAAACTCTAATCAACAACACTAAACTGAATTTTTCTGGTTCTCCCGCTTCTTCCTATATTCTTATTCCAGCAATTCTTTCATAGTAAGTCACTTTCATTAGTCATCCGTTTCCTTTAGCCTAAATGACATAATCGTGGAACATTAAACTAAAGATTTCATATTGTCGTCCATATATCCTCCGTTTTTGTCTGTAGAAGTAACAAACGTTCTAAAGTAAAGGTTTTTAACCGACTTCAAAAAAGGAGATTCTCAATTTGACCTGTTTATGTATGTATATTAACTACTCGAATACAGAAACCAGAGGAGGCATTGTGGTTCAGTGGTAGAATGGTTAGCTCTGGTACGTAAGGTCTTTGGTTCGATCGCCGGCCAAGTTTGTTTGTGGTGGACATCATCGTATCCGTAGGTTTTCTAGAGGTACTCCCGTTTCCTTTCACATTCTCATCCTACCAATTCTTCCATCATCATTCACTTGCCTAAATCATCGTCTCTCCCTTAGCCTAAAGGGTATAATCGTGGGAAGTTAACTCAAAGACGTCATTTTCTGTGTATATATTCTGGTGGTTCCATAGAAATTTCATTAGAATGTAATGATATTCTTTGAAGCTAGACCATCAAACATCTCAATGTGTTTAGTGTGAAAAATGTAATTAGCAAATTTTAATATGCGTTATGTTCATGCATAACTTCAACATAGATGAACCGACTTTGATGATTCTTCTTTTGTTGGAAATAGAATCTCTGTGGCCCCACGTAATCTTCATAAGGATATAGCAAGTTTTGGAAGTTAGACTATGAAACTCCCCAATGGCTGACAGTGTTAATACTGTAACTGTGTTGCATAATGATGCATAACTCTGACATAGGTGCATCGATTTTCATGTTTCTTTCTTTGGTGCGTTTGAAAGACTATTCTTCTAGAAATCAGAGACAAACTTTATACAGATATAACAAAAGTCTTGGGGCTAGAGCATGAAACTTCTCAATGAGTGAGTCTAAATACCATAATTTTGTGTATGATTGCGCATTAATTCGACATAGTTGATCGATTTTGATGATTCTTTTTGGTTTAAAAGAGTACACTTTTTCCGTGGCCTCATATAGATTTGGTCAAGATGCAATGATAATTTTTGGAGCTAGACCATGTAACACTTCAACAAGTGTAGTGTGAAAACCAGAATTAACCGACTTAAATATGCCCACTCAAAACTTCGACATAGGTGCAATGATTTTAATTATGCTTTTTTTGTTTGGAAGACTATTCTTTCTTGGTAGTCCAAGATAAACTTCATAAAGTCTCGGAGCTAGAGTATGAAACCATTCGATGGCTGAAATTGTTTATACCATAATAGTAAGACCACGAATAATCTCGACATGGTTGCACTGCTTTTGATAATTCCACTGGACGACATGGGTTTTGATGTCTGGAAACTAATTGCTATTTTGAACAACTATTTTGATACTGATCCCAAAACTATGTTTCTTTTGTTCCCATCACCCACAGTTTTTCTATTTTTACCCGGCAGATGGCAGGGCGCATAATATTACAATAATGGCTAATCTAGACATTCAAAGTTTTGCTGTAAATTCTTAAAAGTAATAACCGAAAGAAATACGTAATTTTTTGCTGTTATAGCTAGTCTCATTAACTGATGTAATAAAGTGCAATTTTTTCATGTATCATATTACTTAATGTAAGAAATCACGGTAAGTGTCATGTAAACAATTTATGTATACACAGCTCTAGGATACGCTGTTTTGATCAAGTTTCTCTGTGGTTTGTTGCTTTGAAACAGTGAAACAATGTCATCTAGAAAGTGTGTGAACTCTCCAGACATTTTTTGTTACATTTGCGGATGTTATGTAGTGAAGAGACAAAGACAACGTGTAACAAAATTTGTGAAGGATGCATACAATGCATATTTTGGAATGAAATTAGATGACCAGGACAAAAAGTGAGCCCCACATACAGTTTGCAAGACTTGTGTGGAGGCTTTGCGATTGTGGACACGTGGCAAGAAGAAAGCCCTGCCGTTTGGAATCCCAATGGTATGGCGGGAACCAAAAAATCATGTTGAAGACTGCTATTTCTGTGCTGTTAACGTTAGTGGTTTTAGTGCTAAGAACAAAAGTAAGGTGAACTATCCAAACAACATACAATCAGCTATCAGACCTGTAGCTCTTCTGACAGTGAAGTTGAGGTAGAATTAGAACAGCGTGATGATGATGCATTGTATCCTAGTACGAGTACTAGCACTCCAAAGCCACTTACACAACACGAACTTAATGATCTTGTGAGAGATTTAAATTTACCATAAGAGAGTGCCCAACTTCTTGGTTCCCGGTTGAAGAAATATTCTCTTGTCTTCTGAAACACATTTTTCATGGTACAGGCACCGAGAGAAAGAACTTCTACCATACTTCACTGAAGAAGAAAATTTAGTGTATTGCAACAACATAAGAAAAGTGATAGAATTCTATGGTATTGCATACAATGCAACAGAATGGAGATTCTTTATTGATGCATCGAAGACCAGCTTGAAAGGTGTTTTGTTGAGCAACGGTAATGTATTACCATCGATTCCCATAGCATATTCTGTGTTCTTGAAGGAAACGTATGAAACGTTGAGACTTATGCTCGTAAAAGTGAAATATGAAGAACATGGTTGGTCAGTATGTGGCGATTTTAAATGATAGCATTGTTGTTAGGTCTCCAATCCGGGAACACAAAATTTCCCTGCTTTTTGTGTGAATGGGACAGTCGGGACATGGAGAATCATTGGAAAGTGAAAATGTGGCCACGTAGAAAGTCTCTCTCTCCAGGAAAGAAGAATGTGACACAACAGCAATTGGTGCCATCGTCTAAAATACTACTCCCTCCATTGCACATTAAGTTAGGAATCATGAAACAGTTCGTTAAAGCATTAAACATGGATGGGGAATGTTTTAAATACATTGCAAGTAAATTTCCAGCAATCAGTGATGGGAAACTGAAAGAAGGCATTTTTGTTGGCCCTCAAATAAGAAAGTTGATGCTTGACCGTGAATTTGAGCAAATGACAGAAACTGAAAGGGAAGCCTGGGTTAGTTTCAAACTGGTAGTTGCCCATTTTCTGGGAAATGAAAAACATAAGAACTATGAACATTACGTGAAAAACCTTTTGGAAAATTTATGTAAACTTGGAAGCAAAATGAGCCTAAAGTTACATTTCCTCAACTCCCATCTTGATTTATTTCCACGTAATCTCGGAGACTACAGTGAGGAGCATGGGGAGAGATTTCATAAAGACATAGCAGAGATGGAAAGGAGATACCAGGGGAGGTGAATGAAAGTAACTTTATGCTTAAGAAACTCGAAGGTCCATCCTTGCAGACGAAAGAATGAAAAAAAAAAAAAAAAAAAAATCATGCTGTACCAGTGCAAGCAGAACTGATAAAATGAAATATTTAGTTTAACGTTCCATGGCTGAACCCAATAAACTAAAGAAGACGGATGGTTAGTGAAAATGAATGATTATGAAAGTGGTAGAATGATAATGTGGGAGGCAGCGGAAGAGCTCTGAGAAAAGCTTTGAACATATTTCTCACCTAAGTCTCATATGCGCTGGAATTGAATCAGGGACCCTCGCATCAGGGGAGGGTGTTCTATCACTGAGAAACCGTGAAATCTACAAGCAGAACTGTTCTTTTCCCCGTAAGATACCGACTTGAGAGCTGTTTTAATCTCAACGCTCAGCCATCACATTTAGCAAGAATAGAGCATCTAACGCAAGACAAATTTGCCGTAAGTCGATTCAAGACTTAAGCAATGCATTTATCGGCACATACCATAATCGAGGGGAAGGGAAGCGGTGGAGGGGTAAAAGGTTGTCCAAAACTTATTAGACCTGTGGCAGAAAAATTATAATGTAATTTTATGTTTCTTATGTGTAATTTATGTTTTTGAGTAGCAATTGTATCCCTATAGTCACGGAAGTCAAATTAAGATTAGGTAACTGTAGCATTTGTTTAGAAAATAATCAACTTCCGTAAGATCTATCATCAGATGATTGTCTTCAGAACTTCTATATACCTCTCAACGCGGTTCTTCCTGGAAACAAAACCATGACAACATACAAAGCACATTATTTTTAAAGTCCCAAAGAAAATTATTCTGTTGCGGACGGATTGTCCACAAAGTAAGATTTCAATAACATGAAAGCTCTCTGCCTTTATAAAGAGAATAAATTAATTAACATATGGAACTGATATGCCTGTGAGTGTATTGTGATATAAGACTTACAATTCCGAAATTATCCTTTTAAACTCTGGGTCATTTCACGTTAATTCAACCAAAAGATTGAGGAAATTTAACCCACTATCGCAGATTTGGATAAATTTTGGTTATGTTACAAAACTTTTTTATGCTGATTGCAAGTACGTAAATTTTATTGCAGTAGCATCAGTGGTTCAGAAATTATTGCATTTCAAAAATGGAAAGAAAATCCATTTTTAAAAGTCGCGGCATGATATTTCCCCCGTTTTGTAAGAACACCAAAAAGTTCATATTTCGGTTCCTATTAAGGCTAGAAACATGATTGCTTCCTTTATTAAGATTGTCTTCAAGTCTACAGACTACATGCTACATATCAGACTACATGAAAATAAATAAATAAATAAAAACTTTTCGTAGAGCTGTTAGAAAATTTATAAAGTCATTTGAAAGCTAATGTGAGAGGAAAAAAAAAAGAAAAAAACTAGAACGCCACTTCGTAAACTTCAAACCTTTATTTCTTAAAATCCCCATCATGGATTCCAATGGATTTTCTTTTTGTTTGAAAGCTCATTACATCTATTTTCACATACACAAAAATTGTGATGAGCTATCCAAGCACTGAGGAGATATCCCAGTCATTGTTGCCAACTGATTGCGAAATAAACTTTTTCCAGTAACTTCCATACGATTTAACATATCTCCCCCAAAACTGGTATAACTACTCTTCGGTAACCTAGAAATACGCCTGTGAGCATTACCACTCCTCCCATGCAACGCAGTTGTCAGGGTTGCCTGTCACAGCGTTAGACGTATCTGTGCTTACACTTTGCATTATTACTTGTGACATTGCAAATATACGAAATCGTGTGGACCATATACTAAACTAGCAACTTCGTAGAAACACTATTTTATATATATATATTCAATTATACAGAACACTATGTGTTCGACACGCTACTAACCTGTACGTAGGGCTCAAAAACCCGTATTCACTGTGCTCTCATTCCCAAACAATAGCGAAATTCGTTTTTTTTTCTTTCTTTCTTTCTTTGAAAATATCCATGACACTAGAAAAAAATGTTATATGCTTTAACGCTCTCAATCTTTCCGAAAGTCAGTTAGTGAATGTATTTGAACATCTTCCAAATACTGTTTACCCCGCACAACGGCGGGCGTAGCAGCTAGTATACCTATAACAAGTAAAGTCTTATGCTGCTGTTATAATATAGTATATATTGTTAATGTTAGAATTAAGGAAACTATTGTATCCCAATGTGATTCTCTCAACTAATTACAGTGATACCAAGGGATACGAAAATACATGAATTATACGTGGATTCCTTTACTTGGTCTCGTTACTTTCACAGTTTGTTGTGCTAGAATGGTTCTGTGCTTGTATCGATGGAAGGTGTTTCATGCAGTGTTGGAAAATTAACAAGTATTCTCAAAAACTGTGATTCTCAAAGTGTTACACTTATTATGTCAAAGAAGCTAGCCAGGGTATTGAATCTAGAAAAGACAGCATTAGCCGCTAGTAGAGACATGCACGGGCCAGGCTTGGCCCGGCCCGCGGGCCGACTCTTATTTCTTCGGGCCGGGCCGGGCTTGGGCGAGCTGACACTGATTTCTCTTCACGTCGGGCCGGGCTGGGGCCGATTAATTGCAATTCTTTAATAATTATTGACTTTCGTTAAACGATAATTGGGATAAAGCCAAAAGTTGAAGAAGTGTGCCCGTGAAAAATGTTACAAAGAATGCAATAGCTATTTACAGTTTGTGTTGATTAGCGGCTCCACTTTCACTATAGAGGATTACAGGCATTGCGCGGTAAATTGAGCTCTGACCTTGACCTTCACTGAACCCAAAATATGACAAGAAGGGGTGGGAAAGTTTTGCCTGTCGCTAAACAATATTGCCATCTTCACTTTATGCTAAAAATCAATTAAGATTTTTGTTACAAGAAATGGAGTTTTTGTTCTCTCGATGACATGCAAAGTTCTAGGAGGCAATAGTACCATTCGGGAGGCAAGCGTCAGGTTGTGAACCAGAGTTTAGAAAAAGTTTCTGAGGGTTAGGTCAAGTTTAATACTAAATTTTGAGAAAGACTGGGGCTCGAGCTAATTTTTTAAAAAATTTATCGGCCGGGGTCGAGTCAAAAACTTTTAAAATTTATCGGGCCCGGGTCGGGCTTGGGCCAAGAATTTTAAAAAACTTTTCGGGACCGGTCTGGGCCGGGCCTAGGTACATTCAGGCTGGATTGGGCTCGTGCCGAAAAATTCGGCCCATGCAGGTCTCTAGCCGCTAGCAGTTCCTCCAGTGAAGAAACCCACAAAGCTGATATTCGGCAAAAAACTGAAGATTTAAATAGACTTGTGGAACTAATGAAGCAAAAACTACCTGAATTAAATCAACAAGCAAAGATTCAAATGCTAACATTAATGTTTTCCTCATGGACAAAGAAGAAAGATGCACAAACATTTGGTGTGTCAGATTACATGATTCGTGAAGCAGGTAAGTTGGTTAAAGAACGAGACATTCTTGCAGTTCCTGATCCTAGACGTGGGAAAAAAATAACCGAGAAAACTGCGCAGTTAATTCGGAATTTTTACCAAGACGGCGAATATACCAGGCTAATGTCTGGCAAGAAGGATAAAGTGAGCATTATAAAAAATGTGTATGAACAGAAAAGGCTGGTCTTGTATAATTTAAACGAACTGTTTGCAGAGTTCCAGCGGAAGCATCCCGAAGTAAGTGTAAGCTTTTCAAGATTTGCAAGTCTGAAACCAAAGTGGTATGTTCTGACAGGATCAACAGGAACACGTTCAGTATGTGTGTGCACCATTCATCAGAACGTAGATCTCCTATTTGATGCAATGCAATCAGAACAATCCAGTCACGAGCTAATGCGGAAAACAGTTTACAACCTCGATGATAAAACCTGTATGGTCGGTTTATATGACAAATGTGGTGATTCGTCTGTTCTCACAGAGTTTCTTACAAACAAGTTTGCAGATTCTGACCCGGATGATGTTATTCAGTTTACATAGTGGATACCAATGGACAGAGTAGACTTGATTTTGCACAATTCTACAGTGTACGAATTTAATGAAACCGTTGTATCAAAGATATACAAGTTTATTCTCCATTCGTACATCGCAAGATGCCAAGCAAAGTACTTGAGGAAGAGTAAAGAAGATCTAGATGACCATTCTGAATTAATATTTATGGATTTCAGTGAGAACTATTCATTTGTAGTACAAGATGAAGCACAAGGTTATCATTGGACTCATGGACAGTATACTCTTCATACGGTGGTGGCTTATTTTAAGTCAGATGGCTCACTTCAACATAAAAGTTACTGCATTCTTTTTGATGATATGGAACATGACGTACCAATGGTCTTTCAAACACAGAAACTAGCAATGTCGGAATTAAAACAAAATTTTCCTCATACAACAAAAGTGGAATATTTCACTGATGGTGTGGAGTTCAATACAAAAACTGCAGAGTCCTCTTAAACCTTTCCTTCCACGCAAGTGATTTCCATGACATGGTGGTAAAACGGTCTTTTTTGCTACCAGCTATGGAAAAAAAATGAAATGAAATCTTTGAGTTTTACGTCCCACGGTTATGCCGGTTAGGCTAAAGGAGACGGTGATTATGAGAAATGAATGAAATGGTGGAATGAAGAAAGTGGGAGGAAACGGGAGAAACCCAGAAAACCCACGCACACGGTGTTTGTCCACCACAAAGTTCACTTGGCTGGGGCCGGGTTTGAACCCGACACCCCATGCACCAGAGGTGAACGCTCTACCACTGAGCCACCGCGGCCCCCAGCTATGGAAAGTCTCCATGCGATTGAATTGGTGGGACTGTTAAACGGGTTTTGACAAAAGCAAACCTTCAGAGATCATTGTCTGAACAAATAAATACATGCGCACGTATGTTTCGTTTCTGTAAAGAAAATATCATTAGCACCAAGTTTTTCTTTGTGCACAAAGAAGAAATGCCTGTTCGTGCCACACTTCAACAAAGATTTCTGAGAGCAAAAGCTATTCCGAGGCATGCATTGTTTCGAAAAAAACTGATCCATTCAAGATTGGAGCAAAGCGTACAAGTCTGAATGAAGACTTTAGTACAGGGCGCAAAATTTCAAAGTCAGAAGCACTCGCCAATCCAAAAATGAGATCGCCAGTATCTCTCATGTACAAATTATAAAGGTCCCCACTCCCCCCAATGGCCTTTGGTTTGACAAAGAAAGAGATTAGGCCCACCATCAGGGGATAAATTTCAAAACCAGACAATTAGAATCAGGATAATCAATTTTGAATTGGACAACTCATATACAGTTAAAAATATCTTGCCGTAAGGCAAACTATTTCGATTGAGGGTGGGAATGAAAGGTGGAATTACAACGTTGTGAAGACTTCGCACTCTGTGTTTTCCCTCATTCAGTGACAATTATTTTCGTGCGAAACAGAACTGCGCACCCCTGTGAGTTTAAGCATAAACTATTCCTACTGAACACTGGTCGCCAGCTCTAATGGCGACCGAGAGACCGAAAATTTTGTGCCCTGCTTTAGTATTAACTTTGATTTCGATGATAGTGTTGGAAAGTCTGTAGTCCAATGTATAACTCATACATACGTGGTTTGTGGTTATGATGACCACTGGTATATTAGTTTCACAGAATCAGTAAATAGTGATGAAGGCGATGCATCAGCAAAATTTCTACACCCCTATGGTCCATCTCCCTCATTGTATTGAGCTGAAACTGATTCCTGTTGTGTTCCGTTTACTCACATCTTATGTAAAATGGATATAACAACTGCTATGGCATGGTCCATCTCCCTCATTGTATTGAGCTGAAACTGATTCCTGTTGTGTTCCGTTTACTCACATCTTATGTAAAATGGATATAACAACTGCTATGGCAAAACACACCAGCTGTCTCCAAAGTCACTAGAAGTAGTTATTTCACTACGAGAGACGTTTACAAAAAGCACTTTATGTTAATATCTAATTACAGCAAAACCGAAGATTTATTTTATGTGCGATAACATATAGGCCTATAATACTGTCAGGTTTATTATATTTGCTTCTTTGGTATAAAGGTAATCAAGAAAGTTCTGTCGCATTTTCACCCACCACCTTCGAACATTGGTATGTCACCTAAGACGTACCTAGAAGATAAAAAATAGTCCCCATCAGCATGACGACCTTCTCACAACGGACTGGAAGGCCATGGATTCCATCGCGGTAGAACTTGATGGGCCGTGCAGCGAAGACGGAATGGAACAGAAGATAATCGGACGGTGCAATGCCCGAGGAGTATGGCGGATGCAATAGTGTTTCCCATCCAAGGTGTAGAATGGTGTCTCGGGTCATCCTAGCCACGTGCGGCTTAGCGTTGTCCTGTAACAAGAAGACCCCTTTGCGATTCAGAAGTGCTGGTTTCAGAGTTTTGAGTTTTTCGTAAACACGGCTCAACTCCTGACAGTACACAATTGCATTGATGCTCTGGCCAGTTGGTAGCAGTTTCCGATGCACGATGCCACGAGCAGTCGTCCAAAGGAGGACCTTCATTTGGTGCAATGATGGTTTTGGCTGTTCTTGAATTGGTTCATGGAATTGGTTCTTGAATTGGTCCAATGATGACGGCGCAGTGGAGCTTTGTACAAGACCCACTTCTCATCACAGGTCAACACCCTGTTCAGAAATAGCTCCTTCCTCAGACGAGACAGCAAAGAAACACAGGTGTCTGCTCGCGTTGCTTTCTAACCCGGAGTCAAATCATGTGGGACCCATCGACCCAACTTATAGCGCTTCCCAAGTTTATAGAGGTGCTGCCGAATGGTTCCTCCACTCACACTGAATTGTAGTCCGAGTTCCTTACATGTCTGGCCACTGTTCGCCTCAATTGCTTCCCGAAGATCTTCATTTAGTACATGTGTTGGTCTTCCGGCACGTGGTGCGTCTTCGAGTGTTTCGTCACCGTCCTTAAACTTGTTAAACCACCGCTGCACTGTCCGCGTAGTCACGACATCCTCACCAAAGGCCTGGCATATCTTCAGCCCCGCTGCTGCGGCGTTTGACCCCAGTTTCAACTCGTAAAGCATACACGCCCTTATGATGCTTTGTGGAGGTATAATGTTCACTCTGTCCTTACGCAAGTTCACGGTGTAATTGAATTGCCACAACCAGGTAGTATGTTGGATATACCCACATCAACAAGCGACCTTCACCTTATCTCCCTTCGCATTCAACTCATGATGTGAGGGCCAATGGAACACAGACCTTCACAGAAAGCGACAGAGCTTTTTTGATTACCTTTATAGTTCATTCTGATTAACATTAAAAAATGATAAAGCTCATTTACTGTTCAGAATTTTCGAAATTCCCTATTTCTCCTCAGTGCTTGGATGCCCATCACAATTCTCGTACAGTGATAATAGATGTAATAAGCTTACTGCAAAATGTGGGAACAGGTCTAACGCTATGATAGACAACCCTATGAAATTTGTTGACAATCCTAAAACTGGGTTGCTTAGGAGGAGTGGTAATATTCACAGGCGTGTTCCTAGGGTACCGAAGAGTACTTATATCAGTTTTGGGGGAGATATGTTAAAACCGTATGGAAGTTACTGGGAAAAATTATTTCGCAATTAGTTGGCAACACTGATTGGGATATCTCCTCAGTGTTTGGATGGCCCATCACAGTTTATGTGCATGTGAAAATAAATGCAATGAGATTTCAAACAAAAAGAAAATTCATTGAAATCCATGATGCGGACTTTGAGAAATAAAGGTTTGAAGTTTACAAAATGGCGTTCTAGGTTTGTTTTTGTTTGTTTGTTTTGTTACCTTTCAAATGACTTTTCTAACAGCTCTACGGAAAGTTTTAATTTTTTTAATGGTAAATAACTTCAAGACAATTGAATAATAATAATAAAAAAAAAAAGAATCATGTTTCTGGCATAAATAGGAAGCGACATATGAATTTTTTAGTGTTCTTGAAAAACGGGGGAAATATCATGTCGCGACCTGTCAAAAATGGATTTTCTTCTCATTTTTGAAATGCAATAACTTCTGAACCGCTGATGCTATTGCAATAAAATTTGCATACTTGCAATCAGCATAAAAAATCTCATAACACCACCAAATTTTATCCAAATCTGAGATAGTGGGTTAAAAGCCTTGGTTGAACTGATGTGGAATGACCCCTCTTAGACTCGAGCTGAATAACTGACAACGTGCCCTAAAAGTTGACAGTGAGCTAGAGCATGCACCACAATATGATTAGTGAGTTTAATTACCAGCACTTGATACTGAGCTAGAGACTGAACCACAGTATGATTAGTTAATGCAATTACAAGCAGCTGATACTGAAAAGGGACATCACCCAGGTGTTCGGTTCCGATTTCAATGAAATTTTGTTTTCTGATAGAGAGTATGCATACATTATTTGTGATTACAGAAATTTTTGCCATGGTGCATGTTTTCTATTTATATATATATATATATATATATAATTTTTAAGTTGTGATGTGGTTAGTAGAAATTACTGCAGAAGTCCCATATTACCCTTTGTAAACGGAGTGTTAATGAAAGAACAACCATGTAGATACATATAAGGCCTAGGGGGAAGTCGTATGGTAGGTATGACCTTGACGGCAGCCATCTTGAGATCCGCCATTTTGAATTAAGGTCAAGTTTCTTTAAATGTAAATAGGGTAATATGATACATAATTTCGGACTAGAATTTAATTAGAAAAACAATAGTAAAATTAGTTTGAAGCAGGGTGGAAAAAATCATGATTTTTTTTAAAAAAATCATTTTTGTTGATTTTTTTTATTTAAATCGATTTTTTTGATTTAAATCAAATCTTTCTCCTCGTATAATACAAGTCGCTAACTGAAGAAAAAATATTAGGAATTAGTGTTAAATGTTAATTATACCATTTAAGTGAAAGTATTGCGATTTAATTTTGAATTAATCCCCAATCGTTAACCTATTTCAATCCTAAACAATGTTTCTTAAGAATTAAGGAAAACACGTACAGCAACGTTTATCAACATGACACTTTTCTATTCACGAAAATTACTGATATTCGGCAGGGGCATATTTTCAAAAAAAAATAAAATAAAAAATAAAAAATCGGAACTAGCTAACGGCACGAAATACATATTAAGTACATAAATTTCGCCTAAATTTAACTAACTCTATATCCTATGGAACCCGGAGGTTCAATGCCGCGTTCACGAAAACTCTCCACTGACTTCTATCCTTAGCCAACTGGATCCAGTTTCTACTTTGTATTCCTATTTCTGCGAGATCCATCTTAATTTGTCCTCCCATCTGCGCCTAGGTCTTCCTAATGGTTGTTTTCCGATTGGATTTCCAGTTAAAACTTCGAAAGCGTTCCTAGTTTTTCCATTCTGACTATATGACCTGCCCACCTAAGCCTCCTAGATTTGATGACCTTAACAATGTTTGATAAACCGTATAAATTATGTAGTTCCTCGTTATGAAGTTTTCGCCATTCCCGTTCCTCTTGGGTCCGAATATTCGTCTCAGGATTTTGTTCTCAAACACTTTCAGTCTACGTTTTTCCCTCAGAGTAAGCGACCATGTTTCGCAACCATACAGACCAACAGGCATGATTATCGTTTTATATATTTTAAGCTTTAAATTCGTCGACAGAATTCGCGACAACAAGAGATTTTGAACTGAATAATAACACGAATTCCCTGCTTTTAGTCGACATTTAATTTCTTCGTAAATATCGTTTTTGTCTGTTAATATTGATCCTAGATATTTGAAAGTATCCACTTTATCAAAAGTGTTACTCGATATTTTAACGCAGCCAAAATTTGCCGTATTACGATCCCACACGAACTTCTTTGTATTTAGTACATAAATTTCGCCTAAAGTTTTAGAATCTGATTTTTTGTTTGTTTGTTTGATTCCGAGAAGGGATCGGGCCTCTCTAAATACATCCCTATTATCTGGAAACAAACAAATAGACGTGAACACAAAAGAATTTTTGTCTTAAATGTCCATGGTGATTTCTCCGTTGGAATAGTTAACGATTTGAAAACCGTATGTTACAAAGAGAAGAAACCAGGATTCAAAATGGGATTTTCCCTAATCATCCTCTGCACGACACTCGTTTTCATACTGTGCTTAAATACATTTGAGTCTCATTGTATTTGATTATTATCTTCTACAATCGAAATGACAGAACAGAAACGAAATTTTACTTATTTTCACTTTCAATTAATTTATTTCGGAATTTGATTTAAATCAACGATTTTTATTTAAAAAATCGAGTGATTTAAATCTTCATTAAAATCGTGATTTAAATCAAACTGATTTAAATCAATCCACCCTGGTTTGAAGATATGTACATTTGGGGAAAACTTACAGGCATATTAATTGTTTATAGTTACTATGTGCCTAAGTCCCTTACCTCCATTTCTAACCCGCGTATTAATAAGTGGATAAAAGCTTCGGTAATATATATTATGACTAGAGGCAAGTATTACGGTAAGGGTAACCTTGACGGCAGCCATTTTGAATTCCGCCATTTTGTATTAAAGTGAAGTTTAGAAAAATGAAAACCATGGGATGTGACACCTGATTTTAATAGCAATTTCTCCCAAAAAGCCAATGGTATGCTTATTTTTGTTCTATAGTTAACCAGTATGCATTTATGAAGTTAGGACTGCTTCTAATGTGCACCAAACGTCCATTATTCGATCTTTCAAATTGGCAACACTACTAATTTTCACCACATGTTTTATGATCCCAACTGGCACTTTGCAATTGTTGCCATGGCTCAAGTTTTCTAAATTTGTTACATTTTTTACGAGTTGCAATTTGTCAGTTCATGAATAGTGTTGGGATAAGCATCTAGCAATCTTTCTGAATTTTGAAGACTTGTGATGTAATTATTTACTTCCTACACCTGCCCTTCAAACACTCGTCTACTGACATGAATCATCGCATAATGAAACAACTCCAACTCTGCATTCAGGTAAACCGAGAGTGTAGCTTTTTAATGGATAGTAGATGAGACGAGAAATCAAATGAAAATTCATTTCAAAAAGGAAAACGAAATATGATTGTTATGTAAACCAATGGTCTTTTGTTTTATATTTATTTCTTTATTGTTTATTTATTTATTTTCTATAGCAATTTTTTAGCTAGCAAGACAAAAATGTCATTCGTTTTGTAGCGATTGTTGTCGAAGGTTTATATTTGTAAAATTTATAATCAGTTTTGATCAGGAACTCGATTAAGTTATACCTCTTTATAAACAAGTTATCTGTTTTCATATTATGTTCATGGTACAAACAGCGTGTTGGAAACAGTCATATTATGCCTTCTTGATATTTTCTATCATTCGTGCTGTTCCTTAAAACTTGTATTTATTAAAAATATTTTATTGTTTGTAGTTTGCGCAAAATGTAGACTACATTTTCTGATAATTTTGTGTTCATATAACAACAATTTGTTATAATTTTATTTGTATTTCTATACGTCACATAGGTCCATAGGCTTCTCATGTATTCTGGTTTGAAATAAATAACTACATTGCAAGTCTTCAAGATTCAGAAAGATTGCTGGATGCTTATGCCAACAATATTCATGAACTGACAAATCACAACTCTTAAAAAATTTAATAAATTTAGAAAACATGAGCCATGGCAACAACTGCAAAGTGACAGGCGGTGAAAATTAGTAGTGTTGCCAATTTTAAGATCGAATATTGGACGTTTGGTTCACATTAGAAGCAGTCCTAAATTCATACTGGTTAACTATAAAACAAAAATAAGCATGTCATTGGCTTTTTGGGAAAAATTGTTATTAAAATCACATCCGATGCTTTTTATTTTTCAAAACTTCACTTTAATTCAAAATGGCGGATTTCAAGATGGCTGCCGTCAAGGTTACGCTTACCGTAACACTTGCCTCTAGGCATAATATGTATTACCGAAGCTTTTATCCACTTATTATCATTAATACGCAGGTTAGAAACGGAGATAAGGGACTTGCGCACATAGTAACTATAAACAATTAATATGCCTATAACTTTTCCCCAAATGTACGTATCTTAAAATTAACTTCACCATTGTTTTCCTGATTAAATTCTAGTCCGAAATTATGTATCATATTACCCTATTCCCATTTAAAGAAACTTGACCTTAATTCAAAATGGCGAATTTCAAGATGGCTGCCGTCAAGGTCATACCTACCATACGACTTTCCCCTAGGCCTTATATGTATCTACATGATTATTCTTTCATTAACACTCCGTTTACAAAGGATAGTACGGGACTTCTGCAGTAATCTCTAATAACCATATCACAACTCTTAAAAAATTATAAAAAAATAGAAAACATGCACCATGGCAAAAATTTCTATCATCACAAATAATGCATACATGCCCTCTATCAGAAAACAGAATTTCATTGAAATCGGAGCCGGACACCTGGGTGATGTCCCTTGTGAGCCCGAGAAACAATATGATTCATGAACGCAATCACGAGCAGTTGATAGTGAGCTAGAGCCAGAGGCACAATATGATTAGCGAGTGCAATTACCGACAGTCCATACTGTGCTAGATTTTGAGCTACAATATGATTAATTAGGCAGCTGACAGTGAGGTAGAGCCCGAGCCATAATATAGTTAGTGAGGGTAATCACCAGCGATTGTCAGTGAGCTACAACCCGTGTCACAATATGATTAGTGAGCACAATCACTAGCAGCTGATACTGATCTAGAGTATGAGCCACAGTATGATTAGTAAGTGCAATTAACAGCTGTTGATACTGAGGTACATCCTGAGCCATAGTATGGATGGTGAGTTCAATTACTAGCAGCTGACACTGAGCTAGAGACTCAGCCACAGTGAGCTAGAGCCGAGCTACAATATGACTAATGAGCAGGGTTGTGAAAACCTAGCCAGTGAACACCAGCCCAGTGGATTTTATTGAGCAATATTGGGTTTTATTAAAGTTTTATACTTATATTTAAAGCAATATTCCTACTTAAAATATCATTTAAGCATATATGTTCTACTAAACACACGAAACTATGGAATTCACTTGTGAGACCACAGCAGTTCACGTCTGGCGCGGAATCCTAGTTCGATCCTAGTTTCCGCTAAGTGCGTTGTGTGGTGGACAAACATCATGTCCATGAGTTTTCTCGGGAATCTCCCATTTCCTACCACTTTCGTCACGTCACCATTATTAGCCATATCATCACAGTCTCCCTTAGCCCTGGTGCATTATCATGAGACATTGAACTAAACTTAGAAATAACAAAAAAAAAGAAAATCATGCACAAGGAATCCATGAAGTCCCATACGCGTTTCGTGGGACACACTTTGCACCACTGACACTCGTTTATATTACGACTTCTAGAAAGAAGGAAGTACATAATTTTCTAGAGTAACAAAGAGGTGGATAATTTTATGTAATACAGACCAGGAATAAAATCCCCTTTTATACCTATGATTCAAATCCCTGAGCCATCCGTCCTGGGTTTCATTCAAAACACGCCAGGCATATATTCGGATAGTATCTCAAGTTAAGGAGCGAGAGATAAAATGGCTTTATTGAATGGATGTTGTTTCTCTAAAAGAAAAATGAAAAAATGAAATCTTTGAGTTTTACGTCCCACGGTTATGCCGGTTAGGCTAAAGGAGACGGTGATGATGAGTAATGAATGAAATGGTGGACTGAAGAAAGTGGGAGGAAACGGGAGAACCCCGAGAAAACCCACGCACACAGTGTTTGTCCACCACAAAGTTCACTTGGCGGGGTCTTTCTCTAAAAGAAATAGAAAGTCTTTTTAAGAATGAAATGTTGGAAATGGATTTTTTTTTTTTCATTTTCAGTTGCCAATTTGGTTTTTTACAAAAGATTTTTGCAAGAAGAATTAGGGTGTTCTATTATCTGATTGCCGTTAGTGTTGAGAAGACAGAGGCGTATCTTTAGTAATTTTCTTTTTCAAGTGAAGCGTTCTCGATTTGCAATTAACTGACACATTGAGAAAGACATTTTATCTACTTATATTAATACGCAAGTATATTACAAAAACAAAGGAAATGTAGCCGCATTACTTTTGCTTCCACACTAGCTGAAGTGTCCGTTCTTTGCACAGGTTGAATTAGGTTGAAGGAAAATGTTTGAGCTTCCTCTCCCCCTTAGGATACACATATCAATGAAAGTGTAGTAAGATACTTGATCCCAGCTCGCGCCATGTGGACTTTGTGGTGAACAAACACCGTGCTCGAGGGGTTTTCTCGGGGTTCTCCCGTTTCCTCCCACTTTCTTCATTCCACCATTTTCCCCCTTTCCCACTTTCTTCATTCATTACTCATCTTCACCGTCTCCTTTAGTCTAACCGGCATAATCGTGGGACGTAAAACTTAAAGATTTCATTTCTATTCTGGCATGCATTTTTCCTCCTTTCTCCGTTAGGATACTCCCCTTAAGGAAAGTTACATGATAATATCCTAGCTTGAGGTAGGTACTATGTTCTAAAACACATTTCAGACTGTTCAACCATTTCCCCGTGATGTGATCACAAACAATAGGCAACATCGCTTTCAATGGAAACAAAAGAATTATGGAAAATCACCCCTTCCCCTTAAAACGAAAACTTTCAAAAACACTGCAACACATGCCAATTTATTTTTAATGAGGAGTTCATATCTTCCTAACTTGGCGGGCTCGTGAGACTTTTTTTTGAACATGAATTTTGAACTTCCTCTACTTCTCTTACGATGCACCCTTGAATCAAAATAATATAAAAATCGCAGCTCAGGATAGGTACTAAATATTATATGTTCAAAAATTAATTTCGAACTGCTTAACCGTGTTCCCGTGTGATGCAATCAGAAATAACAGGTAATATCACTTTCAAATTATAGAAAATGCTCTCCTTCCCCACTTAAAATAAAAATTCTCAAAAACACTAGGACACGGGTTTACTTACTTTTAATGATAAGTTGTTTACATAAAAATGTCATTTTCCTAACTTGACAGAATCGTAAGGTGCTAAGATTTTCGCATAGATTTTGACCCCATAGAACACTCATTTTAATCAAAGTAACCTGATTAAAAACCTAGTTCCAGGTACCTTATAACTGCATCCAAAAATTCATTCCAAACGGTTACCTTTTTCCCGTGTTATTAATGATTCCCAAACTTTTTTGTTTTCAATGTATTCTGTTTTGGTAATAAATACATATCTTAAGCCAATTTTGAAACTAGGCATACACTAAGAAGTACGATTAAAGAAAGTAATTATAATCATCAAGATTATTATTTCAACCCAAGCTTTAAAGTATATTTTTTGAAGTGGCCTTTTTTGGATTTCATTGTGGGTTACCCCCCTCCAAAAAAAAAAAAAAAAAAAAACCTGGGGGATTTTGGAATGGGGAAAATTCCAACCACCTTGTTAGAGAGCGCAATCACAAGCAGCTGACAGTGAGTTAAGAGCCCAAGCCAGAATATAGTTAGTGAGGGCAATCACCAGCAATTGACAGTGAGCTTGATCCTGAGTCACAGTACGATTAGTGAGCGCAATCATTAGCATTTGATACTGAGCTACACCATGAGCCATAGTATGATTAGTAAGTGCCATCACCAGCAGCTGACACTCAGTTAGAGCGTTAGCCACAGTATGATTACAGAGTTCAATTACCGGTGCCAGTAGTTGACACTGATCTAGAGCCTGAGTCACAGGATGATCAGAGCACAATCATTAAAAGTTAATACTGAGCTAGAGCATGAGCCATAATATGCTTCGTGAACCCAATCACAAGAACTGACCGTGAACTAAAGCCTGAGCTACATGATTTATGAGCGCTATCACCAGTAAGTGCAAGTTCCATTCAGGAGCCTTTGGTCGGCGGGAGCTCAATAACTTTAAAAAACGAGTATGAACTTGAACGGCCGTAAGCCTCATTGAGATTAGTGAGCCTAAACCTGCGGCAGCTTCTATTTCAAAATAACCATATTTTCCGTTTAATTAGAAAAAATGAGACGCTCAACCAATATTTGGAAAATTTACAGATACATCAGAAGAAACAGTAAGTCAATAAAATATAAGTAAGTGTTTCTAACGTTATTCTCATGGAGGCGACATAATAAAGGATGCATAACAGGATTTTAGGTATTGTATTAATGATGAAAGAAACAACCGATTACATATCACACCAACACCGCTTTAGACGCGTATCAATTAAAAAACACGAATGCTATCCGAGTCAGGGCAGAAGCGCAGCAATGCGGCTCGAGCAGCAGCGGCGGGGTGCATTCAAAATTATTAATTAACTAAAATTCCACTTGCATTGAAAGGTTTCTTCTAACAACATATTCTAAAATAATATGTTGTGGGTGGGAGGCTCTGCCCTTCACTGTTATTTTATAATGTAGATTATTGGACGAAATCCTTTTATGGAAATGGTATTTTGGTTAGTTAATACAGAGCGACCCAAAAGTAGGTATACACCCCTGTATTGATCAACTATAACATTCTAGTTTATGGGTTTATTTGCTTCGGCTGTTCCGAGCTTAAGGTGCAAGAAAAAAGGCATTAAGAACAAATAATAAAGAAACTAAGTCTACCTGATGGCTAACAAAAAGAAATGATATAAAATGCAATGAGATTATCATACCTATTTTTGGGCCACCCTGTAGTTTGTAATAGTTTACTATGTCTTAATTTACTTAATTTGGCCTCTGGCTGGTGGACCTTTATTCTAGAACCTTGCCACTAGGTTAAGTTAGTTTACTTGTTTTCTTAATATTCATTTCAATTATTTATCTTCATGGTTTGTACAACACAGCCTTGGGCAAATGTGGAACACTTTCACTTTCTCGTGGACGTTTTAAGTTAAAACAAGATTCGGCAATTGTTTAGCTTTGGGGAGTCAGGTTTTTATTTATTTATTTTTATTTTTTTGCGATATTCTATTAATTCGTTTAGGTTAGGTTAATAACATTGAATTCAAACAGTACTGCCTTGCGAGCCTTGGCGAGTTAATGTGTGATAGAGCCCCGCGGGGTGCGCTGTTTTCTGTTTTCGTTAGTAATGGCACCACATTACTAAACAATTACCCAATATTCTATAAATAATAGCACCTTTTCTACCTACAAGTTTGTGTCCACTAAAACAAATACCTTTCATTGCAATCATTGCATACGTAAGTGTAATTACTAAGTACTAACATAACATAAGTTAGCCTAGCCTAAACCATCAAAAACAGAAAATGTACGAAGAAAGTACAAATTTTAAGCTAAGAATTCTGCCCCCCCCCCCCAAATCCAAATAACCTAACCTACCTAAACCATCAAAAAATAGAGGATATATACCAAGAAAGCACGAAATTTAAGCAAAATATTCTGGCTCCCCAGTTCCAAAAATATGCCCAAAATACTCTTCGAACCCTTACATTTTGATAAAACCTTTCTACATATTACAAACGTTTAAACTGCCGACCAAGGTTTCACTGATGACAGAAAAATAATTCCTTTACTACGTGGCTTCATACTATCCAATATTACGACTTCCTTTTAAGTCCTCATTCTGTAATAACCTCGAATACTTTTCCTGTTAGTTCGATACATAAGTTTCGTTCAGATATGTTTCCTGTGTTTCCTTCCTGCCATCAGTGGAATTAAATACCTTACTTTTACAGAACATTACCTTTTAGGCACTTCCAAAATCTTCACAAATTTGTTTGGTACTCCCTGGTATGCAAATTTTCCGTATCTATAGCCTTGGACTACGCATACTGGAAGTAACTTCTCAATAGTATTGTTGTTTACTAATAACCCCAGAAAAAATACATGAGTTGCGAGTGTAAAAAATAAAATATCTAAGATCGAGATATTCATAATTCAGGTGTCACATAAAACGAGAAGAGCAGGAGGATTTTCTGTTTCAGTTGAATACTGATGTTGTTAACACAATCTACTCGCAAGAATAATCCTTTCTCTACTCTTTAATTACTCATTTATTTTAAGTTTATGAGTTTATTTTTATACAACTGCCCCAAGCAAACGCCGCGTTACACTATTCGTTAGTCATCTGTTCGCAAGAAAGATCAAGGTGTTTTACTTTCTTCTTCTCGGAAGTGTCTCTTGCGCCCAAGATCATTCTATTCTTCGCAAAATTCTGGTTAAATCAACGCAACGCCAAAATTGAAACAAATATTGTAACTGATATACCGACTATTACAATTCAAAACACATATATTACGTTGCGTTCGCACAAACTCGTACAGAGTAAAACCCCGGAACTTCCCAGAAAAGCCTTCAGATATCTTTCTGATCACAACGCAGCACAAACATTAAAAAAAAAAAAAAAAAAAAAAAGAAGTTCAATTTTATTCTGATTTGATGTCGTATTTCGAGCTTATGTTAATCTTCCAGGGCTCTATTTGTTTAAACTACTAATCTTGTAATATTGGAGTAAAATTTCTCAAAATCAAATACTTTACGATTGTATATGTCATTAAACTATGACAAAATAGAGAAATTAGCATTAGTAGTTAGGACTGACTTCTTGTACTTCTACTTCATGATATTTTATGACTCCTAGAAAAACACATTACAAGACTAGTAGTTCTGATAAATAGACTCCAGCTGGCTAGTGTCCCTTTAAACTACTCTTGCAGATCCGCTAGTGTCTTCTAATCACGTGTTTTCCTTTGTGTTGTTTCATAATATACTGTAGCAGTACTGTCGATTTGTGTCTCCAGTTTCACCAATTTATGCCATTTGGGAGTGATACAGCATGCGATATGGGGATCTTATATCTTTTACCAGTGATTTTTCAGTCCCCTTAAGTTAACATGTAAATTTTACTTCATGAATATGTAACGAAGTAAGGTATTCAACAACTTAAAATTATCTACACGAAAACAGAAAATAAATAGAATTTGGACGATTATTTCATCTTCACTCTTAACGATGTAGATCAAGAAAAATGAACTTCTTTCGTAACATTGTAATTTACTATATATTACATAGTGATTGTAGGTGTCTGCTTCAATTTTGCCTTCGCGAACAGGTATGCGATAGGTATTTCCTCTCCTTCTCAAGTCCTTTTCCAATGGGTGTGGTAGATAGTGTTGTAAATAGAAAAAAAAAACGTTCGTATTTTTTCAGAAATGTACGTTTTTTTTAGAAAAAAAACATTGCCTCTCGTTTTTTTTCTAAATTTCGTTTTTTTTCAAATAGTCATTTGTAATGTATCTTACGTCATTTAAGTCTGAAGTTTTTTTATGTAGGTATAATTACCATAAAATGCAACATAAATTAAACACTAGATACTGATACGCTACAAATATTTTACAATTTATATGAGTAGTGTACCTACTAATAATCCGGGTTTCTGTACTGTTTCACCAATATCAACGAAGAAATAAAAGTATAAATGAACATTTGTTTTTTTCGTGAAAGGAGGCCTTTAATAAGTACGAAAATAATATCACGAACAGTATAAAATGCAAATAACTTGTCTAAAGGTAAAAACTAATACTAATTTGCCTACTAATATTTTTCTGAATATCATATATAAATAATTTGTCGACTAGATATATAATATGCATTGCCGGCTCTACAATATGTGCAACACGTGCATTTGCACTGGGTTGCAATATCTGTCATAAGTATTTTATTTAAAATAAATATTTCTTGTTGGAGACAGACTTCATGATCATGGTAGCTAAATTTACTAAGCTGACCTTCTATTTGAATACTACATTCATAAATTTTGTTTAGGTCGCATTAGTTTAAGTCACATGATCAGTGCTAAAGCAAATGGTAAAACAAATCCCAGAATAAATTTCTTGATTGTTGTCAAATACAGGAACTCAATTCTCGAATGCCTGTCCCCTTCGGTTAGTTATCAAAGTTCTGATATGAAAGCTTCTCTTGTCTTTGTCGCAAATAAGATCGTTATCATTGAAGGTGGAAACACTATTTAAAAAAAATAATAATAATAACAGATGTAGAAGGAAAATCAAGAAATAAAGGTAAAAGAGCTAGTTGCACTATGATTGCAAACTGATATGTTGAGACTGAAACTCGATATTGAATTCTATAAAAAGAATGTATTTGCTTTATTTTTCACTAACATAATAGATTAATATTTAAAGAAGAAAAGACACAACAATATTGTATTTGTAGTAAGTATTTAAGCCTTTCCGAGTGCGAGTGTAGTTTCCCTCCCTTTCGTTGTTCATGCTGGAGTACCATACTTAAAATCGTGACTTTTAAGATTTGTTCTTTCTGGAGAAAGATTTAGGCGGCAAATTACGTCATTGCGCGGGCGACAAATTGCCTAGAGCCGGCCCGATGATATGTACACTCATGTCCACAATGATTGTCGCATATCTATAACGGTCTTTTTGTAAGAATATAATTTGATAATGATTTTGCAGGGTACTTTTAATACTGATGATGTGTGCATAATCGGAAAATGTATATTTGTGGTAAATTTCAAAGGAAAAGCATTATAAATACGAAAATGAGAAAGAGTAAAAAAAAAAAAAAAAAACTGTTGCTAAATGGACAAGAAAGTTTTACTTTTGTTTTATTGTTCTTATTTACTGCTCTTTTGACATGAAATTTGCCACATACATGTCTTTGCCGATTATACACATACTAACATTATAAGAAATACCAGGCGGATTCGTTATCAAATTATATTCCTACAACAACATATTTATAGACATGCGACAATAATCTTGGACATAAGTGTACATACAAGACATGAATATAGGATGACATAATTTGAAGTAATGCAGGGTGTTTCAAAATGAATATTAGGATTTTGAAACTTTGTAGTATCTATTACAATTAACTTACAATTATAAGTATTATCAAATAAAAGAGCAACTCAAACAGTTTTGTACACACGCATGCCATGCATTGTTTCCTCTGTCTGCCGTTAGAAAGAGCAAGTAGCAAAGATGGAGACTAGAGACCTGAAAGTTTTGTGTGTTTTAACTTTGCAAAGACTGAATCTGTAGTTACAGTGCAACCGTCTGTATGAATTGAATGTTTTGTGCCATATGGCGGAAAGTTTATGGGCCTTTCTCACTTATTGACTCAATGTGTGCCATGTGTCGAATGAAGCTCACATCGAACGCTTGAAGCAAAAACTGTTTGAGGTGTTCTTTTATTTGATGTATTGTTTATAATTGTGCGTAAAATGTAATAAGTACTACGAAGACTTAATTCCCCGATATTCATTTTGAAACACCCTGCATTTCTCAGCATCAGTATTGGAACTAAGATGTAAAAAGGAGAGATTGTTTACAACAACGATATTATTATTAGTCAAGATTATAATTACTACAACACAAGTTAGTAGTCAAAAATGTAATTAAATGTACACTCGTAACCCTTTCGGACCCAGGTGGCCAAAGCGGCACATACGGGTGTGTCAATTTTTTAATCAGCTCCTGTATGGTCACTAATTAAGATATCGGTATATATATTTTTTGCCAAATATGGTTGGTCTATAGTTTATCATTTTAGTTTCTTTTTCTTCTGTGTGTGGAATTTCCCTCAAATTTCACCCCAGTCAAAAATTCGAGAATTTTCGAATTTTCTTTATTACTTTGCCCCTGTAGCTTCATTCGTTTTAGAGAGACCTCCTTAAGACTTGTCAGGTAGATACGTCGGATGGATACCTAATTGTTGACATCAATTGGACGGGCTTGCGCGCAGTGTTGCCAACTACGGAAATTAAAATCTTCTTAAATTGGGGCAAAAAATTCGAAATTTTTGTTATAAACCGTACCTATACGTCCGAATGCAAGTCAACTTACGCCAGTCGAACATTTGTTCTTACTGAACAAACTCGGGTACATATCGTTACAGTGGGGTAATTAGGGGACGCACGAAAAATTCGGATTTAGGTTCTAACTCTTGATTTTCCCCTACTTTTCTCTTTATCGAAATATATTTTTGGTAATTAAAAGCATTGTTTCTTAAATATCACCATGATATTTGTAGGATATATTAGTAATGTACCAGTGTTGCCAGCTACGGAAAAGTTTAATTCAAGATGTTAGGGGAAAATTACGTGTTTTGTCTGTTATATTCCTCTTGTTGGCTACATAGGAACAAAAGTACCAGTATCTGAAAGTCTTGTCTTTATCCTTCACAACGCACTATAGAAAGTTTCAATAGGATAGTTAGGGGAAGTACAGCTAAGGTTTACAGTAGACCTTGTTCTCTAAGTGGAAAGATAACTGTGATTTTTTTAGGTAGACTGAATATTTTTAATGACCTGCTTACTTTATTAGATATCGTCACAATACTTGTAGGGTATGTTATAGGGATACCAAAGCTTCTTTTAAGATAGTTTGTGTGTGTCTGCTAGCACTGTTGCCAGCTACAGAAAATTTTAATTTTCGATTTTAGAGGGAAATTTTGGAAAAAATCCCATTTTGTCTCTATTATTTTCCCTCTTGTTGGCTACATTCCAGCAAACGTACCACTGTCTGAAAGTCTCGTCCTTAGCCTACACAACACACCATAAAAAGTTTCGGTAGAATAATTAGGGGAAGTACAGTTAAGGCTTATAATAAACTATGTTCTGTAAATGTTAAGAAAATTGTGAATTTCTGAGGTAGAATGAGATTTTTTTTTAAAAAAAATCATGCTTACTTTGTTAGATATCGCCATGATACTTGTAGGAAGTATTCTTGGGGTACGAAGGTTTACTTTCAAATAGTTTACGTCTGTTTTATGGCAGTGTTTCCAGCCAAAACAATTAATTCCCGATTTTAAGTAAAAAATTCGGCAAATTTCCCTTTCCCCTCTATTATTTCCCTCTTGCTTTCTACGTTGCAACAAATGTACCACTACCTGAAAGCCTTCTCTTTAGCCTACAGAACGCATCATAAAAAGTTTCAATAGGATAATTAGAGAAGCTGTAGCCCCGGCATATCTGTTGGTTTTTGCTTCTGAGGCGTAAAAAGTGTCAAAATTTCATGTGTATGGAAACAGAGAATTTTTTCTTTCTCTCTTTGAATGGAAGCCAGCGACTTTAAGTTTTCACTGTACCTTGTCAACGCACCAAAGAATTTTTTTAGGTGACTTAGACCCATATTGCAACAGTGGTGCTAGATACAAAAAATCTTGAAATTCGGTTAGGGATTTTTTGTAAATTTTCACCCCTACATTTCCCTCAGTGTTTTCCCACCCGCTCGCAACACTGCAATGTAACGTACACCAAAAAATAGCCACATTCCTTTTCTAAAAAACAAGGTCTTAACTATATCAATAGGGTAAATGGTTTTTGAGCAATAAGTCACTAACTGACAAAGTAGGAAAACGCCAAAAATGATCTGGGTCCGAAAGGAATAATCACACGATTTTGCTCGTATAGGTACAAGGAAACAAACGATTTGTAAGTTACGAGGGCTTCGACTCAAGTTCTATTGATTATTTCAATAATCTTCAACATAAATCAATAAATAATAGCTGCCAGAAAAAAAACAGACATTTGAAAAAAAACATGAAAAAGAACGATGTTTTTTATTGAAAAAAAACTTCACAGAAAAAAAACCGTTTTTTTATAGAACATCGCGGGGTATCACCCTAATCCCATTTATTTCCTTCCGTTCTGCAGAGCGAATAGAAGATTTTCTGTAAACGGCACAAAGGAAGAGCACGATAATGACGAAGGCACAACTATGATAGTGCTCGGATCGTTTGTTAAATCTCCACAGCACAGCACACGCCGGTTATCACTGGAATGCCACGTCAGTCACTTTCGGAATCTTTTCAGTGATAATATTGCACTGATGCTGTGTACCTGAGCTTTAAGTAGATAGACCTATTCCTTACTTCTGCAGTGAAATTAAGATCACAAATCCTAATGCAACCTGCCTTCCTATAAGTAAGAGGATCACATAATCTGCAAGGCGATGGGTGTAAAGGCACTTACGATTGTGATGCTATAATATTACTATGAAAGGTGTCGGTGTGTAAAATACTCAGCGCTATAGTAATTCTCTTCGGGACTTCGGCGCAGTAAGGTTTTAAGAGGCCTCCCAATCACCAAGTAGGCGACAGTGAAGGGAGATATTGGTGCCCCAATCATAGTTATTTTGAATAATAACAGTTGAAACTCGATCTCCTTGTCAGAAGCCAAAACAATGGACTCCTTTAATTGATTTATATATGTGGTATTCCGATTTCCTCTGTGGGGCCTTCTCTACTCGTGGCCCTTAGTCCTCTCCTTCTGAGAACCACGAATGGGTAACACCATTTTAAAAAATCAGCCTCTAGATCTTTTGATTTCAACAATGACGTATTACACATAAAATGCAATCCCAATTCGCCGCTGTTTATTCTAGATAACTGTTGTAAATAAACACAAACGCAATGTTAACTTCAAACGCAGCTGTGTGGTGAGTCACACTGAGAAAAAGTGTTTTGCTTGAAATCTTATGAATAGAGAGAGACAAAATATGAAGAAAAATAAGAAAATATGAAAATAAATGCTTTTAATGATCTAATTTTTAAAGATGAAGTATATATATATATATATATATATATATATATATATATATATATATATATATATATATATATATATATATATATATATATATATAAGTTACCTTACCGTTATATGTTATGTACTTATTGATCTTTCTAAAACATATTAAGCGTAGGTTACGCAATTCATTTCAATAATAAAAAAAAAGATTTGGAAAAGTAAAATAATTTCCAAAGGCCAAATAAATGAAAACCACAATACTTGACTAATCAGAAACTACAATTCTAAAAGTGTGTGGTCCTTGTCTGTAACCATACATTGTTGTCATCGCTCTGCTAATGATTAGATTACGTGGCGAAAGAAATCTGGAATCTATGACGTGACAAATGCGTGTTATACCGTTCGATTATTTGGGAAACCCTTCCCTCGCAAGCAGGGGCGTATGTACGATTTCGCGGGGGGGGGTCTGCCTGAAAATGTGAAAATTCTGCAAGATATTTCATATACTTTACTATAGTAAGATTTCTGGGGGGCTTAAGCCCGGAAGCCACCCTAAATACGCCACTGCTTCCAAAAATTGCTCAAAATGCCTGAAGAGATGGTAATGAGAGAGACATCAGGAGAATACGATGAATGAGAAAGGGAATCATACAGAAATTCATGGAGAATCTGCAACGTCCTTCGAGCGACGTTTGCGCGTGTATTGTCATGCAATATTACACCATTTCTTTCGACAATGTTTTAGATGGTTGGAGACAATGTTGCTGTGCATTTCGTGGTGTTCAATAGTGTAACGATCCGCAGTAATATTTTCGCCTTGGCGGAGAAAGGCATGATGAATCAACCCGAACATAAATCACCCTATAATCAACACCATCTGGGGCTTTTGGAAACTGTTTTGAACTTCGATCAACCACTGCCCTGTCAGTTTACGATAGCTCTGGCAGATGCATTTTTCAACATAAGTAACAATCCGATGTAGGGAACTTTCTTGGTAGTTCCTTACACGCAGTGGTGCTATTCTAATTTTCTAACAACCGGTTCTCTCTCCCTCTCTCTCTCTCTTGATACTCTTGATATATATATACGAATCGTATCCCAGAAGTAAGGGCCGTCGACGTATAGTGAAATGGGTTAGGCCGGAGCACAATTTCACGCATGCAGCGCCAACGACGGACTATTGACGAAGCCACTGCAGTGGTTGTCTTGAGCCAGTAGGAGTTTGGCAGCAGTGATAGAGATCGCAATGGCCGCGAGAATTGTTTCTCAACGCTAGTCGTGAAGTGCGCGATGAGATACGACTTTTGCTTGCAAAATGAACTACTGCTGCTGATATCCATCGGTAATTGTGCGTAGTGTATGAACCTATAGTAATGAGTGCAGGAAATATTCGCAAATGGTGTCGCGAGTTTCAAAATAGTCGCACGAATGTGCACGATGAATATCGGAGTGGCAGGTCTAGTGTTCAGACGGATGACCTCGTGGGAAGCAAAAACTGCGAAATGATCGGCAATTGACAATCAGTGCTCTGGCTCATTACTTTCCTTACGTTGCACGAACCACCATCTACAGGATTGTCACAGAAACGCTTGGATATCACAAGTTGAGTGCAATGTGGGTGCCGAAAATGCTAACAGGCCAGCACAAAGAGCAACGAATGTGCAGTTCCCCAGTTTTTGGATCGGTATCGAAAACAGTGAGATGATTTGTTTTCCCACATTGTGACGGGCGTCGAGACGTGGATCTCGTACACCAACGGCGAATCCAAACAATAGTCCATGCAGTGGCACCATTCAGGTTCCCCAAACCAAAAAAGTTTAAGCAATCGCAGCACTCGAGTCGCAAACTGATGGCTACCGTCTTTTGCGACGACAAGGACGTCCTATTGGTTGATTTCTTGGAAAGTGGGACAACAGTTACAGCTGACGTGTACTGCGAAATGCTCACCAAACTGCGACGTGCGATTTAAAATCGACGCCGCTGGAAACTGTCATCCGGAATCATTCTCGTTCACGACGACGCGCGTCCTCATACCGCTGCCATCGTCAAGAAAAAGATTCGAGATTTTCGTTAGGACCTGTTTGACCGCCCTCCATATAGTCCCGATCTTGCCCCAACGATTGCTTCCTCTTCTTGCATTTGAAACGGTGACTCGGTGGACAACGGTTTGAAAACGACGTGGATCTCAAGACTGCCGTTTTCAACTGGTCCTAATCCCAGGCGGCAAACTTCTATTCAGAGGTTTTACGGCAGATGGTGCAGCATTACGAAAAGTGTTTGGAACCGCATGGTGATTATGTGGGAAAGTGAAGTAGTTCCGTAGGCACATAGACCAATATTTCGTACACATTGCTTCGACGACACATACCTCCGGAACTGATGAAGATATCGGAATCATACAAAAACAAATAGGTAGCACACGTAATAGGCATTATATATGTATCACATCCACAGGTCCCAGTGTTCTGGACGAAATTCCGGAATTCTTATTCAAATTTCTGTCTTCCCATTAAATTGAAATAATTCAAAGTTTCTTGTTTTCATAACAATGGAAGCAAGCGGGAAAATAAATAGGTGTTTTCACAAATTTGTTTGGCTTCTTTCTTTCACTCTTGGCTAGGTCTTGCGCGCGCGCGTGCGTGTGTGTGTGTTTATGCCTGGGTATAACAAACGGTTCTGCGAACTCGAAATATTTTAAGAACCGGTTATCGCGAACCGTCTGAATAGCAGTGGCGGCTGGTACTATATGTTGCGCGGTTGTGCAACTGTATATGATTTTTACCTCCAAAGATTTTTTTTAAATTTTAAAATAATGTTTTCGTAAAAAATAATCCTTTGCTCTTTAGCACAAAACAGTATTGATGTATCTCTTAAAAAATCATGTCAAAAATCGGAAAGAAAGAGAGAGAAACACACATCCAGTGGCAAAAAGCGTTGCCACTGGATCCAATAGCATTGAGCATACGGTAAAGAGCTCCTATTTCTTAACATTGGAAAGCACATTTATTCTTGCATCGCTCCTATCCTGTTGTATGGTCTCTATCCAGTTGCGGACACCTTGGCAACTGCCACTCAGCTTCTGTAAGGCGTGCTATACACTATAGGATAGATCCTAGGAAATCTCTTACGATTTGTCCTAGAGTCAAAATCTCAACGTGTATGGCATCAGATCGCATGTCATTTCCTGTGTTCTGAACGATCCTATGAGATTTCTCTTGTTTAGAGCACGCTCTATTTCGGAAAGAAAATTCGTAAGATTTCGATTTAAGCGACATCAGGTAAGAGAAAGTGAAAACAAAACAAGTGAAAACACAACTGATGAGGAATCGTCTAATCGTACAGGTTAACTTTAGGTGTACCACTCGAAATAATTGTTGAAAAATCATAATTTATCACTGTTTCCTAAATAATTTACGTTGACCGACATGAAAATTATTCACATAGCATAAACATAGCACATAGCACATAGCATAAATAAAATCCCTCAAGAGAATCATCAAAAGCAATTGATGATAAACTACAATTCTTTTACGATTTACGTACAAATACAGGGTGCGGATATATAGCATAAAAACTATAATGCAAAAAACGCAAACCAAGTTATGCTAGGTGGCCTCTGCAAAGTACGAATGCTATCTAACAGTCAGGGCAGGGCGAAGCCGGGGACCCAGCGTCAGTCAGAGGGTGCAAGCGAAGGAAGCAGGCGCGTCAGTTAATATAGTGAAAACAAGTGGGTTTCGGCAACGATACGAGTTTGAATAGTAATTGTCATGGTATCGTGGTGAGTAGTATTGGCCCCACTATAGGACACTTTTTGGCCCCTGGGTCCCTGCCTCAGGACCCATGGTCCCTGGCCCGGGGTCAAGGACCTAGGGGTACATAGGACCACCCCCTAAAATTTGGCAGGGGTACATAGGACCACCCCAGGACCCATGGTCCCTGGCCTGTGTCAATGACCTAGGGGTACTTAGGACCACCCCTCTAGATTTTGGCAGGGGTACATAGGACCACCCCCTTAAATTTTGGAAATTGCCAAATCTAAAAATTTGGTATGGTAGCCTGGGACCATAGTATGTACCTCTATCAGTATTGGGTGTCTATGTCGTTCCCTTTCATGGGTAAAAAATTGCCAAAAATTCAAATTTCGGAGGTTTTTGACCTAATTTATCCCCTTTGATGAGGTATTATTATCCTATATGGTTATATGTGCATATACAGGGGTTCATTACCTTTCATAAGACATGGGTATATTGGTGCACCCCTTTAAATTTTTGGGAGGTGTACCTTGGCCCACCCCTTCAATTTTGGAAATTGCCCAATTTAAACATTTTGGTACAATAGTATAGAACCCTAGTATGTATTACTATAAATTTGGGTGGTCCACTTCGTTCCCTTTTAGGGGTACAAAATTGCCAAATTTTAGTACAACCACATGTTTGGTTTTTGGCTCATTTTATTCCCTTGGATGAGTTCCTATTACCTTATATAGTTATATGGGTGTATACAGGTGTTTATTTCCTATTGTAAGACATAGGTACATTTGTGCACCCCTTTAAAAATTTGGCAGGAGTGCCTTGGCCCACCCCTTAAATTTTGGAAATTGCCCAATTTAAACATTTGGTATAATAGTATAGAACCCTAATATAGATCACTATAAATTTCGGTGGTCTACCTCGTTCCCCTTTTAGGTGTATAAAATTGCCAAAATATAAACGTAAGCAATACGTTGTACCACGTGTTTGGTTTTGACCTAATTCATTTCCTTGGATGAGGTCCTATTACCTTATATGGTTATATGGCCATGTATAGGAGTCCATCCCCTATTATGAAACATAAGTACATATGTGCACACCCCGGGAATGGTACCTTGGCCCGCCCCTTAAGTTTTAGAAATTGCCAAATTTAAACATTTGGTATCATAGTACTGGACCCTAATATATATTACTACAAATTTGGGTGGTCCACCTCGTTCCCTTTTAGGGGGCATTTTGTTCCGCTTTAGGAGTGAACATGGATACATTGGAATCGTCCCGAGTTCGATTCTTGGAAATGTTGAATTTAACGTCCCCGCGAAAACGGTGAGAAATGATAGGACGAAACATGAACTTACTTGACTGAGGATTGAAGCAGGGACCTCATACAGTAGAGACAAGCACTGAGCCATCGTACACGTGTGTTGATTACTATGCAATGGTCCCGAGTTTGATTCTTGGTGTTAGTTTCAGGAAATGTTATCGTCCCACTTGAAACGATGATGAAAAATGAGAAAACATCATAAACTTACTTGCTTGCGGATTGAAGCAGAGACCTCACACATCAGAAAAAAAACGCTGAGCCACCATGCTAACTTCAATGCAAGCAGTTTTGCGTATGAAAAGAACATGAACAGATTATGTTACATTACACATTTCTGCTCGTTGTTACGCATAGAAGTTTGTTATTGTGAAATTGCAGAATCTGCTTTTACTACATCAGCATTTTTTCTCAGCTGACGGACTTTTAAAGCTCAACTTTACATTTATGTCAAAGACAGTTTCGTAACATATCGATGAGTTTTACATTTTTCAATCAAGTTTAAGGAAAATGAATCACATTTTAGATGTGGTAATTTGAATGTCGTAAGAAACTAACAAGTCAACGGTATGATGTCATGATCAAAATTGCGATACTAGATGTCGTAACGATTGATGTGTAAGGAAAAAACGTGAATAATGTCACAACCAATCAGATTGTTTCTTACATCACGTTTCGGCTCATGATACATGATGAAAGCTGTGTTTTCATTGGTTCTCCGTGATGTCATTGATTCATTTCCTCGTTTCTGATTGGCTGATAGTGATGTCACTTTATAGTTGAACCGTTTTAGACCTAAATAAATTTCTTAATTTCATTTTTGAAGTCCTACTTCCACGAAGATCTTGAATGAACGTAGGTGTACCTCTAGTGACAGCGTGACTTTACTCCGTTCCTTGAATTTGAGGTAAGTATCGACCGCGTTTTCTTAATATCAATGGAGTGTTTTTGCATGAGGATAACATTGTTATCATTGTTTTTATTTTAGCATGAAATATTTAGCAAATGGAAGAATAACCCTCACTTACTTGACCGGGAATCCCACACATTAGAAGTAAGCACGAGAAATTTGTTGATTTTGGTTTAGCGTCCCTACAGTAGTGGGGTGCTAGGGATACAGCTTAATGTTGAATTTGAGCGCATACTGGGTGTTGAACCCGGGCCACATCAACACATTAGAAGTAAGCACGAGAAATTTGTTGATTTTGGTTTAGCGTCCCTTCAGTAGTGGGGGCTAGGAATACAGCTTAATGTTGAATCTGATCGCATACTGGGTGTTGAACCCGGGCCAGAGTTGCGTAACGCTAACCACTTAGCTCAGTTTCTGAAAGTTACCATTAACGTAAACAAAGAAACTACGCACGAATTTGTTCCCTACAACGTGAGACGTGGACTTGCAGTTTAATGTGGGATCTGATCTCCGCCGAGAAACGAATTCGAGTCTTTCTTGCCTTAGCTCGAAAAAAAAAAGCAAGTACATGAGATGTTGTTTTCGTTTCATGTTCGTCATACGTTTAAAGTTCAGTGTCAGAGGAAAAAATGCTTACTACAATGATTCTCTCAGCACAGTTAGAAAAACAATTTCATTCATTCTTTTTATCACTACAGAAACTTAGGTCATTTACATGTTGATGTTGGTCCGGGTTTGATTTCCAGTATGACGACAATAAAACGTTTCAGTAGTAGAACTATTTGAGATATGATAATTCTTTTAGAATTGATCGTGTAGTCATTTTGATAACGTAGTGATCTCTGAATTCAATTTTAATTCCTGCTTTTTTTTCTCGTTTTAGATATTTGTTTTCTTTGCCTATTCCTTTTCTGCTTACCTTACCTTTTTTCCTATTTGAATATGGCTACTTCTGGCTTTACTGTCTTGCGAGAAATCAATAGACATTATCGGCGTTTTAATCTCGAAGGACGAATGCTGGAAATTCAAATTAATGCTCCGGCCAGTGGCACCGATATTGTTGAGTGGGTTCAGGCCTCCTTTCAACAGATGTTGGATTACTTATTGGAAAATGTCGACGAATCATCGATGGTTGGATTATCGATTTTATCCCACGATGAGAAGAACAAACCGTTTTATTTATCTTTTCGGCGTGCAAGTAATCTGACACTGGAAACTTTATGGGCTTCCTTTGATCGCATCCTTCAAAGTAACGATAGTTTTCTCATGAACGAACCGTTCATTGTACATTTTCATCATGTGGATGTGCCCCGTGGATTTGGAAGAATGCGTCGAGGTCTTTTATTAAACGACGAATTATTAAAGTGCAAGAAAGGCATTCTACGAGTAAAAAACACCGACAAGAAATGTTTGGCTTATGCAATTGTGATTGCTATTGGCCTAAAGAAATATAAAGATACAAATCAGAAACTGTACAATCAATATCGCAAACAGCGCAAGTGTGTTGTTCTCCCTGACGTACATGAACTTTTATCCAGATCATCAGTGAATTTAGATCATGGGGGATCCGTGGAAGAATTACGACAATTGCAACGCTACTTGACAAATTATAAACTTACCGTATACACCAGCTTTTCCGGAGAAGATATTCTGTATGAAGGACCGGGTGGCGAAGACAAGATTCCAATCAATTTAATGTGCATCAATTCTCATTATGACATCATCACGTCATTAACGGCCGTTTTTCAACTGTGTATTATTGTGCTGCATGCCACAAAAAATATGATCATCTTAATAGACACGTCAAGAACTGTTCGGCCATGTGTGAGAAATGTTTGCAGAAACCGCCATGCAGTAAGATCAATACGGAGAAGCAGTGCCTAGAATGCAATCGTGAATTTTATGGTGAAACATGTTATACAAATCATCTAACTGTACCATATCATAAAGGCCAGCCAATATGCAAGATGGTGAAACAGTGTGCCAAATGTCTACGCATTTATTCGTTTGTCCATACAGGGGAAAGAAAACATGATTGTACAGATTATTTTTGTAATGTGTGTCGTAAACACGTTACGTCTACCCACCAATGCTACATGAAGCCTGATACGACTCAATTAAAACCTGGAGTTCCATCAGTGTTACATGCCAAGAAGGCTATGATTGTCTTCTATGATATCGAAGCCACACAGGATACTTTCTTCGATGAAGACACGTTCATTCATAAGCCCAATTTACTGGTGGCCCAACAAGTATGTTACAACTGTGTTCAAGATGAAGATATACATCATCCGTGTGAAGTTTGTGGACAGCGGGAACATATTTTTCAAGATGATCCGATCAATGCCTTTCTTGCGTATTTACGTCAACCACGACCCAACATCAAACTTATTGTATCTTTGGCACATAACTGTAAGGGATATGATGGTCATTTTATTCTTAAATCTTTAGTGGAAGAACATGAATTGAAACCTACCTTGATCTTGAACGGAGCAAAAATTTTAAGCATGAAAGTGAATCACTTATCGTTTATTGACTCCTTAAATTTCATGCCAATGGCTTTAAGTAAATTATCCAAGGCATTTCATTTACCAGCGACCACAGGATATTTTCCACACTTTTTTAATACTGCTGCAAATCAAACGTATGTGGGAAAATTACCGGACATCCATTATTATGGTGCAGATGAAATGAAAGTGGATGAACGAGAGAAATTCATGACATGGTACAACGAACACCAGAACGATACGTTTGTTTTCCAAGAAGAATTGGTGAACTATTGTGTTCAGGACGTCAACGTACTTCGATTGGCTTGTATATCTTTCATGACCACTTTTGAACAAGAAACTCACGTCAATCCTTTCCTGGAGGCTATCACTTTGGCGAGTGCGTGCAATTTAGTATTTCGACGAAATTTCTTAAAACCCAATACTATTAGCATTCTTCCTGCACGAGGATACCGTCACAGAAACAATCAGTCACGGATTGCTTTGCAGTGGCTTGCCTACATGGAAGAAAAAGAGGGTCATTCAATTCTACATGCTGCGAGAGGAAAAGAAGTTTATGTTGCTGGTTTTCATCTGGACGGCTACTACAAAAATCCTGACACTAAAGAGGAACATGTGTATGAATTTGAAGGTTGCAGATTCTATGGATGTCCTCTATGTGTCCCTACAGGCCGTGATCAACCCATTTATGAGAACTCCGAAGAAACAATGAACTATCGCTACGAGAGAACACAGCGTAAAATGAAGTTATTACGATCCATGGGACATAAAGTACATGAAATGTGGGAATGTGAATTTCGTCAAGTGTTAAAATCCAATCCAGCATTGGCCTCTTCTTTAAGCACACATCCTTATACTAATAAGACACCATTAAATCCAAGAGACAGTTTCTATGGTGGCCGTGTTAATGCCATTAAATTGTATCACGTCGCAAATGAAAATGAAGGCGAAGAAATAAAATTCTTGGATATCGTTTCCCTGTATCCTTATGTGAATAAATGTGGACGGTATCCAATAGGGCATCCACGAATATATCTACAGGGAGATCCAGAAATGCCCGACATTCAAGATGTTAACGGATTGGTCAAGTTGAAGATTTTGCCTAGCAGAAATGTGTTTCATCCAGTACTTCCATTTCGTTCAAATAAGAAGTTGTTGTTTCCACTTTGTGCTGCCTGTGCCACAGCATTAAATCAAGATTCTGAATGTACACATTCGGACAGTGAACGAAGTCTAACAGGAACATGGGTGTCCTATGAAATTCAAAAAGCCATTGAACTTGGGTATCAAGTCATTGAAATTTACGAAATTTGGGATTACGACATCACCGTATATGATCCAGAAACCAAGACTGGCGGATTATTCAGCGAATACATTAACACATTTTTGAAATCGAAGCTGGAAGCTTCTGGTTGGCCTGCCAATTGCGTCACCGAAGAAGAAAAGCAGCAGTATATCCAAATGGTACAACAACGGGAAGGCATAACTTTGGATGCAGCAAATATAATGACAAATTCAGCACGTCGTAGTCTTGCAAAACTCTGTTTGAATGCCTTCTGGGGACGACTCGCTATAAGAGACAATTTCAGCCAAACGACCATCATTAACGACCCCAAAGAACTGTATCAGAAATTAACTGCTCCAGATATAAAAGTCAACCAAATTTTACCTGTTAACGATTCGTTGTTATACCTTTATTGGCAGTATGAAGATGATGTTCCAGTACAAAATCACAATGCTAATGTTGTCCTTGGAGCATTTACAACGTGTCAAGCTCGTCTGGAACTCTACAAATATTTAGAACTGCTGCAAGAAAGAGTATTATATTTCGATACAGATTCCGTAATATTCACGCAGCGACCATCAGAGCCCACAATAGAACCAGAAGTATTTCTTGGTTCAATGTCAAATGAACTGGAATCAATTGGACCAAAAGCATACATTAAAAAATTCGTGTCTGGTGGCCCAAAACAGTACGCCTTGGAAATCTACAACCCCGACACGAAATCAACCAGTTATGTATGCAAAATTCGTGGGTTTACGCTCAATTATACTGCAAGTCAAAAGTTAAATTTTAATAGTCTGGAGCAAATGATCATAAATCAATCCAGTGAAAAAATCTCCATTAGCACGCCGCACAAAATTTACAGAACCCACGATCATCATCTTGTCACAAAACCTGAAGAAAAGAAGTACAGTTTCAACTATAAAAAACGTCGATTAATACCAGACACATACGAGACATTGCCCTATGGGTATAAAAAAGCCAGAACAGAATAACAGCCATAATTTTTCCCTAATTCCACCAACATCACTTCCCAAAGACGGGGCAAAGAATCAACGCAACCCGGGACATGCTTCAACGATACACGAGCGAAGACAAAAACTCAGATGACATCACCTTGCAGAAACCAGTGGAGAAAAAAAAGGAATTCAGGTACGTCACATTTGCGTTTCTTTTTCTCACCTCACTCTCTCTTGATCAGTTAGTTCGATGTTAATAATCTGTTTTTCTTCTTTCACAGGAAACAAAATAAATATTACCATGTATATTCATATGTTTTATTTTCTCTTTACAGAATTTGTACCCGTCACGGACACGTCTTCCTTTGAAGAAAAAAGAAATTCTGTATTCATTTTCACATGCTAAAAATAAATGTACAAAAACATGATTCTGTGTTTTATTTCACATCCTAAAATCAAATTCTTTTTCCTGTACTGCGATTTCAATTTCTTTTTTTTCTGAATCAGTTTACCGATAAAATAAATCAATGTTTTGCGGAAAAAAAATCAAACTAAATTTTTGTTTCAGAAAATTTTTAGTGTACGAAAAAAAAAACTGATTCAGAAAATTTTTGTGTACGAAAAAAAATGTTTTCAGAAAAATTTTTTGTGTACGAAAAACAAAATTCTGTTTCAGAAATTTTTTTTTTGTGTGTACAAAACAAAAAACTGTTTCAGAAAAATTTTTATGTACAAACAAAATTCTGTTTCAGAAAAAAAATTTATGTACAAACAAAATTCTGTTTCAGAAAAAAAAATTGTGTACAAAACAAAAATCAGTTTTCATCACGAAACTGCTCCGACTAAATGAATCGATTCATTCTGATAGTGTTGGCAACACTGGAAAAATTTCGGTAAGTATCGCTCAGGCACTGAGTTACAGCGAACACAACTAGATTCGAACCAACAACCTTAAATGTCTGATTCATCTCTAAATACAGCCAACTAAACAATAAGATTGTGTGTATACGTCAATGCTAGCACTGAGTCAGCAATGTTTTCTTCAAGGTCAAAGTTGCACACGAAGTAAAAAGATGACAACACAGATCTTCTATCTTTCTATATGAAACATAAACCTAGTGTAAACTGCTCGCACTGAAATGTGTAATGTAACATAATCTGCTCGTCTTCTTTTCATACGCGAAACTGTTCGCACTGAATGGAGTACGGCGGCTCAGCGCTTGTCCCTAACGAGTTAGGTTCCTGCTTCAATCCACAACGAAGTAAGTTCATGTTTCCTCCTATCATTTTTCATCATCGTTTCAAGGGGACGTTAAACTCAACATTTCCAAGAATCGAACTCGGGACGATTCCAATGTATCCATGTTCACTCCTAAAGCGGAACAAAATGCCCCCTAAAAGGGAACGAGGTGGACCACCCAAATTTGTAGTAATATATATTAGGGTCCAGTACTATGATACCAAATGTTTAAATTTGGCAATTTCTAAAACTTAAGGGGCGGGCCAAGGTACCATTCCCGGGGTGTGCACATATGTACTTATGTTTCATAATAGGGGATGGACTCCTATACATGGCCATATAACCATATAAGGTAATAGGACCTCATCCAAGGAAATGAATTAGGTCAAAACCAAACACGTGGTACAACGTATTGCTTACGTTTATATTTTGGCAATTTTATACACCTAAAAGGGGAACGAGGTAGACCACCGAAATTTATAGTGATCTATATTAGGGTTCTATACTATTATACCAAATGTTTAAATTGGGCAATTTCCAAAATTTAAGGGGTGGGCCAAGGCACTCCTGCCAAATTTTTAAAGGGGTGCACAAATGTACCTATGTCTTACAATAGGAAATAAACACCTGTATACACCCATATAACTATATAAGGTAATAGGAACTCATCCAAGGGAATAAAATGAGCCAAAAACCAAACATGTGGTTGTACTAAAATTTGGCAATTTTGTACCCCTAAAAGGGAACGAAGTGGACCACCCAAATTTATAGTAATACATACTAGGGTTCTATACTATTGTACCAAAATGTTTAAATTGGGCAATTTCCAAAATTGAAGGGGTGGGCCAAGGTACACCTCCCAAAAATTTAAAGGGGTGCACCAATATACCCATGTCTTATGAAAGGTAATGAACCCCTGTATATGCACATATAACCATATAGGATAATAATACCTCATCAAAGGGGATAAATTAGGTCAAAAACCTCCGAAATTTGAATTTTTGACAATTTTTTACCCATGAAAGGGAACGACATAGACACCCAATACTGATAGAGGTACATACTATGGTCCCAGGCTACCATACCAAATTTTTAGATTTGGCAATTTCCAAAATTTAAGGGGGTGGTCCTATGTACCCCTGCCAAAATCTAGAGGGGTGGTCCTAAGTACCCCTAGGTCATTGACACAGGCCAGGGACCATGGGTCCTGGGGGGTGGTCCTATGTACCCCTGCCAAATTTTAGGGGGTGGTCCTATGTACCCCTAGGTCCTTGACCCCGGGCCAGGGACCATGGGTCCTGAGGCAGGGACCCAGGGGCCAAAAAGTGTCCTATAGTGGGGCCAATACTACTTGGTGGTAGCGCTGCACTTGTAAACATAAACTATAGCTTCTGTAAACTATACAGAAATAAACCGGTGGTGGAAAATAGTATCACCGGTCATCTTTCATATGCATTCACTTAGGTAAATGTTTCGCAGAAGGGTCCAAAAGTAGGCAAAACATACAAAATTTACAGGAGAAATGGAAGATACAAGTACTTGGACCTAACCAAATCTAACCTAATGAAATTAACTAACTTAAACTAACCTAATATTAATAGAAGTAAGCGAAATTCTATCACTTTTTGAAAGTTAGCTGGAGCCATATACTAATATAATCTAACGTAACATAACCGTAACTAACCTGAACCAGCCTAAACTAAACTAATGTAAATAGAAACTACCGAAATTGTAACATTTCTTAGAAAAATTAGCTGGACCCTTTCTGCTAAACATTGTCTCTCACCTATTTTATCGGTCGTTAAAACATTTATAATAATTTTACACTAGTAACCCTACAATTGTAAACATAAAATACAGCTGTATTACTTTGTATTTAATTCTGTTGTTTGCAGAAATTTGATCCTTATAAATATATCTTTTCATGCAAAGGATTAAATTTTATTTGTAAATCTTCTAACATGTGGTGCACCAAAAGTATACAGCACCCTTCTGACATTTATGTTCTTTTTTAGAGGTATCCAATTTAACAATATAACGTCTGTTATTAATATCAGTGGGATGTGCAGTATGGTTAGCATAGTAATTCTTCAATTTTGTACTTTTATTAAATAGAACTATTTCACAATGTTGATACACGTCATTCGGTCAGACAGGAAAACTCTTCACGTGTATGGCACAAAAAGGGTAGGATTTCCTACAAGATATGTCATAACATTTTTCATTTCCTAGACATTTCCTAACATTTTTTCATAATCCTAGACATTTCCTAGGATTGATCTCGTGGTGTATAGCCCGCCTAATAGTTATGAATTCCTTCACTCACCAGCGATGAAGGCGTGGGTGTTGCGTGGGTCGAGGCAGTTTGGAAGAACTCGCAGCAATAATAATAATAATAATAATAATAATAATAATAATAATAATAATAATAATAATAATAATAATAATAATAATAATAATAATAATAATAGAATAGAGGGAGTGATATGCAGAGTCAGTGTTGAATTCAGACATTTCCACCCGGGGGGGAATGTCAACTCCTCGGGGGAAGGATTGTTTTTCTGTATGTTTGCAAGAAAGCAGCATATTTAACAATTCAATTCACATATACATCTTACCTAATATTGAGACTAATTGCTGATAAATATTCAATGTGAAATTATAATTTAAAAAAAAAACATCGTTTGATTTCATCTAAAGCATTAAAGACTGGCAAAAATATTTTACACTAAACTTTAACTGCTATTTACAGTAGCTCTTTTTGTTATTATTTCCTATATTCAGTAGTTACTGTTTGTTACTAATGTAGAAGTTTTTAAAAAGATTTAAATTAACTCAAATATTTTTTTGCCCTAAAACAAACACACACAGAAATATCTTAACAAAAAGTTGTCATTCTTTCTCACACTTCTGATTCTAAATCAAACATATTAGCCTTGGTTTCTTTACTGTATACACATCAATAGTTTAGTTTGCGAAATGTTCAGTAAGATTAGTGCCTTGTTGTGGAAAATCAGCGCTTGGCGCGTGAGTATACGACGGCACCCCCGTATATATGAGTGAGACCAGCCGCGAAAGGTGAGAAAATTTTAAAAAGTAAACCATGCTTTTCCTTGATTTTGAGCACTTTTCATTACTTTTTTCCTTTCATTTTATATAATATGTGCACATGTGTCTTATTATTCTGTTTTTCTTTCCTTCTTTTCTTTTCTTTTTCCCTCCCGAGTTTTGCTCCCCTTACTTCGGCGTCCAGGGCCGTCGCCCCGCTTGCCCCTCCCCCATGGCACGGCTCTGAGCAGGATCTTCATCACCTTCAATAGCAATCTTTCACTTATATACTACTATCATATTGATAAATTCTATATAAGTCTCTAATCCAGGAGGGATAACTGTTCCTCCCTGATCCCTCTAAATGACGCCCTCTGAATCTCTCAATTTAACTGAATTATTTTTAATTAAAGAAAGGTGTGTTTACTTTAACAATCGTAAAACACATTTACGTCTGTTACTTCCGATGCGAGAAATGGGATTTAGGTGCCCTATTTCAAATAATGCAAGAACTGTACATTTTCAAGAACTGAAGTCGGTTGACATCAGAAATCATATGGAATGATCGAAAGATCTTCCCTATCTTTCCTTTCCTATCTCAACCTGTGCTAGTGCTACCTACTAATAGACAATATAGGGCGAGAGTATAGTACCTACTAAAATACAAACCTTTCTTCAACAGTTGACAATTTCATGTTCTGCCAAACTCGGTCATAGCATTAAGAAATACAAATTTATTGGCTATTTAGTATTCTATCTTAGATGTTACATGTTTAATATTTATATAGAATGGGTTTGCGTCATTTATATGTATATTGAGAGATTGGATTTCGTCTGCACGTGCACGGAAAGAAAGCAAATAATTATGTGAAGTAATTTCTACATTTTGTGACTGAAATTTTTTTGAGTTTCTCCGGGGGGGAAGATCCCCCCGGGCTGCTCCCTGAATTGAACCCTGTGTAGAGTGTGTCCGAGGTTTTGCTCATAATATTGTTACAATCGAAAATCCTATTGTGCTGTTTAATTTTAAGTGTGTGTTTGAAGAATGTGATGGTGTTTTTGTTTTTAGCCTGTGAGTGATATATTTAATATTAAAATATAACGCTAGTAACAGAAAACTCAAAATGAATTCAGTTTGCAGTCTTCTCAGGACCCCGTTTTCTCGTAGGCCGATGGAGGAGAAGGTTGAAATAAAAAGGTTAGGGCGTCCAACACCAATTTTAACAATCAATCAAACAGTCAAAACAGGTAAGAGACAGTTTCAGCGCTCTTTTAAAATAGAGTTTTATAACAACACAGACTGGCTTTGTGGTTGTGAGGAACAAAATGCTTTATTTTGTTTTCCTTGTTTACCTTTTGGGGGTGAACGTGCTTCGACTGAAATAGGCATAAAAGATATTAATCATTTGAGTGAACGAATTAAGGGACACAAAGCTACAAATATCCATATGAAAAATGTATTACAATTAGCTTTATTTGGTGCTACCAATATAGCTCAGCAGTTAGACAGTGAGTATAGGCGAAATATAGCTTTGCATAACGAAAGAATGAGACATAATCGTTATATTCTAAATACTATAATTACTTGTGTGCGTTTTTGTGGTGCATTTGAATTAGCGTTGTGGGGTCATGACGAGACAGAAGGATCTTCAAACCCAGGTGTTTTTCGTGGCCTCATTGATTTCAGTGCAGAACTTGACACAGCCATAAAAACTCATTTGGAGAAAGCTACTGTCTTTAAGGGAACATCTAAAACGATTCAAATTGAACTTTTGAATATTATGTTAGAAGTTTGCCAGAACAAAATCTCACAAGAAATAAAAGAATCAGAATTTTTAGCTGTGATTGCAGACGAAACTAGTGATGTGGCTAATACATTTCAAATGGCCGTCATTTATCGACATTTAGTGAATGGAAAACCAGTTGAAAGCTTTTGGACTTTCCTCGAACTTCCTAAACCCGATGCAAAAACTTTGGCGTCATGCCTGTTAAAAGAACTCTAAAAACATAGGCTAGAGGAGACCCCACAGAAATTAATCGCGCAGACGTACGATGGCGCGTCAGTAATGTCCGGAACGTCTGGAGGAGTACAAGCAATTATTAAACAACAGTTTCCTAACGCCGAGTACGTTCATTGTTATGCCCACCAGCTGAATCTAATTATGCTCAATGCTGCTTCAGTGGTAAGAAATGTTAGAATATTTTTTTGCCACTTTGCAGGGAGTTTGTTCCTTCTTCTCAACAAGTCCACAGCCTACAAAATTACTTGATGATATCGCAAAGAAAAGACTTCCCCGGTTTGTTCCTACGAGATGGAATTTCCAATCACGAAGCGTTAATACAATTTATCTGTACAGAAAAGAAATAATTCAATGTTTGAAAGATATTCTAAATAATGAAGACATTAAAAATTTGAGCACAATCGAGAAGGCAAGATCACACATTGACACACTTACTAGACGCAGCTTTGTGTTTTGGCTAACTCTGTTCCACAAAATTTTACCTCATGTTGACATCTTGTATGGACAGTTCCAAAGAAAGAACATTGATGTGGTAGGTGCTCAAAAGTATGTTTCAGTTTTTGTAGAAAGTGTTGAAAAAATAAGAAACGAAGAAATAGATATTGAGCCTTTAGTTTCGTCGGAGACATCGAAAAGAAGAGAAACTGATAACACACAACCATACATGGAAGCGAAGTAAGTGTGTGATGCGATTATTAGTAACGTTAAACAAAGATTTAGTTTTACTGGCCATCTTGTGGCGGGCACTTTATTCTGTAATGAAAAGTTTGGAGAATACAGGAAGGAATTTCCAGAAGAAATTGTTCGAAACGTTTGAGACTTCTATCCATTTGTCAACGCAAAGCAGCTTCAATTCGAACTTTCCATAACATATAACGCTGCCGAGTTTTCATCAATATCTGGACCAGTTAGTTTATTAGAATTTTTTCCAGCACAATAACATTGAGAGAACCTTTTCTCAAATAACCAAACTTCTGAAGGTTTTGCTCGTTATTCCAATGACTTCATCGGAGACAGAGAGATGCTTCTCTACCTTAAAGAGAATAAAGACTTTTCTACGGAATACCATGACACAAGAGAGACTATCTGCCCTGGCAATGATATGTATTGAGGGAGACTTGGTGAACAGCATTCCAGATTTTAATCAACAAGTAATAGAAAAATTTGCAGCTCGAAAAGAACGAAGGATGGACTTCCTTTTCAAATAAGGTAAGATTTATTTAATTAAATAATTTTGTTTAGATTTATATATATATTCTTTTTCTTTAATGTTTCCGTAATGCTCTCATGCTGTTTATATTTCCGTGCCTTACAACACATGCTACATTCTATTTATCTCTTGTTTAAAAGTGTCGTATATGCATAACGTATAAATGTGCAATAACAGTGATTGTTTACCTTGTTCGGAAGGAAACAGAAAAGATAGGTTAGTTCAGTAATTGTTAATATACTGGTTGCCCCTAAAGTAGGTATACACCCCTGCATTGATCAAGTGTAACATTCCAGTTTATTGATTTATTTGCTTCGACTGTTCTGGGCTTAAGTTATAAGTAAAAAGACGTTAAGAACAAATAATAAAGAAACTAAGTCTACCTGTTTGATAACAATAAGAAACGATATAAAATTCAGTACGGGACTGTATACCTACTTTTGGGCCACCCTGTACTTAAATTAATAAACATAGCAGTAGACCTTGGAGGTAAGGACACAAAAGAAGGAAGGTTGGGGGTGGAGTGGAAGTCGCGCGTAAGCATGTGCCTTATGATACTGCAACTGCTGGTTTTACAGACCACGAATCGCTACTGCTGAATAGCATCACTACTTACACTCAGAGAACTGCATACCCTCACACAGTGATTCTTGTTGGCCAATGTCAACTCATATAGCACCAACAAGTTTCACTTATTCACCTTACCGATTGCATGGAACCCCCAAACGACAGTGGCATGGTGTATGTCTCTGCAATGGCACGAATACTTTTCTGAAAGTCCGCTTCCACGCTTTTACTGAAAAGCTTATTCAAACATGATACTGTCAATGCCCATGAATCTCATTTTACAACACTGCCACCGAAACGAAATTTGACAAACGGCGAATAGTGAGTTCGTTCGCCATTTCTGGTCCAAGTGCACTGTAATGTTTTGCTGTGCAGAATGTTCATTTCCGTCCAGAATCTTCCAGTTTCAAGTTTAAAAAAAAAAAAAAAAATCATTCGCAATCCTTGTATTCTCCGTGGTGCATTTTCTTAGGACATTGTTCCCCGATTGTCTGAGTACCTCAGCCTGTTTTCTGGGCGTGTAAAAAGTTTGTTAAGTTAAAAGGGATTTACCGCCTTTTACCCTAGTGAATTTATCACCCTGTGTATTAGTATCATTTGCCACTCCTTTCCTCGAGAAAGAACAAATCTTAAAAGTCACAATTTTAAATATATAGCCTCATCATGAACAACAAAGGGGAGAAAAAGTACACTCGCACTCAGAAAGGCCTAAACTCTACAAACACAATGTCGTGTCTGTTTTCTTCTTTAAATAATAATATATTACGTTAGTGAAAGATAGAACAAACACACCTGCACAGGAAAGATGGTAATCCTTTTTATGGAATTTAATATCAAGCTTCAATCTCAATATATAAGATTGCAGTTCCATTACAACTAGCTCCTTTACTTTGTTTCTTGATTTTCCTTCTACATCTGTTAATTTTTTTTAAAAAAAAATCCATCTTCAATGATAAAGAATTTGTTTATGACAAAGTCAGGACTAGTTTCCATATCAAAACTGTGATAACCAACTAAATGGAACAGGCGTTAGCTACTGTTCGAGAATTCAGTTCTTTATTTGACAACAATCAAGCAATTCGTGCTGGGATTTGTTTGATCATTTACTTTAGCACTGTCAATGTGACCTTAAACTAATGCCACCTAAACATGATTTATGAATGTAGTATTCAAATAGAATGTCAACTTAGTAAATTTAACTACCATCGTTATGGAGTCTGTTTCCAGCAAGAAATATTTAGTTAACATAATATAGTTACGACAGATTTTGCCGCCCCATGCAAACGCACGTGTTGCACATATGGTAGAATCATCCCCGTTGCTGAGACGAGTTTCTCACCACACGCCAACGTGAACATTTTATTCCCATCAACCAAACATAAGAAAACGTGTCTCGTGTGACTCTAAGCGACAGCATAATAAACAAACATTTTCACATTTTCAAAAAAAAAAAAAAAAAAGTAACACATTATGAATTCTGACTTCGATAAGGACTAAAGATATTACAATTGAGGAGCATTTTTTCAAAACTCGATAGAGCACAAAACATCCTTTTTACAACAATTGCATCTTTGTTCTTATTGTATCCTCGTCGCCAAAAGTGCCTTTACATCGCCGTGACGGGTATGTGACAGCGCAGTACTCCGAGGAAGGGATGGTTGCATAAGAAATTGTGATTAATTTTGAAGAGTTTTTATTTTGACTAGGGAAATAACGTAGTATACGGAGTAAAGGCATATATTTGAAGCATCAGCGAACTGTCATCTCTGAAAAGATTCGTATTTTCAGTTTTTCGATTTATTGTCCTATATGTGAAGTTAATAACTGCTAACAACTGCTACTAGCGCTTTTCACTCTTCAGGAATTTACTGTGACATTTTCCCAGGACACTTTTCTAAGTCCTAAATGAGTTAGTGAATTACTTGATTCGCCTCACTGTTCTCATTTGAGAATGGAAACTGATTAAGTTGAACGTGAATATGTTTCGCTGTCGTCAAGCAAGGGCCGCAATAAATGTAAATAAGATTCTTATTATTAAATAAAACACAACAGTATTTAGTCTATGTATAGCACAATATAATAAAGTAATTAAGCCACATGATAATCACTAACCCCTACAGGATTTTTTCCAACGGGAAGGGGGGAGGTAAAAGACCGATATAGAGTTTTTCGATTTATTGCCCTATATATATTAAAAGTCATAAGATTTATCATTGATAGCGTATATCCTCTTACTTTTTAAAATCGCTACTGTAGCCTATTAGTCAGAACATTCATCTCCAGATATAATGTAGAGAGAAGGAAGGAGATATGAAAAGTGGCGTAAGTAATTTTACTGCGCCCTGGATCATCGATTTACTCATACCCGCCCCTGTCCCACGCATTATAATATAATATAATAATAATATAATAATACATAATATAATATAATATTATATATATATATGTAATTCCATGTCAAAAGGGCCCGACAAAAGGGCGAGGATAGAAAGGCCGAAGTCAAAATGGCCCGTCAGAAAGAGCCGGAGTCAAAAGGGACATATGTCAAAAACCCGAGTCAAAGAGGACCCCGCCTTAAAAAAGCACAGGTCAAATGGTCCTCACCAGTAAAGAGGACGAGTCAAAAGGTCCTTATGTCAAAAAGCCCAGGTCAAAAAGGACCCGCCTTAAAAGGGCACTGGTCAAAACGGTCCCGCGTCAAAAGGGCCCGGTAAATTCAATTCCACGGCTAAAAATCCTGAAATCAAGAGTGGAAATCAGGAGAAAGAAAGAGATATGACCAGTGGCGTAACTAATTTTGCTGCGCCCTGAATAATCGATTTACTCATACCCGCCACCTGTCCCACACATTTCAGCTTCTGTGTTATGTGGTTCCATATCAGAATGGCCCGACAAAAGGGCGAGAATGGAAAGGGTCCTATGTCAAAAAAGCCCAGGTCAAAGAAAACTCCGCACCAAAATGGCCCGGGTCAAAACGGCCCTGCGTAAAAAAGACCCAAGTTAAAAGGCTCATCGTTAAGAGGAGCCGAGTCAAAAGAGCCCCGCGTCAAAAGGGCCCGGTAAATACAATTCCGCGCCTGATCGTTCATCATCTATTTACTCATCCCTGCCCCCCACATTTTAGCTGGTGAATATATATATATATATATATATATATATATATATATATATATATATATATATATATATATATATATATATATAGAGAGAGAGAGAGAGAGAGAGAGAGAGAGAGAGAGCTCTATCTGAAGGGCACGGACAAAAGGGCGAAGACAGAAATGCCTGAGTAAAAAGGGACCGGCGACAAAAGGGTTCGAGTCAAAAGAGACCCAATGTCAAAAGTGCCCGAATCAAAAGTTCGACGCGACAAAAAGGCCCTATCTCAAAAATGCCCGGGTAAAAAATGACACCTCAAAAGGGCAAAGGCTTAAGACGGTTCCGTGTCAAAATGGCCCTACTCAAAGGGCCCCGCGACAAAAAGCCCCGAGTCAAAAAGGCCCCGCGTTAAAAGAGGCCGAATCAAAGAAGCCCTGCGTCAAAAAAGTCTCTGTCAAAAAGGCCCAGCGACAAAAGGCCCGGTAAATACAATTCCACGGCTCAAAAGCCTGAGATCAGGAGTGCAAATCACGAGAAGGAAAGAGATATGACCAGTTGCGTAACAAATTTTACTGCGCTCTGTATCGTTGCTCATCTATTTACTCATACCTTCCCCATGCCCCCACGCATTTCAGCTGCTGAATATTCTATGTCAGAAGATCACGGACGAAAGGGCGAGGACCGAAATGCCCGAGTCAAAAGTGCCCCACGACAAAACTGCCCGAGTCAAAAACGGCCCCGCGTCTAAAGGGCTCGTGTCAAAAGGGCTCAGCGACCAAAGGACCTGAGTCAAAAGGGTCCAAATTAAAATGGTTCCTGGTCAAAAGAACCCGTACTCGGTGACAAGAAAGCCCACGTCAAAGAAGCCCTGGTCAAAAGGGCCGGAGTCAAAATGGGCGCGCGTCAATAGGGTTCGAGTCGAAAGTGCTCCACGTAAAATAGGTCCTAGTGAAAAAGTATCCGCGTCAAAAGGGACCAGACGAGTGGACCGAAACTTGTCAAAATTTGGTCACGGGTAGCTTGGCCTAGGGCCCCAGATCAAGACGAAGAGCTTTTATTCTAATTTCGAACTACGGGATCTCAGGGGGACGTTTACCGGGACCGGCCTGGGGACCAGACAAGTTGACGGCCGAGAGTTACCAAATTTTGATCAAAGATACCTTGGTCCAGGTCCCACACCAAGGCAAGGCGTTTTTAACAAAATTCGAACCAGGGGGTCTCATGGGGGCGTCTACCGGGACATGTAAAAGTACTAGAAAATGACCGATATCAGTGTCGATTTCATAGTTCTCGCGGTCGCTGAGATCAATGGTGAAACTCCGATCGCATTAACTTCCAAATTCTCCCTATTCAGCTGCGGGCCGTGAGTCAACGGGGGGGGGGGTACCGAAACGTAAAAGTAATCCAAAATGACCGATATGAGTGTCAAATCCATAGTTTTCGTGGTTGCTGATATCAATGGTGACACTACCATTAGCGATGAGTCAAATTCATCCACCGTTGTATGCGGGCCTTGGGTCACCACAAGGGGGAATTCTGAGACATGTAAAATAATCGAAAATGACCGATATTAATGTCAAATCCATAGTTTTCGGGGTCGCTGGGCTCAATGGTGAAACTTAAAACCGCGTTTATTTTCACATTTAGCCCCATCAGCTAAGGAACGGGGGCATTATAAAGGGAATCACGAGACAAGTAAAAATAATCCACAATGACCGATGTCAAATCCGTAGTTTTCGCGGTCGCTGAGATCAATGGTGATACTTTCATTAGCGATTTTTTTTTTCAAATTTAGTCACCATTGTATGCGGGCTGGGAGTCACCGGGGCTGGGGATTGCGAGACATGTAAAAATAATGGAAAATTACCGATATTAGTGTCAAATCCATAGTTTTCGCTGTCGCTGAGATGAATGGTGATGCGGACCAGAGGCGTTGTTTTTTCAAAATTGGAACCAGATGATCATAGGGGCTTTTACCGGGATATGTAAAAAGTAGTAGAAAATGGCAGTTGTTAGTGTCACATTCATAGTTTTCACGGTATTGGTTGGGGGCCAGAGGTTTTTTTTCACAACTCGAACCAAGGGGGTCTGAGGGGGCGTTCACCGGGACATGTAAATGTAGCAGTAAATGACCAATATTTGTGTCGAATCCATATTTATCGGGTTTGCTCAGATGTATAGTGACACCGCCGATAGTGTTTACGTTCAAATTCAGCCCCCATCGGTCTTCCCAATGAAAACACATGTACGTTGTTGGATACACAAAATATGTCCAATTTTAGAAATGTTTCTTAATTGTTCTCCCGTTGTTCAGTTTGTTTACATTGATATTTTATCTGATCCGTGCGAAGAACGGGCATAACAGCTAGTGCGAAATGGTAAAGTGTTTTTTATGAACCAAATTACAATGAATTCAATTATATAGATAATTATTATAATTATAATACATAATTATTTCCTTGTTGAATTATAGACACTTTTCAGTGGAAAAAAGAATAAAATTTGGAATTCCCAAATGAACGTAAAGTAGACCAACGTAAAGGAAAAATGTATAACATTTTCCATATAATTAAGCTTACAAACTTAAAATTTCCATGTAATTAAGCTAAATTTCCATTTTTGTGTCGCTTTGTGCGCCTATTTCCTAGTTTTCTGCGTCACCGGAAATGGCTCAATGTTATCCTACAAATATGGCTGAACAAGTTAATGCTGTTCCGTCAGGAACGATTTCGAGGTCATTTCCTTCACATCGTCTTGTGCGTGTTTTCTACCGTTTTGTAAGCCTATGTCCACGTTTTGTAAAACAATGGTAGTGTGTCAAAATGGGCATTCAATGTGAGAAGAAAAATGACCCACTCTCCCACCAAGAACGAATTTCGAGGTCGCTTTTTTCGCATTGTTTAGTGCATGTATTTACCGTTTCTGCCCATATTTTCACGTTTTGTGCGCCCACGAAAGTGGGTCAAAGACGACCTACAATTATGGCAGAAAAAGACATTCATTCCACTTTCAAGGTCCATTTTGACCCACTTGCACTGATGCACAAAGCGACACAAATCATGCATAAAAATGTGAAGGAAACGACCTCGACATTCGATTGTGACGGAACAGCATTAAGTTATTCCGCTATACTTGTAGACCATTTTGACCCATTTTCGTTGTCGCACTAAAGTTGAAACAGGAGCACAAAACGGTATAAGAGAAGGCACTATACGATGCGAAAGAAACGACCTCCAAATTCGATAGTGGCGGAAGAATGGCTCTATTTCCTCACACCTTGATGGACCATTTTGACGCATTTCTGGTGATGCTCAAAACTTGGAAGTAGGCGAACAGAACGGTACAAAATACACATTAAACAATGTGAAGGAAACGTCCTCCAAATTCGTTTGTAGCGGAACAACATTAACTTATTTCATTATATTCGTAGGTCCATTTTGACCTACTTCTGGCGACGCACAAAACGTACAAAACAGGCACTAAAAGATGCGAAAGAACCAACCCCAAAATTCGATAGTGGCGGAACAATGAGCCATTTAACTCCCACTTTAAAGGCCCGTTTAACTCACTTCGGGTGATGCACAAGACAAGAAATAGGCGCAGAAAGCTTTCAAAAAAGGCACTAAACGATGCGAAAGTAACGATCTAGAAATTCGATAGTGTCGGAACAGTGGATCATTTTTGTCACACTTTGGAGGCCCATTTTGACACACTTCTGGTGACGCGCAAAACGTGGAAATAAGGGCACAAAACGACACGAAACATTCACTAGTCGATGTGAAAGAAGGACCACGAAATTCGGTAGTGGCGGAGCAGTGGCTCATTTTTATCCCACCTTCGAGGCCCATTTTGACCGTCTTCCAGTGACGCACAAAACGTCGAAATAGGCGCACAAAAGGGTACGCGATGTGAAATTATCGACCTCGAAATTCGACAATGGTGGAACTCTTTATCATTTTCGTCCCATCTTGGAAGCCGACTTTGACCCACTTCCGGTGACGCACAAAGCGTGGAAATAGGAGCACGAAACGGCACGAAAATTCAGTAGTCGATGCGAAAGGAAGGACCTCGAAATTCGATAGTGGCGGAGCAGTGGGTCATTTTCGTCCCACCTTTGAGGCAAATTTTGACCGTCTTTCAGTGACGTACAAAACGTCGAATTAGACGCACAAAAGGTTACGCAATGTAAAATTAACGACCTCGAATTTCGATAGTGGCGGAACTCTTGATCATTTTCGTCTCATCTTGGAAGCCCATTTTGACCCATTTCCGGTGACGCACAAAACGTGAAAATACGGGGACTCATTTTAACCCACTTCCCATGACGCACAAAACGTTGAAGTAGACGCACAAAACGGCACAAAACGATGTGAAGGAAACGAACTCGAAATTCATTGGTGGCAGAACAGCAATAACTTGTTCCGCCATATTTGTAGGCCCATTTTGACCCACTTCCGGTGATGCACAAAATGTGGGAATAAGCGCATAAAGCGACACAAAACTCGCACAAAAGATGCAAAACAAAGTACCTCGAAATTCGTTGGTCGCGGAACAAGTTAATGACGCGGTGAGCACCAATATAGACCTAAGTATATACTGTAGTTCTTACCAGGGGGCGCGGTGGCTCAGCGTTCACCTCCGGTGCTTGAGATCCCTGGTTCGATCCCAGCTCGCGCCGTGTGGACTTTGTGGTGGACAAACACCGTGCTCGCGGGTTTTCTCGGGGTTGTCCCCTTTGCTACCACTTTCTTCATTACATTATTTCATTCATTTCCCATCATCACCGTCTCCTTTAGCCTAACCGGCATAACCGTGGGACGTAAAACTAAAGATTTCATTTATTTTTTTTGTAGTTCTTACCATCAAGGCTGAAAACTGCACAGTCCAATTTTTTAGCCAAAGTAGAAGCCCAACCGGGATAGTGATGTCAACCGGCTTGGCTCGGTTCAACTGAGCGTACAACTTGAGCTGGCTTGGATGGGATGATCCATCGACTGGGCTCAATTGAGCCAATGGCTTGAACCGGCTCGGTAGAAACGAGTCATCGACTCGGCTCGCTTGAAACGAGTCCATAGGCTGGGTTCGAGTCAGCTTAAATGAGCTGATGGTTCGAACCGGCTCGGTTGGGGTAAGCAATCAGCTCGGTTCGGTTCGGCTTGTGTGAGCCATCGGCTCGAGCTGGCTCGGTTGGATGATCTGTTGGCTCGGCTCACTTCTCGGTTCGGCTCGATAAGTGAATGAGCTGTGAGCGAGCCGCTTGAGTCGTTGACAACTCTAAACCCGGGTCGAGCAATTTTGAACATTTTTTACTGGAGTCCTATAACTTTTAATAATTTTAGGCTCGAGTCCGAATAGTTGCTCATCCTGAACTCAAACCTAGAACCTCGTGACCGATATCCTTGCCTCCTGAAGATTTCCTGACGACCGAGATCGACAGTCAAGTAATTTTTAGTATTGAGATAAAAGCCGCCTATATTCCATGTTTATACAGGTACACGTTGTTATAATAATAATGAGTTATAGTAGTACTAGTAGTATAATTGATAGTTATATTGTCTAAGTAGGATACTTGAAGATAGTAGTACTTGGAACTACACAAAGGATTTAGCTCGAATTGGCTCGACTCGACTGGAAACTCGATCCGAATTCGAGTCGAGTTGGGGGAAATGTTTCGAGCCGAGATCTCGAGTCGAGCTCAAAGATGTCTGCTTCGAGTCAAGTCGAGTTTTAAAGAAAACTCGCTCGAGCTCGCTCGTGCCCATTCCTATTGTATGCATGACGGGCATATAGAGTTCTTTCGAGGGGGATAGAACCATAAACATAATATATTTTTAAAAATTCTTAGTTTCACGGCTTTCTTCCCAGGGGGGCGAAGGGATGGTAGTTATCCAGCATTTCTTATAAGTACCTTATTTGAAATATGTAAAACAGGAACAAGTGGACAACACAATATACACACATCTTTCTTATCTTCAGTTTTAATTGCTGAGTTCAATTGCAATTAACAATTACAATTAACAAAACAAGTTTCAATTGCCAATTGCAATTAACAATTAAATGTTTCAATTGCACCCTTTGCAATTGGCAATTAACAATTAAAAAGTTTCAATTGCCTGGTGACCAATTAACAATTAACAATTGACGAAAATTTAATTGCAAATTTTATGATTGAATTCAATTGCAATTGAAATTAATTGTCAATTACAAATTGAAATCATTAGGAATTGAAATCAATTGCAATTAATTTTCAGAGCAATTACTTTAAATTGATTGATCAATTGCAATTGATTTCAATTGATTTTGCCCAACACTGGTCTGTGATTCCTTTTTCTGATTGGGGGCGCGGTGGCTCAGTGGTAGAGCGTTCATCTCCGGTGCTTGGGATTCCTGGTTCGATCCCAGCTCGCGCCGTGTGGACTTTGTGGTGGACAAACACCGTGCTCGTGGGTTTTCTCGGGGTAAAAGAAATACGAAAGACATTTTGATAATGGCTCGCTCGCGCGTTCAGTAAGTTTGAAATAATGGCCTGATTAGACTGGAATTGCGAAAGCCATGAGAAATGTAAGCAGTAACGTGGAATACTTTTAGTGTTGCTCTCGACAGGGGTGCGTCTCGTGTCGTAATTTTAGTGCATCTCGTGGGGCAATTTTAGTGTATCTCGTCTCGTCTAGATAACGAGAAGACAAGAGGTTTTTTTTTACGAGACAGCCTCAAATGTCGTAATCACCAATATAAGTATATACTGTAGTTCTTAAAATCAAGGCTGAGACATGCACTGTCGAATTCTTGAGCCCAAGCAGAAGACCAACTCGGGTAGTGATATCAACCGGCTCGGCTCGTATCAACTGAGCGAACAGCTCGAGTCGGCTCGGTTGGGATGAGCCGATGACCCGAGCCGGCTCAGTTAGAACGACATTTGAGCTGAGTCGATGGCTCGAGCTTTCTCGGTTGGGATGGGTCCCCTACTCGGCTCATGTGAACCGGTTCAAGCCAGCTAAGTTGAAACTAGTCCATCGGCTCGTTTCGATTCAGCTGAACTAAGCCGATGGCTCAAATCGGCTTGGTTGGGTGAGCTGTTGGCTCGGCTCACTTCTCGGTTCGGTTCGATAGTGAATGAGCTGTAAGATGAGCCGCTCGAGCCGTTGAGAAGCCTAAACCCGGTACCAGCTGTTTTGAACATGTTTGACTGAAGCCTATAACTTTTAGTGTTACCACGAGACGAGACAGAACCCTTTTACACGAGACGAGTCAGACTACTTGTCCCGTCTCGAAAATGAAAACGTTGGCTGGAATGGCCAAGATTGAAATTGCCAGTGGTCATATAGATTGCAAAAGGAAAATCCCCTTTGTGAGAAAACATGTTGAAAAGCCTTCATAGAAAAGTGTCCTCTGTCTATTAAATGAAACAATCGTGATACATGAGCCTCCAAGAATATCATCCTTAATGTCTTGTCCCCAATTCCTCTTGCTGTAAACTGAGGAATTCTCATTTTTTTCATTTCTGGCTGGAATGATGCCAAACAAAATCAAAGACAGGGAAGATTTTTACAAGGTCAAGAAACCGAACTACCACCACCATCTATTCAATTTGAAAACTGGGTAAGGTCTACATTCATTACAGGTTGTAGTTGAAAGTTCTGGCTGAGATGGCGGAAGAGAACAGAACAGACTACACTTGTCTTCATTCTCTGGTGGCTGTATTCTTTTTGCTATATGAACCGAAAACGGCAATTGAAGTATGTTATCTTGCAACTAAAATTTTGTCTTCTCTCTCTCTCTCTCTCTCTCTCTCTCTCTCTCTCTCTTTCTCGCTCTCACACACACACATACACATAAAAACACACTTTTACCATTTTACCAATCGTTCGCTTATTATAAAGCAGTCATGTTGTAAAATTCACCTCTTCGTTTGGAAGCCGGGCGAAGGACAAAGAAAGCAAAAATATTGTCGACGAACCCTTCAAATTGTTTGCTTTTAGCAAATTTATGGTACTAACAATACCACTGGATTTGAAGAGGTTTTACAGGGGGCCTTCCTTTTGTTACGCGGAAACGTTTGATCTGACCAAAGTGCGAAATTGCCCTCTGCTTCTATGTTGAGAGGAGGGGAATACTTCCCTTTCCTAGTGAATAATATTCATTAGAACCTGAATTATCTTCAAAAATGGTTTCTTTCAGGCGCATAAAATCTTTCGAACTTGATAAATGTAAAGAACATTTGGTATAATATTCATGGAACTCCGTTGAAAGCAGAAAATATCATGAGAATGATCAGAAAATATTATGAGAATGAGAATTCGAACATTGAAGAACATAATTAACAGAAAAGAAATAGGATACCCAAACCATATTTTTAAACCTGCTATAAAATGTATATCCTATATTTTTACTAATTCCTTACTCCCATGAAAGTATCCTGGGGAGGATATTCTCTCCAATTTTTTCAGACTGAAATCCTTTTATTTCGTACGATTTCCCCTCCTGACACAATACGAAAAAACAAATGCTGTTAAAATCCATACAGATGACCCTTCCGGGACTAACTCGGGGCCTTCAAGCCGATGGTCTATCGCCGCCGACCGCTCGGCTTAGTATGAAGATGTACGTTGTATGATTGCGAGTAGATCACGACAATATAAGAAACTTTAATCCAAAATGGCCACCCAAAAAATCAACTTTTTTTTAGACCACTAGCTAATCTGGGTGTACTGTCATGAGTTCGTTACACAAACGGGGCAACCACCACATAGTATCACACACCCGCGGTTATGGGAACAGATTTGAACCATGGAGGTGAAGACTGGCCGCAAGCATTCTTTCGTCCGATGTGTCGTTCAGCTCCCATTACTATGAAACTTTAAGTAGAGCTTACTGTGCAGTAACATAAAATTTCAATCAAATACTTTCCATTACTCAATAAAATTATTTGGTTCCGAGCTTTTATTTGTAAAATAATAATAATAATAATAATAATAATAATAATAATAATAATAATAATAATAATAATAATAATAATAATTGCAACAAATCTAAACATGCTAAAATGGAAAGTAATTTTTGATTGGTATGGGTTAACACAGTGAAACCTAAAGGCTGGAATATATGAAATCAAAGTGTACACACATATCTATCTCTCTATTTATCTATATATCTTTCCATCTCTCTCTCTCTCTCTCTCTCTCATATATACAGACACTATAAAGCAAGTGGGTTGATAGTATACGGTAGTGTCGGGGATGGTAACACCTTTACATCGAACTTTGCTTGTCGTGTAACATTATTTGACATTAGTGGCTTCATCTTCGACGTACCTATGAGCAATTTACTGTATATTCGTGTATTAAAACTCGTGAAACAAATTTCAATGTTTCAGAATGTAAAAAAAAAAAAAAAAAAGCCAGGGTCGAGAAGCCTCAGACAACTAACAGCAGAGATATATTATCTTGTAAACTATTTGTCTTTGCCTTGTGAGCTTATTTGAATTTATTTTTAAGACCGTTAGGCAACTTTGGCCGAATGGATGATGATGGGGAAATTAGTGGAATGAAGAAAGTAGTAGGATACTAGACAACTTCGAGAAAACACACACATTCGAAAAATGAAATAAAATTAATTGAAATCTTTGAGTTTTCCGTCCCACGGTTAGGCTAAAGGAGACAGTGATGATGAGTAATGAATGAAATGGTGGAATGAAGAAGCTTCATTTTTTGGAAGCGGAACTTTCACTTTCCGGATTTCGGAAAATTATGGAATTCAGTTAAACTCCCTAATTCAGAAAAATTCCGGAACTCGGGAAGAATCCGGAATTGAGAAAAACTCCGGATTTCGAAGAAATCCGGATTGCTCCGAATTCCGGAATGTTAACGAAATCAGAAATTTTTAAATTCCGGATTTTTCCGAATTCCGGAATTATTCCAAAATGGGAATTTTTCGAATTCCGGAATTTGTCCGGTTTTACCTTCGGGAGTCCGGAAAGTAATAATTCCAGAATTGGCTATCCGTAGTTTAAGCACAACCTTTCAGAACACTAAGCTAGTAGCTGTCTACAAACAAACAAGTAATGGAAAGCATTTTGTATCCTGCAATACGTCATGTATTAAAATCCGACAGCAGTTTCAGTATCTAACCAGAAATTGCATGTATCTAGTTACTGGAAGCTGAGGTATGAAGAATTGTATTGTGTCTTATCTTTTTGTGTCTTATACAACCCTGCAAACCACTGAATATCTAAACGGCTTTCGTTAAATCCAAGTTGTAGTACTCACAGTTACATCCATTTGTGTCTATATGATCGTGTTACTAAAGCTTACTATATGACAGCGTTAGTAAGTCTTTCTCTGCTCTCCCGTAAAGTTGTGATACGATCTACTACAGAATAAAGAACCAATTATCAATTTAACCAGGCTGTTGTATTACTACACATCTGCTTCCGCCTCTATCAACTCCGGTCGATCTCGTTGACGCGACATATTTGCTTTTTTATACCCCTTTCTTCGTTTACTGAACTAAACAGTAACTATTCTGAATTATGTTTCTGCGCATGCCTCGTAGATAAATATTTCTGATGCTAATAGTTTCCGTTTTGTCCAAGGAATGTTCTTTTTCTTATTCCCACCATGACCCTTTTATTACATTATATGAAGAGCATGTAGGTCTAAATACCTCATGTATTACATAGAATGTAGGTTTAACTCTTCCAGCAAAGAAGAAACATGTGATCATAGTATACAACCCACAGAAGTGATAGCTGGCAATACAGTGGTCGTAATCCCTAACGACACAGAGAGTGAGCAGTGCCCTCCCCTCTGGTCTAGTGGCTAGCGCGTGCGACTTTGGTGTCTGGTGTCCCGGGTTCGATTCCCGGCGGGAGAGCATCTATGATTTTTAACTGTTCCTTATGTTTCTGTGTTCGTGTCTCTGTCGTTATAAGTTATTAGAAAAAGCAAGTTCAACGAGTGAAGCAAGTAAAATTAGCAATAAGTAAGTTACTGAAACACGTTCGGTGAGTCAGTTCAAAAAAAAAGTGGACAAAGCACTGACTTTTCACGCCGTCCATGCGAGTTCGAATTTATCTCGGCTTGGTTTTTTATCCATTTGAGAGAAAGTATTGTTTCTTTTCGCTACAGCTAATCACTCTTTTCGTATTTTTCGCTGTCGTTCACAGTTAAAGTAACTGACTATTCTTATTCTTTCTACGAATGATGGATTTTCTCTTTGGCTTCATGTCAATAATGCACACGTAATGAAAAGACGCTGTCGATAATAATAATAATAATAATATCAAATATTACTAGCTAACTCGTGTGTGTATTTCGACGATATAATTTTATATTATTATGTGGAAATAAGTAAGGCTGGATGGCGCCCCCCCCACTAATTTCGATGCGCCTTATGGGTCCATCGTGTAGAACCAGTGTATCTTGACTTTGGAAACACGTGATTACATGTAATGTTACGTAAATGCATGTTGTGTGATTAAATTTGGTGAAAATTGATTGGTTGACCATTATTGCCCAATTACTCTTCTTCTACACGATACAGATCACGTTTTCGGATGAAAACTTTACGGCTCATTTTCGCAAAACCTCCGCCAAAGTTACAGCGTTTTGTCATGGCATGGGAGAACGTTGGTCCCATCTTACTATCACCTCCTGTTCTCTCGATATAAGTTATCGACATTTTGCCTAAAGAGGGCTCTGCCGTGGCTCCATGACTACCCATGACAATGACTCTTCGTTCATTTTGCATTGAAATCGCTTATTTTCCTGATTACTATGAGTGCATACTGTCCAACGTTGCTCCCATCACTCTACAATTTCCCGTTCTCTCGATATAAATTGCTAATATTTTGTTCGTAAGGGAGATATGGCGTTACAATTATTACGTTTGAAGAAGAATTGAGGAAGATATTGTCTTGCCACAAACAACACCTATTATTATTATTATTATTATTATTATTATTATTATTAATAATAATAATAATAATAATATTTTACTTACCACTAATGTTGCCTACCTTTATTTGCAATGCAATGTGTTACTAAAAAGCAAATCAAATAACACTCCTCGCCGTTCACGCTCCCGAACTCGAAATGCATGATTTACAGTCCTCTTTGTTAGGGGAAAGCACATTTATTATATTATTCTTTCAAATAACACGTTTCACAAGTTACTTCACTTTCAATGTGTAATTTCATATCATCACTAACAATCATCTTGTTCCGATACGAAAATAACTCCGTCCTGCAAAAAAAAAAAAAAAAAGCCTAACCGTAGCGAAAGAGCGTGAACCTTCTTTATGCGATTAATCGGGTCCAATATTTCAATAAGTCCCTGCACACAAATATCTCAGTAAAAGAGGAAAAGTTATTCAAACTTTCTGAATACCTATTTATGGACGAAATTTGGTTCCCTTGGAAGTTTTTAAGAATTTGAAGGGCCGCCATTTTGAACATTTTCATCTGATTATTCTGGTTAACGAACTCATCAAGATATTTCAACAATTAATGTTTGTGCCAAGTTTCGTCTCAATCCGCTGAAAATTAGGGTGGTTATGGCATTCACAAATAGCGTTATATATATATATATATATATATATATATATATATATATATATATATATATATATATATATATATAGATAGATAGATAGATAGATAAATAGACACACAGAGGGAGAGAGAAAAGGTGTTTTGCTCCCTGCTCGCACCTGTGGTGCATCAGAGCTAAACCGGGCCCCTTTGCAAAACGTATTGACCAGCCTAACCTAAACACAAACCTCTTAATTGCTAACGTAGAAACGTGGTCGGGAGGTGTAAAGCTTGTAGAAATTGTATTTTTAATAACCATGAGTATGGATTCGAACCCTCCACTTCCATGTTTTTCTTTTTACTTTTTGCAGCTACATCGGTACGTTCAATTTTTATTCTTTACTAATTGCAAATGGCGTTTACATTCAAAATATGAGGAATTTTGGTGGCATTTGTTCGGATATTCTTCTCTTTCAAAATTAAGAAGAGAATAAAAGCAATACGCAAAGACAAAAAGTATTATCAGTATTAAACATTACCAATAATAATTGCTACGAAAGACTAAATACGACCTCTTTTACCATCTCTCATGAGCTGTATGTATTATTAACAAAATTTTTAAAAAACGTCCTTGATGGGGATTCGAACTCGCGTTCTTTTCATTTGTAAGCCAGCACCTTAACCGCTATACCAAGATCATGGCATGGTGAACGTTTAGTCGTCGGCGTATTTGTTGTATTTGAGTTTTATGTTCCCACTTCGACAATTTTTACTCTTTTTTCTAAGTTTAACAGCTGTTTCTGGCTTTCTCTTTCGGTGTCATCCTTTATTTACACTATGCACTATTCGTATTCACAGCTTGTGCTCCTCTACAATGTCTTATTCAGATTAAACTTTTCTTTTTGCCCCTCAGTAAACATTTGATTGATTTAATTCTCATACTCTCCACGGATGGAGCGCAGGAATGCCAGATTCGAAAAATAGGTGTACATTTACTTTCCTGACAGATAATACATACAGTGTTTTTTCTTGAATGACCCTTGTGCACATTTCAATTGCACACAGAACATATCCAAGGACGTTTTTTTTTTTTTTTTGTCATCAATTAGGGAACAAATAGCACATCTCTTCCTTTTAGCTGGAAAATCTGTCTGCGGACGGTCTTCATTGATGTTCCCACCAGTTAGTCGTAACAATGACTGCCGAAGCCTACGAGAAAGTGTCTCGCATTCGCCCCTTAATTTTAGGTGATCTTGAATGAGAGTCATCCGAATACTCCTCATGAAGTCTCGCCTCTGAAGCCTTCTTGGTTCTTTGGAAAGATGGTAAAAAACAAGAATATTTAAGCATGCAACGTCCAATATTCTGTAGAAAATTGCAAGAAACCACCTTCTGCACTATCTGCTAGTTCGGAGTTCTGCACACACCTCCGTAACAACCCCAAGGAAACCACAGAAAAAATGTAATGCAGAAAACAGATAGCGCAAGTACTATCCTGGAGAAAATGTCGACCCCAGAGGTCCGAAAACATCGAAACAACAAAGCTCATGGACACGAACACCTAGTCGCTACGAGATCTCAAGATCAACTGAAAATTGCCTCCATTAAGTTTTACGTCCCACGATTATGCTGGCTAGGATAAAAGAGACAGTGATTATGAGAAATAAATGAAATGGTGGAATGAAGAAATTGGAAAGAAATGGGAGGACACCGAGAAAACCCACGCACACGGTGCTTATCCAGCACAAGGTTCACTTTGCGTGGGCTCGGATCGAACCCAGGACCCCATGCACCAGAGGTGAACGCTCTACGACTGAGCCACCGCGGCCCCCTAGCAAGGTCAACTGAGAATCGACGACTGAAACCTCAGTGAAACTATATATATATATATATATATATATATATATATATATATATATATATATATATATATATATATATATATATATATATATATTGTCCACAGCTAGAAATGTGCTAGGTCAAATTTGACCCCACGATAGTAGTTACGAGTTAAGTATGTAGTGATAACTTAGGAAAAAGATAAGTAAAAACTTAGATTTCTTAATAAAAATAACTTTGTATACTGTTTATATATATATATATATATATATATATATATAACGCAGCAGCTGAATATAATGCAGTAGTATATATATCACGAAGGGGCCGCGGTGGCTCAGTGGTAGAGCGTTCACCTCTGGTGCTTTGGGTCCCGGGTTCGATCTCAGACCCCGCCAAGTGAACTTTGTGGTGGACAAACACCGTGTGCGTGGGTTTTCTCGGGGGTTCTCCCGTTTCCTCCCACTTTCTTCATTCCACCATTTCATTCATTATTCATCATCACAGTCTCCTTTAGCCTAACCGGAATAACCGTGGGACGTAAAACTCAAAGATTTCATTTCATTTCATTGGGGGTATCACAAACGTGTTTGGGCATGAAAAGTGGAAGGGCATCGCGAACGAATCTTGTGTATGCACCTTCTACTAGGAGAACTTACAAGAGTAAGACGGAAAAGAAAGACAGGTAACATACTGTATATAATAAAGTTAGAAGTTCGTATTACAGTAAGTTCAATAATGAAATACAAAGTGTGAGTTTTGAATATATATCCTAACATAATACATATTTATTTATACGAGAAGTTAAATCCCAAAACTTCCGTTGCATACTCCACAGTGTAAAGACAAAAAAAGTGTGATTATAATGTGACAACTTTGTATATATATATAATTCCACATTATGTAATAATTACGAACATCCAAATATGTGGATTCTGTCAAAGTATTCCAATGAGAATGTTTTTTTCTTTCTTTTCAGTTCTACACTCAAATCCATTATGATGATTTGGCGCTGTTCGCGCTAATTGTTAAAAGTGTTGGTTACATCATGTAATTTTTATTGACTTAAGCCACAATCTTACTAAAGTCCGCGTTAATCACTGATACATATATATATATATATATATATATATATATATATATATATATATATATATATATATATATATATATGTTATTATCGTAGCCGTAACTGTTGCTCTAACGACTAGCGCATGAGCCTCTCCTGTATGAGAGCTCGAGTTAGAGTTCCACTTTAAACTGTAGATCTACCATCTACGTCTCATATAATCTCGGTTCTCAAGAAGAAAGCTAAAATTCACGTTTTGTTTGATTTGGTTTCGTCTCTCTCCCAATTACATAGGGCTGATCTCAAAACAGATTTGTAGTACTGTCTTCAATTGCCATAAAGCGACATAAAAATTAGCAGAGTATTTCTTCTGAATCGAGACCAGAAACTACTTTACGAGAAAAGAGGAAACGGGAAAAACTTTTTAGATTATCGAGACGAAAGAGAAATAATCGTCTTCGAAAATCGAGACGAGACGAGAATTCTATAAAAATTGACGAGACGAGAAAATCTTATTTCTCGTCTTTCTCGTGAGGAACATACTATATTTGGGATTGAATTATGGTCCTCTACTACTGAGCCTACAACGAGATACTTTGTATCGTTTAATAATTACCTGTACCTTGGGCAGAAAGTGCTCATACTCAAGTACTATACTTGATATAATGTTAATTTAAAATAACAAAAGAAGAATGTTTTTAATATATGTAAGAAATATACATTATTGTATAATTCGTTGCTATGTAGTTGTTTATAGATATCTAACTAACATGTATGCTTACAAGACAGTGTGAAGTGAAAATACGTTAAAAGAGTATCAACTAATAAACCATTTAATACTCATCATCGACTTGTAATTTCGATAGAAAAGGTGAGAATAATAGTGGATATAATTATTGAAGATATTTTAATGTGTAAACAATTACTACCAGGTTGACGACTACCTTTGGTGAGTCGTTGTAAAATTTTTGGTTTACCTCACCCGGGAACTTTGTAAATTCATATCCTGAAGTATAAAGTAAGGGTGAATTTACTTCAGTAATAAGGTTCATGACTACGAACTTTACTATACTTAGAAGTGGTAAAATAATCACAAGAAAAAGTATGATCGGTGAGGCAATGGAGAAAGAAACTGGTGACAGTGGTAACGAAGAACAAAATACAGCTACTGTTGTACCTGAAGTGTTGACCTTAGAAGACAAAATCTTAATGGCTTTACAGCGACAAGAACAAAATTTGGCTCAGATGTCCAATGAATTAAAGCAGACTTCCAGCAAACAGTACGAGAAATTAAGTAAACGATTGGAACAGACATCCGAAGAGACGAAACAATCTATTATCCAGGCGGTGAGTGACATCACATCACAGTTCGATGAAAAGCTAAGAAGAGTATCTGAAGATTGCCAGGATAATTACAACCATATAAGTCAAGAGGTCAATTGTGTAAAAAAGGATTTGGAAGTAATAGAATCTTCTGTACGGCAACAAAAGATTCAGGTCACGGATAATTCTACCAAAATACGTGCGAATACTCAGTTGATATCTGCATTACAAGAGGAAATCAGGATGCTACAGATTAAGGACAACACATACCACAACAACATGGTTAATGATCATCTGGAGTTCCCTTGTTCACAGGAGATGACCTCGCATTCACCCGTAGCAGATCAACGTGGACCTCACATTATATCATCTTCAAGTAATCCATCCGATGAGGACATTATTTTGGAAGGAATTCATCCAAGGAATACAGATGGGCGTAAAAGAGATGGTGGAACTACACATCACGCAGTAGGTAGGAATTGTCACTCAACACGAACACGGAAAGGTGAAAGAAAGGTAAAGTTAAGTGTAAAGATGAGTGAAATACGTGCTATGAGTAAGTTCAGTGGTAAATGTAACGAAAATGCTACCTCTTTCTTAGAAAAATTTCAGGATGAGTGCAATATAATGTGTATAGATAAATCGCAATATATGAAACTAATCCCTCATTTATTACTCCCACCATGTTCTTTATGGTTTAAAGCAGTACGAGATCACGTCAATACATATGAGGAATTTAAAGCAGCGCTGATTGCAAATTACGAAAATGACTTTTTGCTTGCAAACAGAGATGCCACGATTAGAAATCAACCTTTCAATCCTCGTCTGCACAAATCTGTTGTTGATTTTGTTGTAAATACATATAACGAATTAAAAGTCGTAAATCCGTTGCAATCGGAATCTAGAGTAATTGCATCAATTCGAAATTTGCTACCGTTTAAACTACAACAGATCCTGTTTTCTACCCAGTGTATGAGTTTTAATCACCTCTTAATGCTTGTCCAATGTTATGAAACTCAATACCACGCTCAGAATCATCAAGCAGGATTAGGCAAAATTAAAAACAATTCAGATCACCTTGTACCTGTTCGTAATCTAAATATCCGTAATGCGAACGATACGGAACACAACCTAAATCGAGTGAATTTAAGCAATCAGAACGGACAAAATAGGCGAAGATATGTTGGGAATCAACCTAACCTAACCAATCGTGACAACAATTATGTCAGATCACTTAATCGAAGTAGACACAAAAACAGTCAAGATACATGGCGAAATTCTAGGAATGCTATAAATCCTATGGATAGACATAACCGTAGTGCAAGAGATGGCACTTCATATCAAAATCAAAGTCATGACGCAATTCATGTACAAAATAGTGTGGGACATAATAACGATTGTGCAGTACAATGTACTTTATTAGAATCATATGCAAGTACGAATTTAAGCTGACTACAGTTGATGAAGTAAGGGTTAAACCCATATCAGCTATAGATTCTCATGAACATTTATCTTATTTTTTATTCAATTTAATTTTCTTTAATTCTCATTAACCAATGATAATTTTCAAATGATTTTAATTCTCTCTTGTTAATGTGAAGAATTATAATTTAATTCACAATTGATTAAAAGCAAAGGTTATTTATATTATATGGATTTGTGTTGAGAATTTGTTGTCAAAGATTATGTAAAGAATAAGGTTCATTCTATTAAGCTATTTATCCGACGACTGTCTTTATGCGCTACTTTATATATTACTCGAATAAGATTCTTCTATATTCTGACGCCTTATTGATACAATGTATATTTTAAAACATCATCTAATGTAGTTATTATATAATGCGCCCTGGAAAGATCAAATATTATTTTCTTAACATCACCGTTTTAATAATGATTGAAACTGCTAATCATTGTGACTTATGTTTTTAAAAAGTAATTTGCCTCTTACGATTTTGACTTCGCACCCTTCATTAATTATATTATTAAGCGACGACGTTTTTGTAATAAAAGATAAATGATAATGGAATGAAAGATTTATTATAAATGTATCTATATATATATGATGCTTAATGAAAATATATATACGAGGGGCGATCAAAATGTAAAGGACATAAGTAATGTAATACCATTATTATAAACGGACCAGTGGTTCTTAAATATGAAAGCCAAGCTCGCTTGTAACTTTTATATTCAGTCCCATCGTCGGGCGACATTTTTATACAACGAGATACTTTGTATCGTTTAATAATTACCTGTACCTTGGGCAGAAAGTGCTCATACTCAAGTACTATACTTGATATAATGTTAATTTAAAATAACAAAAGAAGAATGTTTTTAATATATGTTAGAAATATACATTATTGTATAATTCGTTGCTATGTAGTTGTTTATAGATATCTAACTAACATGTATGCTTACAAGACAGTGTGAAGTGAAAATACGTTAAAAGAGTATCAACTAATAAACCATTTAATACTCATCATCGACTTGTAATTTCGATAGAAAAGGTGAGAATAATAGTGGGTATAATTATTGAAGATATTTTAATGTGTAAACAATTACTACCACTCAAGATTTACTTATATCATTAGCCGAACCAGGTTGACGACTACCTTTGGTGAGTCGTTGTAAGCCATCAATCTTCTTCCTCCTTAGTGACACGGAAGACTTGATTTCAAAGTTTGTGTGCTGTTCCACACGAGACGAAACGAGAAATAAAGTTTTCTCCTGTCGTCTCTTAAATTAAGTGTTGGATTCTTGTCTCGTTTTGATTCTCGAAGAATTATTTCTCTTCTCGTTTTATAAATTTATGCCTTGGCTTTCTTCTTAATTTTATCAAGAAATTATGAGAATGCTTCCGAGTTACGAGAGTTCCACTAAGAGTGTAATATATCAATATTTAAATCATATTTATTATTGAAGTATATTATGTAATAACTTGCGTATCTTAAAATGTTGATAATTACTCTTCATTGTCCAGGCTCTTGGGTTTTCTCGGGATTCTCCCGTTTAATACCTTTCTTCATTCTAGCATTTCATTCATTTCTCATCATCATCGTCTCCTCTAGCCTAACCGGCATAAGCGTGGGACGTAAAACTGAAAGATTTCATTTTACTCTTCATTGTGTTCGTACAACCACTGTTATAAATTATGAACTTTTACTATGAATGATGTAATACTAAAACACTGGTATCTAAGACTTCAGTGAATTGTTGCTCATGAGACTTGCCTCAAAAATGAGACAAGAATTGTCGTTTCTTGTCTCGTCTCTAAATTGGACATACACTTCTTGTCTTAACTCCTATATGAACATACACTTTTCGTCTCGTTTCCGAAACGACGCTAGAAATTTCTGTACCCTGCACATTACTTTTTTGCTTCTCCAAATACTAAATTTCTCAGTTACCTTTCATGCCACTTGTTTCCATTTGCTTGATTCATCAAGTATTTAAAAGTTAAACTGAATTTAAATATTTCTGTTTCAAGTATAATCTCTTTCTAATCATATATGTTTTATTTAAACGAAAAATTCTCTATGCGATTTAGCATGATGCAAAGATTTTACAAGAACCCGTAGTTATAAATCCTACTAACCTATTATTCTCTTGAAATTTTTGTCAGAAATATAATTTCTAAGAATTTGTTTTTTTATATAATACGTGTGTTTTCTATTACCATTATTCTGCGGACAATAACAATTTTAATGTGATAGCATTTAAGTTATATATATATATATATATATATATATATATATATATATATATATATATATATATATATATATATATATATCTTCTTAGCACTTAGTGCGTATCATTCAAAATTACTATATACATGGTGTTTCAAAACAACACCGAGAACGTTCGGGAGCTGATTCCTGACACTAAGATAAGACAAAAAGTATAGACCAACCTGTGTGCACAAATGCTTCCTTTGAGTTATAGACTGCCGAAAACGCAAAAAAATGAAATTTAAAGTTCCAAAACTATGGGACCTACCGTAATCGGGTCAAGACTTAACTTAGGATCTAATATGTGCACTATCCAAATATCCATGTTTCAGAATCCTGCGGTACTTCCGCGACATTTTTTATAGAGGTTGTTGGTGAGTGTTTCAAATTATATGTCCGTAGCCAAATTCCTTCTATAAAATTTGTTGCGGAAGTACCGCACGATTCTGAAACATGTATTTTTGGATAGAGTACACGCTAGTTCCTAAGTGAAGTCTTGACCCGACTAGGTCCCATAGGTTTGGGGCTATGGACCATTAAAGTTAATTTTTTCATGTTTTCGACAGCCTATAACTCCGAAAGGAAGCATTTGTGCACCTAGGTTGGTCTATACTTTTTATCTTATCTTGGTGTCAGGAATTACCTTCCAAACGTTGTCGGTGTTGTTTTGAAACATCCTGTATATATATATCATGATTTACAAAAATGTCTGTAAAACGGCTTGTTTCTTAAAAAAAACTCTCGTGTTGAGCTAGGTGTCTCCACCCAGCACATTGTGCGCCTGCCTATCACTACTTTGTGTGACGTCACTCGCTACGGTGAAGGGCTTCTCTTGAGATTGTATTGCCTTACCCCAATGAAAATCAAACAATATTTTCGCAAACAGCCACAGCTGGGGGACATAGAGTGGCACAGAGCGCACACAGCTCGCTGTATAGCTGCAAATACTTAGAACTCTGAGACGTGAGACCAATTGACAACTATAGTTGCTCTCTTGTTACAAGGCGTTCAGTCAGGGAGACAACTTTGGTCTTGGTTGCCTCGCACCTACCAAGGTCAGTTCCTGCGACGGAAGGCAACAACAGCAACATAAAACTACTCCCTTCTGTTTACTTTTCACGAATATTTGTCACCTACGTGGGTACGGGTCACGTACTGCGTAGATTTAAATTATATGTTTGTCAAGAATATATTCCCTATAAAGATATGAGTACTGAGAGGGAAAAAAAAACATGTAGCTATTTTTGTTCTCCTTTTTCTATTAGCCAGTGGAAGAGTGTATGGCTGTTTGAACACCCTTCTTGTAATTAGTTAGGATTCACTTCGTCTTTTTAGTTAACCTTTGGGTATGAATAACACCGGGACAACTCGTGGTTATGATAGTGGCGTATTTTCGCGCCCGAAGGATTACGGAAATAATGGGTGATATCAATAAAACGGAGAAGTTACTCATTACGCCCAATTTTAAAGTAGTTACTCGCATTGGTATCAATAAAAAGAGAACTGAGCACTAGTCGTCTCGGCTGACCTCGAAGAAGCCCCGCCCTTTTGAAGTAACCACACCTCTATTCTCGAGCCGAGTAACTACTACGCGTTTGATATCAATAAAAATGAAAGACTCTTCTGTGATGCTAGTAACTTCTCCAAATTTGTGGAGCAAGCTAAATAGGTGACTCCGTGCGAAATATGGCAGAGTATATGATTGTTTTGCTATGTAGAAAAATTTATAAATTGCATAGAAATGTTGCAAATGGAGATTACAAAAAGCATAGGTTCATGAAAGAAAATGTAGAGTAGTTAGCACATTTTTTTTAAGGAGAATCAACGGAAATTTGGGATGGTGCACTACGTAATGGCAAAAAGATGCGGGTTTTCTTGCTTTACGTGAGTGATCCGGGATTCCAGGTCTGAATTGAATGTCAGGGGATTCTGTTGTGGCTCAAAGTACTGTGTCTATGACTACTACAAGTGTAATGGATGCGATTATTGCGAAATCTGAAAATTGATTGTTTCCGGAGGTGTGTGTAATATTCAAACAGCAAAGGCAGAGTGGCAAGAACAATATACATTTCCGGGTGCTATCGGAGCACTTGACTATAAACACGTGGCAATAAAGAAACCTAGTATTTTGGAGACGAATACACTAACAGGAAGAGCTCCTTCGTGGCTAAGCGGATAGCGTACATGCCTTTGGCATGACAGACCCGCGTTCGATTCCCAGCGGGAGCTCATATGGTTCGGATTCCAAGTTAATCAGTGGGTCCCGTCTCATATAGCCTTGCTACTGAAAAGGACATTAAACTCAAAATCAACTCAACTCAACGCTGATACGAAGGGTGTATAATGAGAATGTATATTTTTTTTATGCCAAGGTGAAAGGGGGCACGTATGGCGTGGAAAACGCAATCAGATGGACGTGCTTTACGACGTGACTGGCTGGACTATTTAAAAAAGGAAACAAAGGGACCAAGTGTCTGATTTCGTTCTTAAAGCCAAACAATCTTGGACAAGACCTTGGACAGCACGTGATATGCACTTGTCGTGCTAATCTTGATATTGCTGGATTCCAATCAACATCCATCAGTTCCAAGAGGTTCGTTCCCGTGGTTACAGTATTACTTTCTTGTTTCCTGTTTTCTTTTTCAAATTAGTTTTTTTTAATGCTCGCTTGGATATTAAAGATTCTCTTTTGGATTTGTGTCTCATTTGTAGATGTATTTGACGTTTCGTTGCATTTCACTGTAGTTGCCTTCAAAGCTTCGGCTTTCCTTCATTTACTTTCTGGTAACTTTGACTTTGAAAGTACCACTGAAACTTTTATAATATCCATAAATGCACTTTAATTGAAACTGTCGTTGCTACTTGTCCTTTTCATGGCGTTTAGGATACTGCGCCAGAAGTTACCCACAACGAAATGACCGCCCAACAGATGGAAGAAATGAGTAACCACTTCTTTTATTGATACGACTCAGTGCTACGTGCAGAGGAAGCGCGAGTAAACGTTCATAAATCTGGAGCAGACTAGACCTGAGTAGTGGCTTGTTTTATTGATACGAAATTGAGGGAGGAGATTACTCCAGGTGTAGTTACTCCGATTCTCGAGCAGGACTTCTCAGGAGTACTTACTTATTTTTATTGATATCACCCAATAAGTAATGTAAACTCCGATGCTTTTGAAACGGACAATGAAGGTATTTTGTAGGAAGATTCTAGCATCAATTTATGTGACACGCATCTACCTCTATCTATTTCGAAACACTGGATGTTATCAATAAAAATAAGTAACTACTCCTGAGAAGTCCTGCTCGTGAATCGGAGTAACTACAGCTGGAGTAATCTCCTCCCTCAATTTCGTATCAATAAAACCAGAGTAGAGGTAGGACAAACCCCTCGTAGTAGTTAAGTCTCATTGAGACGAGTTATGCTTAATTGTTTACAATGGGTTTATTGTTGATAGGAATGTTATTAACCTTGCTGATATTTGTATACAATAGATGTTTTATTCTTTTATTATATTTTATTGATTGTTTATATTATTTTCTATTGTTGACAGGAATCTCGCTTGTCCTTGACAATATTTGTATACAATAGATGTTTTTTTGTAATTTCTAAGAAAAGCTTATGTTTGTTTGGGGGAAGAGGTAGAACACAGGTGTGCGTTAAAAGTTTTTATTGTGGACAGGAATGTCGCTTGTCCTTGACAATATTTGTATACAATAGATGTTTTGGAATTTCTAAGAAAAGCTTATGGTTGTTTGGGGGATAGATAGAACACAGGTGTGCGTTAAAAGTTTTTATTGTGGACAGGAATGTCGCTTGCCCTTGAATAGTCACGTAGGCACAAATTTGTTTTGAAATTTCTAAGAAAAGCTTATGTTCGTTTGGGGGAGATGTAGAACACAGGTGTGTGTTAAAAGTTTTTTATTGTTGACAGGAATCTCGCTTGTCCTTGAATAGTCACGTAGGCAGAAGTTTGTTTTGGAATTTCTAAGAAAAGCTTTTGTTTGTTTTGGGGGAGAGGTAGAACACAGGTGTGCGTTAAAAGTTTTTTATTGTTGACAGGAATCTCGCTTGTCTTTGAATAGTCACGTATGCATGGAAAAAAAATTCCGAGACTTGTTTCTTTTAATGATCACGTGATAGGGAGACTTGTATGAACTTGTTGTTGTTAGGACGCCATTTTATTGTGACGTAAACGCTTAAATACAGAGTTTCAGGAGAGTGTTTTATGTATTACGCTATGGCTCCCGTTCGCAAGTTAGTTTTTAGCGAACTCGACGACGAGGAGACATTATCATCGCCTCCTGCGGGAACTAAGAAGATAAAGACCGACAACAGGCAGGATTCCCCGGACTCTATTGAAGTAGTTTATATATCATCTTCGGATGATGAAATTTATTCATCATCTTCGGATGAAGAAGGCGAATTGGAGGAACCAGAGACACCATCTCCAACGGTGTCGCCAACGCCACCTGCATCACCTTCACTGTTAAGCCGATCCAGTTCCAGATTTTGGAGTTTAAACTGTACATGTTCCAGTCAGAAAGTGGATCGTGATTGTGTAATTGATGCAATTCTTAATTGGGACACTGATAGAATATTAATTTGTGGTGGATGCGCAGAAGCATTGGCTAATCAAATGGGGCATGACTGTTTGTTTTTGAGTCCAGAGGAACTAGAAGATCGGGCTCTGAAATCTTTGTTGGATGTTGAAGTAGAGGACTTATTTTATATATATGCGAGAACGCATATTATCGGCATATTTACACAAGAACTCTTTTATGAAGCCTTTTTTGACTTAATTGAAGAAAAGGATCCTAATTTTTTGAGTGAGTTAGTTAAAATTTTTGAAAGCAAAGACAAAAAGAAAGGCTTTGCAAAGTGATTGTGCGTGTGTGTATGCAAACTGAAGTGACAGTGTTTAAAAACATGTATTCTCATATCAGTGGTGGTGGTGATTATATTTGTGTATCTTGTAGTGACAATAATATTAGTGAACTGTGTATTTTAAAAACTATAAATGTATACTTACGTTCAAATATTATTTCCTGTGAACAATGCACATTGAATCTTCAACACCGGTGTTTGCTTCTTCATGATACTGGAACTTTTGCTGTACAGCATTTATCCAATGAAATAACTCTTATTGATTTGTTTGAAGTGTTTGAAGAACATCATAGTGAAATCTCAAGTATAAACTTTATACGAAAAACGCGAGAATGTTTAAACAACATGGAATTTGTAGGACAAATAATTCCGTTTTTGTTGAATCGTAAACATGAAATTTCACCATGTGTTAATGAATACATTATCGACATACAAGGTTTTAAGATTTCAAATAATGAATTTATTATTCGTGAATTTTGTTTAATTGCATGTGATGATACAGTAAATTTCCATTGTTTAGTAAAATCTCCGATTGAATACAATCAATTATCTTTAGGATGTCAGAAACAAGTTGATTGGTTAACATCAAACTTACATGGACTAACTTGGAATAATAAAAACGGATATACTGTATCACATATACGTAACCTTGTATATCAATTATGTTTGCAAGATGCTACCTTTTATTGTAAAGGTGCAGAGAAATCCATTTGGATTAAGAAACTATTTTTGTTAGATAATGTTATTGATCTTGAATCAAAACAATGTCCACCATTAAATGAATTATGTGCAAATGTTATGAATGAATATTGTTCTTTTCATGAACAAAATATACAACTTGAGAAAAAATCAGGTTGTGCATATCGAAATGCCCAACAACTTAATTTTTGGTGGAAGTTTCAACGATCAACAGCATTAACTAACATGTTTTCAATGATGTAACTTTACTTTTTATTATTTTTATGTTTGTGAAATGAAACACAAGAAGTAAAATTTGAAACTTTTATTTTAAAAAAAAATCTTTTTTTTATTTATATATTTATGTACATAATATATACAAACAATAAAATTATTATTTCAGATAAATATTTTGTTTTCTTTTTAAAAATTTATTTACATGGTTATATACAATTTTATCATTTTTCTTTAATTTTGTCTTATGAAATAAACTTAAAGTTTTTTCAAATGAATTATTGCGTACTATATGATACATGAAAAATAACACGAAATATCCACACAGTACAGATTCTTCGTCTTGGTATGGTTGACTATTTACATAATAAACTTTACTATTTTTACATAAGAATGAATGAATTTCTTTTGGCACAGGCATTCGTAAACTATCGAAATAAAATCCTTCATGATTTTTGTTTATGTATAGTCCAACCCAATGACTTCCTGTGGAATCTGATGTATCAAGATTAATGATTAGTCCAACAGGAGTTTGCACTGTTTGTGGAATTGTATCAATGGAATAAATTCCGTTCACATATGATCCAGTTTGTTTATCACTGAGAAGCACTTTTAAAATTTCATCTGTATACATGATTTTTGTTTATTTCTTTAACGGAGTAGGAATATATTTATCACTGGTATTGTTCACAAACAAAACATAGTCATACACTTTTACATATTCACTGTATAATAAAGCTTCATGCACACTGCACTTGTAATGTCCAAAGCGATGATTATAATGTGCACACTTTGACACATGAAATCCTAGAGATGTGTACCGTGGACAGTCCAAATCCTCGAGATTGATAATATCACGTTGAAGAATTTCCTGCAGAAAGTCCTGACGAGCTTTGCCGAAAGTGTAAACAGATGAAATATTTGTACAATATTTGCGAAGAATTTCTTTAAGGTGTGAGTATTCGACATCTCCTTCATGCCATTGGATTCCATAAAAATTATCACACAAGTATTTGTTTGCTTCTATTATTGTTTCACACAGTTCTGTATTAGCGCACGGAGGTTTAAATATCCAGCTTTGTATGAATGGTATATCTGGATTAGCTATTGCTAACTCTTTAACAATAAGTTCATCGTCGTCCTCTCCACGATAAGCGGAGAAGTGAACAACAACCCTCATGCTACTCAACTGATTTAAATTTAAAATGAATTATCACTATATACATTCCTATCTTTATCTATTTGTATGAGTGAGTCAAATTGAGCATACACAATACAAGTGATTGGTTGTGTTAATGACTCTTTGAATGATACTTTTAAATTAACGGGAGCATCGCGCACAACATCCCAAGTAGTATCATCCAATGTAGCAGTAGGGGATAGAATAAATGCATAAAGAGTGTATCCATGTGGATATTCATCATAGGTAACAGTATGGCCATCATCTTTATAAAATATTCCTGTACCGGAAAACAGAGTCTGGTAACTTAGAACGTATAAATTATTTGAAAAATCAGGGGTGAGGGGATTGGGAGGAAATGATTTTGAACCAACTTGTAGTTGCAACTTGTTAACGTTAAAGTTTTGGAATTCAAAAGGATTAATTTCTGATTTCCCATTAAAGGCTGCGTTAGAGACAAATCCGATAACGATTGCTTTAGGTACATTTCCAAGGAACAGATTATCAAGATTGTATGAATTTACTTGTTGAGGTATTGTATATGATCGAGTTTCAACTCTTGTAAGAGGTAATTTGGCCGTTTCATGCACCATACCTGAATTTATTTCCATACCAACATGTGCAGATGTGTCAACACGTCGTGCATACATCGTAACTTCTTGAAGCACTACTTTATAAGATGTATTTGGAGCGTGCATTAAACAAAACATATCTTTTGTTCGGTGTAATTTAATACGAAGACCAACTTTGTTTGGAAGCACACGACCTAAACTTGCAATATCAACATGAATACGTCCATACATTTCAAATGGTGTACTATTTTTAACAAAAGCAGCACGTTTATTAAACCCTGTATTTGTTTCATCTAATGAATTAAATTGTTTTGCGGTATCTTTGTACCATAAAGAAGATGTAAGATGAGTTTGCGAAGCATCATTTGAATAATTTAACAAGGTTTCAATATATGCACGATAAGGATAAGATCCAGATGATGAACTAATTAATTTATCATTTAATGAAATATCAACTTGACTAAATAATGAATGTAAAAAGTTATTTACTGGTGCAACTACATCGTTTGCATCTAAATTATTACCGTTTGATTTTGTAATTTTACAACGTACATAAAGATAAAGATAAGCAGGATGAATAAATTCACCTGTTTCACCAGGAATAACAAATTCAATAGGTCCTTCTGAAGTTAGTGTAGAAATAGGACGATATTCCACATGAGAAGTTGCTTCTATCGCAGTTTGTGTCATTGGAACGGAAAATAAGTCAAATTCTGAAGTACAACACTCATGGCTATTTGAATTAAGTAAAGCCATTATGAAAATATATCTTTAGTCTTCCTTCTTTTTGTTTTACGTTTAACAGTACGAGAACGTTTACGTTTGATTGGCGGTCCAATTCGTATTACAGGAGCTTTACGTTTTCGTGGCCGTCTCTTACCGCTACCAGATAGTAACTGACCAACTTTATTAACAGCTTTTGTCTTTAATGTTTCACCAGCTTCTTTTACACGTGCGCGAACGGATTCTTTTATTGGACGATTTTCTAATACATCGCCTGCAACTTGTATGCCTGTTTGTAATGCTTGGCGACCTAATGCTTTGGCACCTTGTTTAAGGAATGGTAATGCAATACGTGCTAAACCTTTAAAGAAACTACCGATACCGTGTCCACGTTGATAAACTGGTCCTGAAAAATAAGGTATTCCACGACCACGTTGATAACATATACGTCTAGATTTCATTTCGTTTATTTAGGAGCAGCGCGTTTAAAATGAAGTGTTACCGTCAATGTCCCGGAACGAAATGGCAAATTTCGCCCTGCATGGTCCTTTAGTAGTACTTCGATATTGTTAAAACAAAATTTTGAAACTGGTAAATAATGAATATCTTGAAATGTAATTGTTTGCACTTTTCCATATTTCACATTGCAAATTGTTGCAATACGTAATAATGGTGCCTTGGTATCACCTAAATATTGATATTGTACAATATCACTATACACAAAAATTTGATGTGGATAACCAATATCAACGTAAGGTTGTTTAAATCCACGTTTATGTAAAACAAGATCTTTATTTTCAGGAAATCCTAATTGTAAAGACAATGTTGGTGACAATGTAAGTGATTTAACACGTTGATCACATTCTACGAATACTGTATTTGACACATTAAATCTTATGAATTTGGAAACTTTATTTAATTCTTCGATTAAATGGTACACGGTTGAATAATATCCTGGTGTAATTTTACTTTTCTGAGGTTCCCCATCTTTTAATGTAAACCAAACAACATTTTCACCATCGATAACATTATGACATGTTAGCGGAATGTGTATTTCACTTAAACCAACACACCAATCGGATTCAGATAAGCGAATAGTATTATTTAATTGATTAATAAAATGTGATGGACTATTTTTAGGATATACATCAGTACTAGCATTTGAAACGAGTGTAATGTAAAAACTATCATCAATACTATCAGAAATCATTTTTGCTTAAAGTGTAGTGTTAAGTTTGAAGTTCCAAATTGAAATTGTAGTTTTTGCCCGTGTTCATCTTTTAAGTTTACTTCTATCGTGTCAAAATACTTTTTCTCTACTTTAACATAGTGTGGTGTGTGAAATAGAAAACATTTGATGCGTGCATGCTCTTCATCATAAACATTAAGTTTTCGAAGTAAAGGTCCAACATCTTGTTGTTGCTTTACAACATCAACACAAACATTTACTTCAGTTGGAATATTATAATCTAAATTGCACGGAAATTTTCCACGTGGTAGTATTCTTTCTTGTGTGTTTGGTGGTTTTAAGTATACAACAGGAGAAAAATCTGTTGAATGTTCATTAATAAAACCTAAAATGTGTTGTAATCCTTTTGTAATACCAATCATACATTGATCGGATGATTTTAAAATATGTGATATAAATACTTGATTTTTATTTTTATGTTGTCTTATCATACGTACATTTTCAGGTAACATATCTAAAATACTTTTTATAGAAGAATAATATCCCGGTATGATATTAATTTCGTGACGTTCATGTTTACCATCAATTACAGTATTTATGGTAATTTTTTCGTTTTCACCTACATTATAAAAACTCCAAGGAATATTGATTTGTGTTAATGCAACACCCCATTCTCCATCCCTTAAATCAATAGGTTGTGCAAGTTTTACTCTATACGATGCTGTTGTATTATCAAAAAGTTTACTACTTGCATTTGAAGGAAGAGTAACGTAAAAGTCGTGTTTAAATGTTGAATTCATGTTGAAGACTGAACAGATTTCGCTTTAATCCATGAATTCATACTTGACGGATATCCTAACCACTTTACATAAATCCACCCCTTTTTTCGTTTAAGTACTTTTTCAATTAAATAATTTTTATTTGAATTAATTATTACTTTTTGTAATTCTTGTGCATAAAATATTCCTTTAATTTCATCACCATTCCAATCTTTTAATTTATAAGTTACCGGATTTGATTTAATACATCGATCTACAACAAATATTTCTTGCGACCATTTTGGTAAATATCCTTTTTCTAACTTGTGTTTATATTTACTGACACGTACATAATCACCCGGATGAAATTTACATGTTAATTTCTTCTTCGCGGTTGATGTTCCATATAATGTGTTCCATACTTGATTAATGTTAGAATCATTTACTTCTGCAGGTGCCATTTTAATACTTCTGTGATATGAATGATTATAGTTATGTACAATTTTATCGAGAACATCAATATAACGATAAGTATTCTTTGCTGTAAAGTATCGATACAATCTTTCTTTTAATGTTCGTATAAAACGTTCTGCTATTGCACATTTAATTTCCGAATGCACACTATAATGATTGATTTCATTTTCTTGAAATAAACGTTTTACATGTTGATTATAAAATTCACCACCTAAATCTGTTTGTACATGAAACACGGGTAATTTTAACTGTTTAAAAATTTTTGTGATTGCTTTAACCATTTCAGGACCCTTTTTTGTTTTTAATGGAACGCAATACGCATACCGTGAGAAAATGTCAATACAACATAAAATATATTTATAATTATTATTATACTTTGCAATATTTTGCATATCTGCTAAATCCATTTGTAATGTTTCATTCGGTGCACTAACATAATATTTCTTTCGCTCGAAAACTTTTCGTGCTGGTGCATGCAATGTATACGCATCTTGTGATGCTAACCATTCTTTTATTTTCTTTTGTGATAATTTAGTTTTACGTTGCAATGTTTTAATACTAGATAAAGAAGCGGGATTTGAATAATCATAATATATTTTTGATAACTTTGTCATTTTTATTACATTTTATATTCTTTCCAACCTTTTAAAAAATCTGTTTTACGAATTTTACTACTAATAACTTTCGGTGTACTCACAGGAGTAGAAATAAATTCTTTAGGAACATTAAGTTCTTCTAACAAAATTTTAAACTCTTGAATTCCTACTGGCTGTCTTGAATATTTTCGCATACGAACAACATCATTTACTAAATCTATAATATTTGAACCTGGAATTTGTTTTCCATGTATCTTTACTGTTCCTGATTGATCCCAATCTATTTTATTCGAATTTATTAATTGCTTAATTAATAGATCTGTTTTCCTTCGATGTGTTTTCGGTACTGATTGTAAAATGTCTGATACAACGGGTAATATAGAATGATTCTTTTCTTCAGATGATGTTGATTCTTGAATTTCTTTTTCAACAATAGGTATTGTAACAGGTTTTTGTGTAGATGAATATTGTAAATATTGATGTAATGCTTGCTGGTACATTTTCCATTTTTCTTCAACACTAAGATCACGACGTTGTAAAATATTACTCATTTCTTCATCTAATCGCGATTGATGTGTATCTATAGACTTAGCATTTGATTGAAATTGATGCATTGCATTCTCCGGAACTAAAATCATTTTACGTAAGCCTGACATGATTTTTATCTTCCAAAAATACTACTTGCTACAGCTCCTAGAATTGGACCTAGTAACATTGGTAAGAACGCACCGCCTTTCTGAAGTAATATCTTCCTTTTCTTGTTTAATGCTGTACGTTGTTGAGAAAGAACTCGCAAGATCTTTTTATGTCTACGTAATCGTTGCTTCTGACGAGAATTTAAAGGAATGTTTCCTTTTATTGTATTTTTAGCAACTTGTGAAATGGTTCGTATTAAATCACCTGAAGCATTTTTCAAAATATGTTTACGTTTTGCTGCTTTACATTTACACAGAGCACGGAGTGTGCTAAAGTGTTGTTTCACCTTCAACATCTTGACAACAACTAAACATAAACTACGATTTCATCGTCTTTTACGCTTGTGTACACGTACATTGTTTCATCGGGAAATATGTTTGTACGAATTCTTAATGCGTCATTTGTTTTCTGTGTTAAATCAAATAATAAATAAGTATGAGGTGAACGTGTTACTTCATCAAATACATCAACGATATGTTTACTTTGTCGTGGCATGATTTGTCTAGCTAAATATTGAATTTGTAATTTATCACGTGGATTTTTAAATACTATAATATAATGTGCATTTAAACTAATATCACGTGCATATTTTCCTTTTGGAAACAAATTTTGTACTATAAATATTACAGTTAATTTTTTATGATGTGCATATTTTGTAAATAAATTTGCAACATCACCATTGGTTTCAGACATTAAATCATCTAATATTAATAATGAATTTTCTTCAATGTGAAAAGTATTCATATCTGGAATTCCCTCTACGAAACGAATATTTGCATGAGAATCTAAGTGTGGTATTACTGCACCATAACACCATACAATTTCACGAAATGTTGTAGTAAACATATGTTCACGTTCATTAAGTAAACGATTTACAAAACAAGTTTTACCAGCCCTTGAAGGACCAGCAATTAAAATGGTAGAGGGATGATTAAACTTTAACATCTCGTTATCAAATGAATGCATGGAATAGAAAGCTCACCTTTTTATACATTCGCACACACACTCTTACTCAACAATATTAAAAATGACTAACTATTTAAAATGACTAGAATATTAAAATGACTAGGCTATTAAAATGACAAATATTTAAAATGACTAGAATATTTTAAATGACTAGAGTATTTAAAATGAGTAGAATATTAATATATTCACAATCAATAGGATTCAATAAATAAATAAATAAATAAATAAATAAATAAAGCTTCAATATGAATTTTAACAAAGATATGCATTTGGCGCTCGTGGGTCAAACGTTAAGTCTCTTGGTAACCGTATGGTAATGTCCTAGTCTTTTGTACGTCATGTAAAAGAATATCGTCTTCGTCATCAATACGTTTACGTTTTTTGTTAACCATACGGTGTGTTTTGGTCTCTCGTCTTGAAAAGATTTGGAACCCACGTTTGCGGATAATACTTGTAGGATTTTCTATTATTACAGATTCAATTTCTTCTCGCACTAACGCATAGAAGCTCTCAAAATTAATTTTTTCAGAGGTTCTATGGTTCAGTGTTATCCCCCGAATTTTGTAAATGTGCCGAAATTCCCCTGCAGCATTTCTAAGCCGCATACAATAGTTTTTGGGCCCTAAAGCTATGAGAGTGATAAATTCCCACCCTTCATCTACTTCATCAGTTAAATCCCCAAGATAATTACCCAACTGTAACACGGGTTCCTCATCTTTCCGTTGTAAAAACATAATACTGTCCGTATCACAGTAAAGTGCTCGTTCAGGTCCTACAGCAGTCAAAAGGTCATAAAGTTTAAGTCTGGCCCACGAAGTAATAAATGCTGCCAAGACGACATTGGAAAATCCTAACGGGGTGTTATCATTTTCCAAGTCCTTGTAGTTCATTAGTAAATGCCTATCACCGACTGGAATCACTGAATGAACTTCATATCTTGCCGATGAAAGGTATCTAAGAAACTCTTCTGAGTTGTTGAGGATTGCACACTTCATCGTGTCCGGGCGTTGACCCCATTTCCCATACAGCGAATTAAGGTATAATTTCGCTGTAGCGCGCAATCCCGGGTTCTTCCTTATATTATTATAATTTAATTTAATGCCTTCATGGGCATAATATTCATCGATGTATTTCTTTTTGTCTTCTTCGGTTTTGCAAGAAGCAGGAAAACCTGAGGCTTCCTGTTTCATTTGAAGAAAGGAGTTCACGTAATTCCCGAACAGACCACCTGAATTCCCTTCTTCTGGGTCCATGAGTTCGAACTCCCAAATTTCGTGAATATCGATGATCTTATAACCTTTTTTAAGAGCAAGGTGTAGCTCTGGAGTACAAAATGTACTTGTTATTGCACGCTCCATTCCTTCATGTGTACATTCCCCTACAACTTCATTTCCCTCTTCTTCCATACATGTCCGGCACAAGCCAAAAAGTAAGCGTCCACCTGCCACATATGGGAGAATAGGAAAATACATGTTTTTAGGAGGCATAATGGTGCATTTCACTAACCCTTGAGTATTTTCCACTTCTGGAAAATCCGGCCCCCTGTGAATCTTAGGCATTCCAATCGGCATTGGTCTACGTGCCATTACCCATGGATACAGAGATGTAATATCGAAGTATCGGATTGTCTCATTATACTTGCAATTAACGTATGATCTGAAGACTTCAGTACGTCCACCTTGATATGCCATTCTTGGAACAATAGGATCCGCTAGATGAGTACAATGTTCTTTAATGAACTTTTGTAAATCTTTATCTGTCTTCACCTTATTGTCCCAAGTACATTCCCAGATCTCGTGTAACTTTACACCAAGATTTTGAATGTATTCTCGACGTCTCATGGTTTGTTCGTACCGTCTTTCATACGTATCGCAAGGATCCTGAGAACCATGAATGATTTCATCACGGTTATTAGGAATACATGAAACACACCCGTGGAAATTGCATCCATAAAATTCATACACTGTTTTTGTACTTGGATCGTATCCATCAACCCTGTATTTACCAAAGCGTACCTCCGGACCAGTACCACAGTACTGGATATTCCTACCAACTTGATGCTCAACATATTTTAACCACAAGAGTGCTTTTGCACTTTGTCGCTCATTATGTTGAAATCCCTTTGGTGGAATTACAGCAATGGTATTCTCCGGTAAGTACAGGGTACGGTACGTTTTCATACTTAACCCTGCAACCGTGGAACAAGCAATAAAACATTGGAGACCATTCGTCTTCTCTTCTATGATGTTACTAAATTTGATGATAGCTTCTGTAAGAATTCTAACGTCATTTTCACAGTAAGCTAACATTTCCTTTTGGAGATCATACTCCTCACCACTTGCAGCACGTTCTTGGTGCCAGGCGATTAGTTGTTGTCTTTCTTCCGTGTTTTTCGAGTCAGGATCAAAATATTCAAGAGCGGGAACCGGACCTACATAATTTTGATTTTCCAAAGTGTTAAATAGATATGGGAAATCTCCCTTTTTCAAATTTCCAGATAGACCTAACGTTTTCGGAATTTTGGATAATTTAATTCCAAGGAACAAATAAGTGTCACGGAAGAAGAATCTATTTGCAATATTCATACAAAATATTTTTTGACCCTGTATCAGAACATCAGGAATAATATGTTGCTTCTCAATTAGATTTCTTAAGCAGAAGATACCATCAAAACGCCCAGCATTATGAGCCAAAATTACTATGCGTTGAAACACTGGACGCGCCATTAAAACATGTTTAATGAAGTCATCCATTGTTTTAAAAGAAAACGATCGATTTCCATTTTTATCACCGCAAAAGTTGCAGGGATCATCCAGAGATTTACTTATACAGTGTGAACATGTATGTCTGCTACAAATCAGGGCGACTTCATGTTTCCTTTCACCATTCTCATTTTCCGGCATTAACATCGTTTCTATATCATATGCAATGTACATAAACCTTTTGATATGTGTAGGCTTCAATTTTTGCACAAAGCATTGATGGTTAGGTTCAACGTGAACCTTACACGTGGCACAAAAATGTTCACCACACTTATGTGCAACTTTCCGAAGTCTACTGTCAGTCATGCGATTACAGTCGGGACAAACCTTTACATAATGACACTCACTAAAGCCAGCTTTATTAACTGCCAAATGATTATTAAAACATTCACCCTCAGTAAACTTTCTATTGCATGCATCACATTTGATTTTTCTTAATGTTGGGTTTTGGTAATGTTCCTTATTGCAAGCTAAACACCGCAATTCGCATTTGTGTTTATGTCGACGATCATCGTATGCTTCCAAACATTTGGTACAGTACTTTCTATTTTCTAAAAAGGATGTAATGCACTTAATTGGTGCGAAATGGCCAACTGTAATACCTCTTTCATAATAAATATACATTTGCTTTGGTGCAGGAGTTCCAGGGACAAGTACCTTATATTTACGCTCATTAACAGATTCATCTCTTATATAAACAACAATTTGATACTTTCCTGAAAAATATTTCTGAAAGGTATCAACATCGCTTAGATCGCAACCATTCTTTGCTTTAACATTAACATTTGCATCACTACAAAGGCGCTCTGCTTTACTGTTCCAAATTTTATCATTGTCTCTTTTTAGATTATATAAACTATCTTTGTTTCCATTTAGTTTCTCCAAATACCAAACAATACTCTTTGGCAGACAGAGCTTATCAGATCCGTTTATATAAACAATGTGACGGTGAAGCACTTTTTCCATGTCTTCGTAACGGGCGGCATTACATCTTTTTGATATACCTTGCCCGCTTACGTTTTTAACTATATGAAATCGAAATTGGAGTTCATTTCCGAGCAAGAATTCTTCATTGGAATTTAGTATATTTTCCAATGAAGTTAAAATGACCTCAGCACTTAAATCGCTCTTTTTTCTCCAAGGAATATACGCTGGTTTTTTGTTTCTACTGTTCGAGCTATCGATACAGAGACCAACGTAATCCTCTGCTCGGGCGTCAGCGAGAACCTCGTCTAACGCAAAGGTAACTAATTTCTTAATATATCCTTCCGGATTTTCAATATTGTAATCACCAGAAGGACGAACAGCGATTTCTCTTCCACGAAGATTAAAATTCGTGAAATCTTTTGTGCTGTCTCTTATGATTTCGAAGTTACCATCATCTGATTTTTTAAATTTTTTGTGACCAACTTGGTCGCGCCTATGCGACACATTTCCATGAGATGGTCCTGCTTGTGGAGATACTGATCCATAGCCAATAGTATCCCGTGAACATTGCACATCTGGATGAACATTGTTTACAGGATTTGTCCCTTGGGTTATTTGAGCAGATGAAACTGCATCGATACCCAACTCTTCTTCTAAAAACTTACCCAGTATCTCCATATAATCATCATTATTATCTACGGAATTTTGATTATATTGTTGTTCAGCATCATCAACAATCATTCTATCATCTATCATATTACCCAAGTTTGAATTTCCTTGGGGGGTATTGACTATGGAATTATTACATGACGATGCTAGAACATTACGTTGTGCCAAAACAAAACGCGAGCCATACTGATAAAATTCAGATACTTCTTTATCATTTACTCTATCAAGTTGTCCTTCCCCCCTATTAAAATAATGAATAAACCTCTCGTGCGCTAAATGATACATGTTCTCTCCTCTGAAAAATCCTGCAGAAAAAAGATCTAACACATCTGCAGAGGAAAGACATGTATTCAAAACTGTGTGTTCATTAGAAGCAAAATACTGGTGTAATAATGAAAGCAAATACTCACACCTTTCACTCCCTCTATGGCCATCCTTTTGTAATTGCACAATTTTCTGCCAAGCCGCCAGGACTCTTTCAGCATTATCCAACCCCTTCAACTCTTCCTGGAAGAGGGTTTCATCGACGACATTAAATTCTAGGTTGAAGAACTCCATCTGTAATCAGGAATTGAGTTTCTTCTAAATATAAATATATTAATAATAATAATTTGATGTTTCTGTATGTCTGTTAATACAGTCACTTGAACTTCAATATATCTACTTGTTTTGTCTTGTTTCGTTTTTCCTTAACACAATAATTTCTTCTTATGTTCAATTTTTATCTTGACCGATAATAATATACAATAAATTTAAATTTGAAGATGTAATAAAATTACGTCATGCAGGTATCGTCGTCAGCATTCAAATGATTATAATTGTACAACAATACGGTATATATACAATACAAAGTATGACGTCACACAAATATAAAGTGTTAAAAAACAAGTTTCAACATGTTTTGCAATTTTCCTCGAAGTTTGCAATGCAAACGATACGTAAAAGATTTGAAAGGGGAGGAAATCAAAGCCATGCCGCCTACAGTGGGAGAGGAAATCAAAGGAATGCCGCCTACAGTGGGAGAGGAAATCAAAGGAATGCCGACTGAGTGGGAGGGGAATTCAAAGTTAAGCCGCCTGAGTGGGAGAGGAAATCAAAGGAATGCCGACTGAGTGGGAGGGGAATTCAAAGGAATGCCGACTAAGTGGGAGAGGAAATCAAATTATTTATCAGTTCACACAAAGTGTTCCGACTAATTATTAGGAGAATTTAAATAAGAACAAGTTTCGAAAGGAAACAAGAAAATAAATAAGATGAGTGGGAGGGTAGATCAAAGGAATGACATCTACAATGTAATTATAAGGGATGCCTTACATAGACATCTTTCTTGAATGTTAGTGAAAATATTAAAATAATATGATAAAATCATTATAGAAACTCCAAAAGTTAGAAAAAACAAAAATGATGAAAAGATAAAAGTGAACATGTCCGTCTGGACATCAAGAATAAAAATATTTAAACAGTATAGTGAAAATCATCATAGGGACACCAGGAGATTGGAAAAACTTAAAATGAAGAAAAGAGAAAAGTGAACATGTCCGTTTGGACATTAGAAATAAGAATATTTAAACAGTATAGTGAAAATCACCATAGGGACACCAGGAGATTGGAAAACATAAAATGAAGAAAAGAGAAAAGTGAACATGTCCGTTTGGACATTAGAAATAATAATATTTAAACAGTATAGTGAAAATCACCATAGGGACACCAGGAGATTGGAAAAACATAAAATGAAGAAAAGAGAAAAGTGAACATGTCCGTTTGGACATTAGAAATAAGAATATTTAAACAGTATAGTGAAAATCATCATAGGGATACCAGGACATTGGAAAAACATAAAATGAAGAAAAGGGAAAAAATGTACAAGTCCATCTTAACATTGGTTACTAGCTAACATGTAATGTATCTACTGCGCATCCATATCATGCACTGGTAGCCGTCGCGCAAAAAATAAATGATTTTGTGCATGGCGGGAAAATGTACAAGTCCATCTTAATATTGGTTGTTTACTAACATATAATATACCTACTGCGCAACCATATCACGCACTGGTACCCCTCGCGCAAAATGAACAAATATGTGCATGGCGGGAAATGTACACGGTCATCTTAACATTGGCTACTAGCTATCATGTAATGCACCTACTGCGTAACCATATCCCGCACTGGTAGCCTTCGCGCAGAAAATGAACAAATTTGTGTATGGCGGGAAAATGTACACGTGCACCTGAATAGTGACTGTACACATATCTACCTTGTATTATCATTTACTGAATGTGTTGCGTACAAAAACAATAAATATTACATATCGTACCTATATAAAAACCACTATGGATCTCTTGCGTACGGGAGCGGTGTGTATAAATACCATATGTTGTCTAAGCATAACTGATCTTTGCGTAACACGTACCTGTTCGCGTGCGTAACATTATAATGTTCGTCTTCGCATTTGCGTCGGCGTTCGGACGCGTTTTCCATTCGCGTAGCCCGCGCCGCGCCGCGTTTTCCGCTACCGGCCACCCGCGTTGCCGCAACCGGATGTTAATGATTACGTATTCAGATCTAAGACACTTTCCTACTTGTGCAAGCAAATATGTCTATGCAGAAGCCGTTAGGTAAGTGACAAATTGTTTTTTATATTCAAATGATATTAAAATTGAAATTGTGTATAGGTATAATACATACAAGACAATATCATATATAAAATCATGTGTACCAATGCATGACACAAAACAGTGCAACAGCGCAATCGTACAAAGTCATACATACGAAAAGCTACAATACACATCCACACATACAGACAAGCACATGTACACACACCCTAATGCTTCACCACATACAAACACATATATATATATATATATATATATATATATATGTAGGTCTAGAATAATGAACTCCCACAGATAGAAACATATATACATACAGGTAGAAGTTGTCTACTATCAAAAGGATAAGGCACAAACACACATACAGACACACATATGTACACACATCATATACATAGGCATGCATCAATAATACGGCAGAAAACACAAAACGGAAACCTACCAATGCCTACAGATGTAAACCTATGTACATGCACTGCAATGCTCCACCACACACATCACACACATATGCAAAACCACAATAATACAACAGGAAACACGAAACAGAAGGCTACCAAGGCCTACAGATGTAAACCTATGTACATGCACGGCAATGCTCCACCACACACATCACATACATAGGGAAAACAGCAATACTACATCAAGAAACACAAAACGGAAGCCTACCAAGGCCTACAGAGGCAAACCTATGTACATGCATGACAATGCTCCACCACACACATCACATACATAAGCAAACAGCAATAATACGGCAGGAAACACAAAGGGAAACCTACCAATGCCTACAGAGGTAAACCTATGTACATGCACGGCAAAGCTCCACCACACACATCACCTACACACGGAATGTCTCAATAATACAACATCAAACACAAAACAAAAGCCTACCAAGGCAAACAGAGGCAACCTATGTACATGCACGGCAATGCCGCACCACACATACCTCATACATAGGCAAAGCCACAATACTACAGCAGGAAACACAAAGGGAAGCCTACCAAGGCATACAGAGGTAAACCTATGTAGATGCACGGCAATACTCCACCACACACATCACATACATATGCAGAACCACAATAATACATCAGGAAACACAAAACGGAAGGCTACCAAGGTAAACAGAGGCAACCTATGTACATGCACGGCAATGCCGCACCACACATACCTCATACATAAGCAAAGCCACAATACTACAGCAGGAAACACAAAGGGAAGTCTACCAAGACCTACAAAGGCATGCATTTGTACAAGCATGATAATGCAGCATGAGACACATACATACATACATACACACACACACACACACACACACACACACACACACACACACACACACACACACATACACACATACATACATACAAACATGCAAAGAAAGAAAGAGAGAGAAAGAGAAACAAAGAAACGGATGTCTATCAACGCACAAACAAGCAACAGGCAGATATACTTGTAAATAGATACCTACATACAAACATATATACATATAAACAGTTGTGGGCACGTACATATATAGATATATACACATATACAAACAATATATATGATCATAAACCAAAAACGTAATCAAATACCCTCAAATAATGGATTCATATCAAAAGTTCATACAAAATATGCTACAAACTTGTCTTGATATCGTTCTCCCCCCCTTTCTCATTCCACCATTTCACTCATCATAAAGAAAACTACGATAAAATAGCTCAACATGTGTATTCTTGGGACGTAAAACTAGTAAATGCCATTTACATGTATGTAAGATACAAATATACCAGTCACCCCACCGTAAAAATGTCTTTCTACGCCCCTAAAATGCGTATAGACCATTTTATCCTATCTCTTTCATGAATATTTAATCTTTCTAGCCTAATTTTTTAAAAAATAAAAAAGATTCCAATGAATGAATGAATACTGGTTCCATTTTATTCAGTCAAAACAGAAAAGTCTTCCCTTTTACGGCCGACCGTCATAAAAACATCACTTGTCATTCAAGGGAATTCCGGCCAGGAAGGAAAAAGAAAAAAATGTCAACAAAAACAAGTATGTTACCCAAAGCAGTTAGACTTGTCTCATTCATTGATAGTTTCGTAGCCCGGAAAAGGGTGTTCTAGGGGGGAAAGGGAGGACTGGTTCATTCACGAGTTTTGCTACTATTTTCTTCTTCTTTTTCTATGGACGTAAACAAACCCTTATACCTATTTCATTCACAAACTTAGAGGATTACCTGAGTCTCTCAAAAGAGAAAGTATACCTTCTATATGTTTAGAAGAGCCTGGTCTATAGGAACACAAAAATGCTTGTAATTCATGTATATTTTAGCATAAAATGAATAAAATTAACATGATTAATTCCCGTTTTTAATCTTTTATCATTTCCAAATACTTTTCACATCTCAATGGATTGTAATAACCCAAAAAATTCAAACATATATTCGTGTCATAATAGTACTTTACTCTTATAGAAGTCCGTATTTACATTGAAAAATCTGTTAAGATATGATTCTATCATTTATATTTTCAATACAAGAGTTCAAACACCGGTACCTACATTCGATAAGTGTGTTTACTACTGCTAAAAGTGGTACGGTAAGTCAGTGATAAAACGTTTACTCTGGTCCCGGGTTCAATTTCTGTCAGTACAAAGTTATGTTGGACAACATTATGTCTAATTTTTCTCGGAATTCATCCCGCTTTCATTAACTGTAATTTATAATTTAATCTAATATGTTAGTCTAACTGACATAATTCTGGGACGATAAACTGATCAACTTCATTTTGTTTTTGCATTCATTATATCCACTACCATTTACTTCAAACGATTTCCAACTCGTAGCAATTTCATTCCATTAAACATCAAGGATAGCATATGAGTTCCCTCTGGTATCAAACCCGTGTCTCCCCCCGTACAATCAAGTATTGTTCGCTCTAAAACATGTAAACAAATACTCGTTGATTCAAAGATATGTCTGTTAAGAAAACTGTTTCCCTCCCTATGTCCACATTTCAAATGCATAAAAATAATAAATATTCTTACCTTAATGATGAACTAATCACAGAAACAAAAAATATATCACCAGCAATGTTTCATACAAAAACAATCACAACGAGTAATATCACACAAATAATATCAATCAGCCAAGAATCACCAACTCAAAGAAACAGAGATCAACTCTGAACGGAATACTTGTTCAATAATAAAATGTTCGCTTCTCTTCTTACCAATTTTATAAACAGGTCTTCCCGCCAAAACAAGTTTGGGCAACTCAGTTCACCCCTCCGTCCCTTCCACCTTTGCGTTCAATATGGGATCCGGCGCCTCTCTTTCTTTTCCAGCGGTTTTAGGGAATAAAAGAAAGAATGTTTCGTTTCAATACAATCTTTACAACACTCGAGGAAAACAAATTCATGTAACAACCTAACTGTTACGTAAAAGGGGAACAATACATAAAGCTTTTCCAAGTTCAATGTCAAGATTGGGTTTTATTTTCTCTTTTTTTTCTGTAAGGGAGTAAAAAAATTCTTGAAGGACATCTAGAATGTAATCTTCACAAAGCTCTCTAAAAAGTAGACAATAATCCCTAACAGTTTCTTTTTTAACACTAACTAAATTGCACAATTGTGTTCCAAAAATCTTTTTGAGGGGTACTCTGGTATCTATGTGAAGGCCACTCTGTAATTAAATCTGATGGTTGTATCTAACGGTGAATCCTAATTTTTTTCACGGCTCCTTTCGGGTGAAGGACAGTCTCACGTCATAAATACCTACACAGAATCACAAGTATATCCTCCAACAAATGGGTAAATCTTCAAAGAATTCATCAAAGAATTCATATATAGCCAATAATAAAGCTTTATTTTCAACTTAGCCTTCCATCAACTCTCAAAAACCTTCAAGCTTCATTTCTGAGAATTTAGGTGTCAAGGATTTTTTCCAACATCGTTTCACATATTGGCAATAATAAATGATGAAACAACGTACCAAAAACAACAATAAAGTTTTATTTTTTCAAGATAACCTTCAGTCAAATTGTATTTTCTACGAATTTTAACTTTCACAGCCATAAATTGTCATTGAACACATATTTTCACTCAATAAATAACATAAAAAACACTCATAAATAGCAGACACCCCTCTAATCATGCAATAAACCTTTATTTTTCAATTAAGCATAACTCGTCTCAATGAGACTTAACTACTACGAGGGGTTTGTCCTACCTCTACTAACCAGCCACTACTCAGTTCTAGACTGCTCCAGATTTATGAACGTTCACTCGCGTTTCTTCTGCGCGTAGTAGTGAGTCGTATCAATAAAAGAAGCGATTACTCATTTCTTCCATCCGTCGCGCGGTAATTTCGTTGTTTTTTACCTATGGCGTAGTATCCTAAACGCCATGGAACGGGCACGTAGCAACAACAGTTTCAGTGAAAGTGCATTTGTATTATAAAAGAGTTTCCAATGGTACTTTCAAAGTCACAGCTACCAGAAAGTAAACGAAGAAAAGCCGAAACTTTGAAGGTAATTACAGTGAAATGCAACGAAATACCAAATACATCTACGACTGAGATACAAATTCAAAAGAGAATCTTTAATATTCGAGCGAGAATAAAACAAAAATAAAAAAGAAGAAAAAATAAAAAAACGGGATAGAAGAAAGTAATACTGAAACCATGGGAATGAACCTATTTGAGCTGATGGATGTTGATTCGAATCCAGCAATATCAAGATTAACACGACAAGCGCATATCACGTGTTGTCCAATGTCTTTGTAGATTGTTTGGCTTTAAGAACGAAATCAGACACTTGACTCCTTTGTTTTCTTTTTAGAAAAGTCCAGCCACTCACGTCATAAAGCACGTCCATCTGATTGCGTTTTCCACACCATACCTGTCCCCTTTCGCCTTGACATAAACAAATACATTCTCATGTATACACCCTTTCTATCAACGTTGAGTTGAGTTGATTATTAGTTTAACGTCCTTTTCAGTAGCGTGCCTATATGAAACGGAACCCACTGATTAACGTGGAATCCGAACCACATGAGCTCCTGCCGGGAATCGAACGCGGGTCTCCTATGCCAAAGGCATGTATGCTAACCGCTTAGCCACGAAATAGCTCTTCCTATTAACGTATTACTCTCCAAAATACTAGGTTTCTTTAATGCCACTTGTGTATAGTCAAGTGCTCCGATAGCACCAGGAAATGTATATTGTTCTTGCCACTCTGCCTTTGCTGTTTGCATATTACGCACACTTCCGGAAACAATCCATTTTCAGGTAGTCATAGACACAGTACTTTGAGCCACACCAGAATCCCCTGACATTCCGACCTGGACATTCACTCACGTAACGCAAGAAAACCAAGGGCACCAATTTCTCTGTAAATTTGGGGGGGGGGGGGCATTCAGATGCAGAAGGTATATATATCAGGATTTTAAGACAAATTGCACCCTAATTATTGCCAAATATTGTATATTCATAAATACAATAGGGGGGCCCACATGAGCTTTGGGGGACCCGGGCTCCCTGGCCCCCACAGGATCGGCGCCCTTGAAGAAAACCCGCATCTTTTCATCATTACGTAGTGCCCCACCCCGAATTTCGGTTGATTCTCCTTAAAAAATGTGCTAACCACTCTACATTTTCTTTCATATACTTATAATGCTTTTTGTAATCTCCATTTCTAACATTTCTATGCAGTTTATAAGTTTTTCTACGTAGTAAAACAATCATATTCTCTGCCATATTTCGCACGGAGACACCTATTTAGCTTGGTCCACAAATTTGAAGAAGTTACTAGTATCACAGAGGAGTCTTTGATTTTTATTGATATCAAACGCGAAATAGTTACTCGGCTCGAGAATAGAGGTGTGGTTTCTCCAGAAGGGCGGGGCTTCTCCGAGGTCAGCCGAGACTAGTAGTGCTCAGTTCTCTTTTTATTGATACCAATGCGAGTAACTACTACAAATTAGGGAATAATGAGTAACTTCTCCGTTTTATTGATATCACCCACTGTGTGGTATACAATATACGGAATTCAAGATGACTGCCATGATGTACACTAAATCATTTAACGCTGTTTCTACACCAATGCCAAATTGTAACATTTTCGTTTACTCCGTTCATGCGTCTCTTTGTTACTGCCCTGTCACAATACATTTTTTCTATTAGATACATATGTCAAACATAGCATTCCCTGTCCCAAACAGATGATGTGTAAAAAATGAGTTCACATTCTCATTTGGGAGAATGTTCAAGCCTAGGTTGAAGTGTAAAATCATAACCTTTTACATTTAAAACAATATTGTGTGGTATGCAATATGGCGGAATTCACGTACTGCGCAGATTTAAATGGTACGCTGTGTCAAGTATATATTCCCTATAAAGATATGAGTACTCAGAAGGAAACATCCACTCCAAATCAGTGCGTCTACGCATGTCGTTATTATTGTTCTGTCCCAATGACCTGTACACAGATCCACATATGTCTTCTCACAGCAACATTATACTAATCTTTCCCACAGAATATTTTTCATTCTATACTTTGATCCAGGGGTAGAAATGAAATTTTAGAACTAAGGGGAAAGTCAATAATAGATAGAGTTTGATTAGGCTATGTATCAAGAATACAAACTCAGACAGTCGGAAGTGCAAACAAACTTCAATGGAGAACGACTTAAGCAATAACGATTGTTGCAGAACAATCAACAGCCAAACAAATCTAATTTCACCATTCAAATTTCCTATTTGTTACTAATAACTACAGATATTTTTCCTTCTTTTGCACAAACACTTCAACTTACTAAGGGGATACTTTCCCCTTGTGCATGCCTGATTTTCACTGTTGCTTTCATCTCAGGCTATTTACACGTGGACCGGGCAATTTTGACGCTGGGCCCTTTTGACTCGTGTCTTTTTGTCGCGGGGCCCTTTCGCCCGGACCCTTTCCACGCGGGGCCGTTTTGACTCAGGCCGTTTTGAGGCGGGGCCCTTTTGACCCTGGATCTTTTGACGCAGGGCCCTTTTAACTCGAGCCCTTTTGACCCGGGCAATTTTGACGCGGGGCCGTTTCTACTCAGGGCCTTTTGTCGCGAGGCCCTTTTACCCGAGCCCTTTTGACCTGCGCGGTTGTAACTCGGGGCCGTTTCTACTCGGGCCCGTTTGACGCAGGGCCCTTTTGACTCTTGTCTTTTTTCTCGCAGGACCCTTTTCACCAGGGACCCTTTGACGCAGGGTCGGTTTGACTCGGACACTTTTGTTGCGGAGACTTTTGACCCGGATCTTTTGGCTAAGGCCTTCTTGTAGCGGGGCCCGTTTTGACATGGGTCCATTTGACATAAGGCCCTTTTGAGTCGGGGTCCTTTTGACTCGGGACCTTTCGACGCAGGGCCCTTTTAACTAGAGTCCTTTTGACCCGGGCCCTTTTGATGGGGGCCGTTTAAACGGGGGCCCTTTTTTCGCGGAGACCCTTTCACCCGGGCCCTTTAGACTCGAGCCCTTTGGTCGTCGAGATCTTTTGACCCCGGGCCGTTTAGACTCAGGCACTTTTGTCGTGGAGTCCTTTTATCCGAGCCCTTTTGACCAGGGCTCTTTTCACGCAGAGCCTTTTTTACTCGGGCCCGTTTGACGCAGGGCCGTTTTGACTCGGGTCTTTTTGTCGCGGGACCTTCTGACCCGAGCCTTTTTGACTCGGGCCTTTTTGTGGCGTATCCCTTTTGGTACGGTCCATTTGACGTAGGGCATTTTTGACTCTACCCCTCTTAACACGGGGCCCTTTTGAATCTGGTCATTTTGTCGCGGAGAACATTGGACCAAGGCCTTTTTCACGCTGGGCTGTTTTGAAACGGGACCTTTTGAGGCGGGGTCCATTTGACCCGGGCTCTTCTGACGCAGTGCCCTTTAAACTCGAGACCTTTTGAGCCGGATAATTTTGACCAGGGGTTGTTTTGACTCGTGCCTTTTGTCGCGGAGACATTTTGACCCATGCCTTTTTGACGCGGAGCCGTTCTCAGGCGGGCCCTCTTGACTGGGCCTCTTTTGACCCAGGGCCACTTTGTCGCGGGGCAGTTTGGACTCGGGCACTTTTGGCACAGGGCCTTTTGTCGTGAAGATCTCATGACCCGGGGCCGTTTTTAGTCGGGGCCTTTTGTCGCGGGTGGCCATTTACCCGGGTTCTTTTGACCGGATACCTTTTGACCTGGGCTCTTTTCACGCGGGGCCGTTTTTACTCGGGAAAGTGTGACGCAGGACTCTTTTCACTCGGGTCTTTTTTGTCGCGGGACCCTTTTGAGCCGGATCCATTTGACGCGGGGCCGTTTTGACTCGTTCACTTTTGTAGCGGAGATCTTTCGACCAGGTCCCTTTTGACTCGGGTCTTTTTTGTCGCAGGACCCTTTTGAGCCGGATCCATTTGACGCGGGGCCGTTTTGACTCGTTCACTTTTGTTGCGGAGATCTTTCGACCAGGTCCCTTTTGACTCGAGCTCTTTTGTAGCGGGTCTCGTTTTGACACGGGTCCATTTGACGCAGGGCCCTTTTGACGTGGGCCCGTTTTGCCTTGAGCCCTTTCCTCACCCTTTTGTCTGGCCCTTTTGACATAGAACCATGTATATAACACAGCAGCTGAAATTCCTGGGGCAGGCGGCGGGTATGAGTAAATTGATTATTAATCGATCCCTGGCGCAGTAAAATTAGTTACGCTACTGGTCATATCTCTTTCTTTCTCTTCTCTCTACATCGTGTCTTGAGATGAATGTTCTGACTAATAGGCTACAGCGGCGATTTTATAAAGTAAGAAGATATATGCTACCAATTATATATGTTATGAATTTAAACAATATATATAGGGCAATAAATCGAAAAACTCTATATGGGCCTTTTGCCCCCCCTCCCTTTGGAAAAAATTCTGCTGTGTTAGTGATTATCATGTTGCTTAGTTACTGTATTATATTGTGCTATACATACAATAAATACTTCTGTGTTTTATTTAATAATAAGAACCTTATTTATGTTTATTACGGCCCTTGCTTGACAACTGCGAAACATATTCACGCTCAGTGTAATTAGATTCCATTCTCAAATAAGGTCAGTGAAGCGAATGAAATAATTCACGCACAAATTTAGGACTTAGAAAAGTGTCCTGCGAACATGTCGTAGGAAATTTCTGAAGAGTAAAAAGCGCTAGTAGCAATTGTTAGCAGTTATTAATTTAACATATAAGACAATAAATTGAAAAACTGAGAATACGAATCTTTTCAGAGATGGCAGTGTACTGACGGTTCAAATCTGTGCCTTTACTCCCTATACCTACGTTATTTCCCTAGTCAAAATAAAAACTCTTCAAAATTAATCACAATTTCTTATGCAACCATCCCTTCCTTGGTGTACTGCGCCGTCACATACCCGTCACGGCGATGTAAAGGCACTTTTGGCGACGAGGATACATAACCTAAATAGAGTTCTGACAAAACGTCCATGATTTAGTATTCTATACACATCGCACGTTTCGATATTTGTCAATTTTGATTTCACAACTCGATTGGTAGCATAAAAAGCATACCAGAAAAAAAGAATATCTCCGCTTCTCAAAATTTGCTCTTTGGAGTTTTGAAAAAAGGTCCTCAATTGAATGCACACTATAATTTGTCACACGCTATACATATGTATTACACACAACTCTCTATATAACATTTACAAAGCTAAATTCATATATTTTATATATGTCAGTTCATTACTTTAGACATTCGATTACCCAAATGTAAACTCTGAAGACGATTACTTTGTCTCACTACTTCTCCAACTCTGAGATGAAAGAATCACTGAAATTAACTCCATGACAATCGAATGCTTATATGCGAATGCTTATATATGATTTTTACATAGGATGGGACAGTGCGCCTAATTTTGAAGCTGATACAAGGTCCCTGGTTTCAAGAAAGTTAGAAATTCAGTTTAGGGATACAAAATATGAAGGAATATATAAAGATTTTTTTACTAAATATGAAAATTTTGGCAAAGCATTATGAAATATGAAAATTTAAAATACACTATTTCGACTCTATGTACCATGAAACATAAAGATCTTTGTTCCCATTGCCCTAAAAGTCATGCTTTAAAATATAAAATTTCATATTTTGCCTTTCTCTACTTATGAGTTTCTGTTGTTTTTATATGTATATCCTTTTATCAAAATATTTTCCAAAAATAAATAAATAACCGGAGGTTTTTTAAAGAAAACGAAATAGTCTTTATTAATTCACACAGGAAAGAAACCTTTAGTTACAATGTTTATTTTTGAATTGCCTTGGTTGTTAAGCATTTTGAAGTTAAAAAAGACTACAGTGGAGTCCCGCTAATCTGAACTGATTGGGACCGAACCCTGTTCGGATTAGCAGTAATAATAGTAAAATCGCGGTCTGAAGTGGCTGAACTGGTATTGTTTTTTTAATACTTAGCGCATAATATGTATTTCATTCATATTAAACTATTTGCTTCAGTATTGGTACTGTATTCTAGTTCAATCTTTGTGTAATTGTTGTAATGCTGCTCAAGGCCTAAATACAGGTATTAAAGAAAAATCTGTAATTAACGAAAGCTTACTTTATTTTCTACAAAAACGTGCACCTTTTAGTCCTAATTAATTTCCTAAAATCGTATTTTCTCCATAAAAAAAATAATTCCTTTCGGACTTGTTCAGAATATCCAGATGTCTGTTCGGATTACCGTGACTCCCCTGTATAAAAATTATCAATAATGATAGGTGATTGAAAGATTATCTTCATATTTTCTTGCTACAAGATGAGTCTCCCATATGTTGCGCAAACTCGTTGCAACTTTTTTTTTTTTCGGAAAGAGAGCGCATTACGTTTTTCATTTTGTTGTCGCATGTGTACGCTGAACTTGCTACAAGAGGGCTGTAAAGTGTGAGAGAGCACCATCGTGGTGAGGTATAACGTTAAGTGTATAGGACGGGAAAGAGTATTTATGAAATTCATTTCTTTATATTATTGTTGTTCTACAGTGCGTCTTAAAGAAGATTATCACGAAAATCACATATATTCATCATGGGAAAAGCAAAGAAGGGGAAAAAGGGCGGAAAGGAGGACGATGTGTAAGTATTAGAAATCACAATCTGTGTGTGATCTCCATAATAGGATAATCTGGCATGTTCATTGTACGACAGTAATCTTAGACTGAAAGCAAAGATAGTATATCTAAATTAACTTAATTAATATAAGAATCAAAATCTATTAGCATCGTGAATAAAGTTTCGGGAAGTAATGTAATTGTAAGCAGAACAATGTACTTGTGACGTTGAAAAGCTGCAGTATGAAGGAGGTAATGTGACCCCAGCTGTCTTCTGATTCTTACCACGTACTTTCCCTGTTGTTTTCTGTATCAACACGATTCCTCAGCAGTTGTTCTGATGTACTGAATCAATAATTTTAAATTGCTTTCCTCTTTAAAACATCGAAAGAACATTACCACTGGTAAAATAACGCGTCATATATTACATATATTTAAAGTTTGTATTGTGCAATATTTAATTAGTACAAGGTTCATTGTTGCCATTTGGAATTAGGTAAAGGGAAATGTAAATAAAATATGGCGGTAGGAAAATATTAAAACGTAACATACATACATATAATATTGTATTCAGTAAAAAAAATTGAGCTGCTGTAATTTATAATGTAAAAATATATCAAATTAACGTGCACGAGTTACGGACCCCACGTTAATGTTAGAACAATTACGTTTTATCAGTAATACGGTTCAATGTTCCAGTTCACTACTTCCATAATGGTTTTATTTTCTTTTTAGTATGAGAATTATCAAGTAAACAAACAATAAGATAATAATATAAACAAGCAAAGAGATTACTTGCATCCTCAATAAGAAGTAGTCAAGCTTAATTAAACCTACCTAATCTAAACTTGTCATCGCATTTAAATTGAAACAAATGCTAATAAAAATTACATTGGTAAATTTCGTCAGTTGACATACTTCCCTTATTTAGGGCCAATTAAAAATTATCTAAATAGTAATTATTTAATGGTATTTCTGAAAGAAGATCGCCTTATTAAAAGTAGAAAGGAAAAAAGACTAAAAAAAAAAAAAAAAAAAAGCATAAAACTAACTCGCGCAATGCATAAGGTTGTAACACGTCAGTGGTGTAGTCCTTCCTAGTTTCATTTTAAGCAGTTTCCTTTCAAACTTAAAGTTAAAATATTACGGGAAGGTTCTAGAACACAAGTCCCCCCATATAGGTCAGTAGCTAGATTGGTTCCTTTCTGTATCAAAGTTTAAGACATTTGTGCCGGACCACTTTGAAAACTGAAAAAACACCAAAGTGTATTGCATTCGGTTATATTTTGTTGGATTACAGTAAGTTACGTTAGATTACGTTACATTAGGCGTGCAGTATTACTTTAATACGGATCCATAGTATAAGTGTTAGTAGTACTAGAAGCAGGAGTAAGAGAGTAATAGTAGTAGTAGGAACGGGTTAGAAGCCCGGTAGGGGTTGGTTGGGTTCTGTTCTCGACATGAAATGGGTAAATTAAAGACTTGCCAATTTTTTTTCTGTACATTTTACAAGTTCTGGATCCGTATAGTATAACAAGTGTATCTCCGCGAAATAGTCCATCCGCTTCCACATACAGTGCCGCTGCTACATAAAAAACAATCAACAAATACAGCCACTTTCTTAACTTTTACTATTTCCCTTACCTCCCTTGTATTCATTCTTTCTCATAAACTTAAATAAATTCTCCAATTGACTCGGTGAATTTCCTAAAATTGGTCCGGCGATACGGCACTTAACCCAAGTTTAATATTTAATTCATATAGTATTGCCGAGCAAGCGTCAGCGAGTGAAGGCGGGTTAGAGCCCCGCAGGGTACGTAGTTTTCTGTCTTTATCACAGCTAAATGGGAAAGGGGACCTGTGTCCTACAACCTTGCCAAATATCACTATTTCAGTATTCAAATAGTCCATTTCTACTCCTTGCAACTTACAAATAAAACACATGATTTCAAAGAGCACTCATAATATTATAACATCTCCTTCGACAAACACAAATGGAGGAACCGCGTGCTTTTATGTCATCCGTGACAGATTACACGTATTTCCTGATCGAGTATCCCACAATGCCAGTACGTAGATATCAACTACACTACACATTGTACATAACCGTTACGTCACGAACCAACCACCAATCTTTACAGGAACGTGATAAATTCATTAACTAGGTATAAAAACATTCTTAGTGGAGCGAGGGAGACAGTACAAGTCAATGAATAAACATCAAAACTAATTTCTTTTATCATAAGCAAATTCAAGAAGGACAAACTACTAAAGAATGGCGTTTATTATCTCCCCCAAATCGATCAACGGCTCCGGGACCGATACTGTGACACACAGTAAGCCGTTGTATACGATCTTTTTTATGCACATACCAAGCGTTGCTGACGCGCCTGCTCCCTACGAACGCACCCCTCGCTACCGTTCGGGCTTACCTGCTGCCCTCCTACTCTGACTCAGTTAGATAGCATTCGTGTTTTATGGTAGCCACCTAGCACAAGTTGATTCGTGTTTTATGCATTGTAGTTTTTATGCCCTATGTTCACACTACTCATGACTACAAACAACGAACCGTAATCACTTCCAAGTGAGCCAGAGTCACTATCAACTGATTTGGGGTGATACTATAAATAATACCTAGTATCAGGGTTGGCAGAAACCAGGGTTTGAAAAAAACCGGGTTTTTCTGAAAAAGCCCAACCCACCTGGGTCCATATGGGTTTTTTCGGGTATTTTCGGGTTTAATTGGGTTTTATCAAAATATTTCAATGTCTTTGGGGTAAAAGTGTTAAAATGTGATGTATATTTCAAGATTATCATTGTCACAACTTGCAACAATTTTCTATTCACTGCTGTTTTGAAAAATGGCCGCCATTTTGAAATTTTAAGTTGGATCATCGCCAAAATATATACAGCTAATTTAAAGTATCTCGTGCTTCTACTCTAAAAATTTCGACTTAAAAGACCGAAAATTGCGCTTTGTAGCGTGCATATCCGCTATTTTGAAAAAAAAAAAAAAAAATAGTCACCATTTTGAAAATTTACGTTGGTATGCCGCCAAAATCTATACAGGAAATTTAGTGTCTCGTGCTTCTACTCTGAAAATCTATACTTAAAAAACCGGAAGTGATTCCCTGTAGTATGTGTCGTACAAGCAGTCGAACGAACAAATACAGATTGAATCATCCCAGAAACCTCAGTGACGTTTGCGAAATATGAACACAAAATATATTAATTTAACAGCGTAAATTGCTGTAAACAATAAATTGCTTTTATTGTTGAAGTTCACTTTCGATACCTTGTGCGTTCAATTATGGGAATTTCCCGAGCACTTGTTGCAAGAGGGGTCTTTCCAGAAAATTAATTTAAAACCATTAAGAAAGATATAATTCATATTTTATAAAATAAACTAGCTTTTGGGTAGCTGGGGGCTCTGCCCCCAGGCCCCAGAGTTTGCCCGGCCTACGGCCTTGCATTTCTTATCTATCGCCCTTTGCATCAACAGTGAATTTCGTGAACTTGCTCTTATTTCCTGAATCTGCCCATCCTGGGGCATCGTTCCCCACTCACTGTCTTTGCTCGGCCTATGGCCTCGCATCTCTTGAACCCACAATTCTATCATTTCTTTTCCTATTTCAACTATTTAAAAGATAAGATTTTGTATCCCAAGAAAACGCCCATTTAAATAACAAGGGAATTTCTTCATCACCCTTTAGACCCCTAAAAATATTTAAAATATTCACTTTTGGCTATTTTCCTGTCGGTTAGTCCTGGAATGCTATAATCATGCCAAATTTAATCATTCTAATCATTCCGGAAGGGTCTAAACATTTTGGGTGTAGAAGACGTCCCATACAAATAACATGGGAAAGATTTTTCAGTTCCCCATAAAACCACTCTATGGTTGGAAATTTTTATTTCTGATGTTTCACTTAGGCAACGCTTACGAAAACGTACAAGCATACCGAATTTCAAGATTTTATTACAATTCTAAGTACCTAAAACGTGAGATTATAAGTTTAAAAAAAAAAGGCCCATTTAAATAACATGGGGAAATTCTTCATCCAATCTTTAGACCTCCTCAAAATTAAAAATATTCACTTTTGGCAATTTTCCTGTGGGTTTGTCCCGAAAAGCTACAATGATGTCAAAGCTACATTGTAGCCCTACAGGAAGTGCTCAATAATTTGGGGGTGTAAAAGGTGTTCCATATAAATAGCATGGGAAAGATTTTTCAGTTCCCTATAAAACCACTCTAAAGTTGGATTTTTAAATTTTTACTGATTTACTTAGGTACTGCTAAGAAAACGTACAAGGATACCGAATTTGAAGTTTTTATTCCAATTCTAAGTACCTAAAACATGAGATTGTAGGCCCAAAAAGGCCCATTTAAATAGCATGGGGAAATTTTTCATCCCCTCTTTAGACCCCCTAAAAATTAAAAATATTCACTTTTGACAATTTTTCTGTCGGTTAGTCCCGGAAAGCTACCATCATGCCAAATTTAATCATTGTAGCCCTACAGGAAGTGCTCAATAATTTACGTCAGCTCATGTAGTTTTATATATGGTTAGGATGTTTCAGAATGTCTTAAATGAAATTAAATATCTTCCAGCATAAAATACATAGTTTTATTGTTGAAGTATTCAGTTCCGATGCTTTGTGCGTTCAATTGGGGGAATTTCCCGAGAACTTCTTTAGGGACGTGTTTTTTTTCCTCCTCCCTCGAAAATGCAGCTCCCTTTACTGTACATCGAAACCTCCACTAGTACGGAAGTTCGAATTCAACACTTGAAATAGTAAGCGGTACGTAGTTTGGAACTCTGAGTATCGAGTTTCTTAAACTTGGAGAATTTTTACGCTTTTGTTGGTGTTGATTCTACAGAATGCTTATTTGAAGAGTACCTACAAATAACTGCACTAAACTGTTGTTGTTGGAAAACTAAACTTTACTGAAGAATACTTGTACCACCATCAAAGGTAAGAAATAATACTAATAGCTTTACTAATGCACTACATGTTTTACTGGTAGTAGCGGCATCTATGGCTTTAAACGCGTGAAACGTATGAGGGACAACGTCCCTCGGCGTCGCCGAGTTGGCGAGCACACTATTCACGGAAAGTATTTTCTAAAATATAAAATTGCATTTTTTTCTTTCAAATAGGCTATAAGCATAATACATACATTAATTTGTTACTTAATTATCTCAATCTAAAGTAAGGTTTTTTTATTCATTCAGTGCATTCAGAACTTTATACAGGTCTTATCTTGAATGTTGTGTACCTTAACGGGAAAGCATTCAATTCGCCCAAGGAAAGTCCAAAATCTGATAAAAATCACTTTCAATGTGATCACCTTGATTGTATCAATAATATATTAACAAAAAGCTCAAAAACCCAGGTGGGTCCAACCCGAAAAAAACCGGTGGGTTTTTTCGGGCTGGGCCCACTTGGGCAAACCCTGGCAGAAACCATGGTGTTTATTAAAAAAACCAAAAAAAAAAGAGTTTTTTTTTTTTTTTTTTTTGTTGCTGTTGTTTAAACCAGGTTCTTTTGGTTTAAATAATTTGCTCTATGTATTTATATCACATATGGTCAGAAATAAGTTTGTTTCGCCTTGGTGTTATTATGCAACAACCGGGTTATGCAGAAGGGGTCACATAAGCTTAAAGCGGAGTCCAAACCGCTTCTCTGCTTACACCCGAAAGAAATTGTCCTCCATTTGAACTCGAAACTGGGACTAATTGGCCACAAATGCGATACGTCTGCCGACTCACTCCTGGACTCCTGATAAAAATACGCTGTACTGATCTTTACGTACTTATTAATATAATTGTCAAGAGTCATTTCAGAAGGAAAAAGGATAATCAGTTGCACAAGTGAAACCATTATACAGAATTACATATGGACAATTTCAAAATACTGCAGAGTACAGAAGAGCTAATTTAGTCCAAGTTAGTTTACTACGACTTTTATGAGTGCAAGTTAAAGAAATACAACGACCTAATTCGCATATCATTAAGAAAAGTGAATAAAGATACGAATTATTTGAGTCCACTTTGGCTTTGACCCATTAATACATAAATAGATACCAAAAATACTTCTGATTTCATTAAATGCCTCTCATGGGGTTTGCATGACCCCCCCCCCCCAAAGTACGGCATTTCGATGTAAACATTATTAAAACTGTTGATTTCATCAATAGTAAACATTATTAAAACCAAACAATATTTACAATTTTTCTTTAATTGCAGTTACATAACAATAACAACAAACTATAAAAAAATCACAAAAGAAACATTCATACGGTAAACAAGAAAAACAAAAGTTGCTTTTGTAGTATAATCTTTGAGTAATTAATGGGGAATTTAGGTCTGAATATAATACTAATAATGTAGGGGAGTGAAACGTGATAATCCATAAATATGTGTTCCTCAAAATTTTACAAACACTTACACTTTTACAAACGTTTTTTATTTTTTGGTTTAAACCAATTGATTTTTTTGAAAAAAAAAAAAAAAAACAGCCGGTTAAAACCATGGTTTAAACCAGCCAACCCTGCGTAATACGAAAACAGACTCTCGCGAAGTGTGTATTGATTGGACTTCAAAACGTTCTCAATATATAGGAGTAGGTGGAAGAGTAGAAATTGACGATAAGGTAAGACAAGACTTAATTTAAAAATAAAATTTACAGATTATTTAAAGAAATAGGGAGTGCAGTCTTTACCTACCCCAGCTCCTTGCCCCCGCCAAACATGTAGATGAAGTAGCAATATTCTTACTCAATTTTTAAAAACCTTATATAACTACACCGCGTTCAAGAGTTCACAAAGTGGGCAAGCCTTCAACATGTAAGCTAAATTGCAATAACATTCTTTTATTTATTTAACCATATTTAACTACATCAAATTGTAGGTAAATAAAGATCACAAAATAGTTTACACATTGAGTGGGGATAGCCTCCCTAACAGCTCAACACAGAGTAAAAACAATAACATTTCTGTTATAATAGTTATTTAACAATTTATAACTATGACAACGTAACATGCTATTACCAGTCCGCTGAAATATGCCAAGTAACGAACTAGTCCCAAATGCGATATTATTTATTTACAATTGTTTCAGATACAGATCAATGTCCATTTTACACAAACAAGTAACAACGTATATAATAAATAACTAAAAAGAAATAAAAAAAATAAAAAATACAAAAAAATATATTTATGTGAATAGAAAGTACAGTTGATTATTGTAATTAAACATTTACACAAAATTTTGGTTATTATTAGGCAGATAGTTTAATTTAAACAGATCTTGAACACTTAGTTACTAATAAGGTGATACTTATTATCTTGATAGAATAAAATCAACAATAATGGTTAAAATTTGCTTAGTTGAATAAGATTATATATATATTGGTTCGTGTCCGCATTTGTTAGATGACATTGAGAAAGTGAAATAATCAATCGTGTCAACTTGTTCATTATACTCATCCACACAGTGCAGATTCTTGTTCTTATTATTTGATACTAGCAGAACTTGCGCTCTCCGCACAGCGCATCATTTCTATATGAGTATGAATCTCCTTATCATTGTTTACAACGTCTGTACATGTCCCTGTACAGACACAAGTAAAAGACGTCTTGATGAAAATCGGCGACAGGTATCATAAAGGGGAGATTTTTTTTCGATTATTGTTTCAATATCTTACGGTTTGCAAGATTTGAGCGTACTTCCGGTTGGAGTTTCTAATTCATGTATGATCAGTGTTTTCTTTCTTTTTGCATGCAGTATGTAATACATTACATACACAATTAATTTTATAATGTCAGTGTTCATTGGGCAAAACACTCCAAACAATGAAGGTTCATTTTAGACTGGAAAAATGGTTATTCTTCGTTTTTCATTATTATGTGGCCATGAAACAAACGACTGAGAGAGTATACAACCCCTGTATACAAATATGTGGTGTTGGAATGTATTACCCGTAGGATATGCTTTTTTAAAAATTTCAACACTTCCAGTGTTGACCTTGAAACCGTCATGTACGTTGTGGTTCGGAACAACTTTCAGTTTCTTATTTCGCCTCTTTTCCTTTACTTTTCCCAGCTATTCCACAACGAACACGGTCCTTACCCATGCCAGCATCTTTGCCACGCTGTGGCTGGGAACGCAGTTGACTCGGATGCAGGCAACGTAAGAGAGATTATACTGAACTGTGTATAATAAAATCATGCATTAAACTTACAACAAATGATAAAACTAAGATTCAAATAATGAATGTATAATGTCACTTATAAACACAGATATTACATGCACATTAATCAAGAAAATAAATGAATTATCAACCTGTCGCTTCTTGTAACAACGAAGTAGATGGCATGACATATAACTAAACAACTCACGTCATTCTTCGGCTAGCCATCAATGTTGTTCTATTACTGTCCTGGGTTTAAGTCCCGACTGCTGCTTCGGTGATGAGTATCGCAAGCCACGATTGTAATCTCTAGTGCATGAGGTTGTAGACGACGCTTTATAACACAAATCCACTTGTCATTAAGATTACTACAATGAAGTACGAACTATCCCTTTTCAACACATACAAAAATCCATTAATTCTGTTTTCACATTCGGCGTTTTAAAAGAAAATATTTATATGCACGTAAATATAGTAACACTATGATTGTAGTCAGCACGAACGCTGCTTTCGATAAAGTGCGACGAACTCGAGAGCAAACAGCGGCGTGGAGGTAGCCCTCGCAAGGGTGCCGGAACACTGAAGTTCTTTTCAGTTGGACATTGCGTATGAACGTTTGGGGCTGGAGTTCCCCGTTTATGACGTATAGTGTTGAGTCCAAGCTCTTTGGCTTAAAAGATGCGGATACTTCGAATTAGCCAACCAGAGATGAAGAATGACAAGATGTAAGTGTGATTGCAAGTTTCCCGTTTTCTGGACTCAAGAGGGCAATCACAAAGGGAGTCGCTGTGTCCACATCATATGTCTATATATGGCCATGAAATCAGACTGAGGCTCACCAACACAGACGAAGAGACATACCAAAGCGATGAGAGGAAAGTTTCTAGAATGTTTGGAAATATACGAGGCTTGGTTAATAAAGTTCGAAATTAAGTCTATTTTTCCCAATGTCTTTTTTAAATCCAAAAAATGAGCTTTAGGTCGGTGATAACCTAAAAAATGTAATGAAGAAATAACGGGAATGCTTTTTAAATATTCAATTATAGCTGGACAATCTACACAAAATTTGAATCGAGCAGCGAAAACGGCACGTTTCTTGCACTTGTGGTTTTCGAGATCTCGTCGAAAGGATTAGAGGCAAACATGTATACTTTAAACCTAGCATTTTTATATATAGACTAGCTGAACCTACACAGCGCATCATTCACATATGAGCATGAATCTCCTTGTTATTCCTCACATCTGTACATGTCCCTTTACAGACACAGGTGAAGATGTCTTGATAAAAATCGGCAAGAGATATCGTAAAGGGAAGATTTCTTCGATTACTTTTTCAATATCTCGCACCGTTTGCAAGATTTTAACCTACTTCAGGTTGGAGTTTTTAATTCATGTATGATCAGTGTTTTCTTCCTTCTTGCATGCAGTATACAATAAACAAATACATTACACAAACAATAAATTATGACGCCAATGATTGTTCATTGGGCAAAACACCCCAAACAATAAAGATTCAACTTAGACTGGAGAAATGTTTATTCTTCGTTTTTCATTATAATTTGACCATGAAAGAAACGCCTGAGAGATATGCAACCCATGTATACAATCATATTGTGTTGGAATGTATAATGCGTAGGATATGATGGTTTAGTTTTTTTTTAAAATTTCAACACTTCCAGTGTAACCGTAAAAATTTAATAAAGACATAATGGCCATTTTTTAAAAAAAATATTCAATTAGAACTGGACAATCTACGCAAAATTTGCAATCCATCAGTAAAAACGTAATCTTTCTAGAACCTGTAGTTTCCGAGATCTTATTGTCGAAAGGATTGGCCACAAACATATAAACGTCCACAAACGAATAGTTTAAAAGAACTCCAAAGATGGCAGAACAATTCATTTGCATTGATTTTGGAGAAGTTTTATTAAAATACAAAGGCTTTGAACAATAATTTTAAAAAGATAAACTTCATGAAAAAGATCTATTTAAATTATTTATTTAAAGTACACACATTTTCAAATATTTGTCCTTGTTAAACGTGAAATCACAAGTAAGAGGTTGGAGATCTGGCATTTTTATTGTTTTTGTAGCATATTAATAGATAGTTTTATTTCCTGGGGAGCTGTATTAAAATGGTTTATAGTGTAAAACGACATACTTAACATGGAAATTAGTTTTGCATAATTATGTATTAACAAGTGTTGATTAATTGCCAAAGCAACCAATTTTGTGTATATTTATATTAATAGATTTTCAACATATTCATTTTTTTTTAATTATCAGCAGATCTTGAACAGTACTTCGAGGCAAATTACTCTCTCGCAGTAAGGTATCACGTTATCTTGCTTTTAAAAAATTATTATTATTATTATTATTATTATTATTATTATTATTATTATTATTATTATTATTATTTACAGAATCAACATCCAGACAAAAATCGTTATAAATAGTTTCATCAAGCGTAATATGAAATCTGTAATTTGGCGAATCCGTTTTACGAACTTTGTTCTTACCTGTATTAGGTTTAAAGAGCGGAAAGTTACGAGGAACTGCATGTGGCCTACGTATCATCCAGATGCGCTGATCACTACGCTGTGCATTCCGTTTCCCAAGCAACCGCGTAGCCTTCAGTTTTGATTTCGTGCCCTTAGATCATACCACATGGACTGTATCATAACACCTATTTTGTTTTGCAACCCAGTGTTTGTCAATACATTTTTATATTACTCCTGTGTTAATAAAATGCAAACAAGCTATACTTCGAGCAAAATTATAACGAATTGACAGATCAAAAAGTTGTGTTGAGAAGGAAATATACATCATGAGGATTATTAAGGTTACCGAGGGAAGGACCAGTCATAATCGTAATAATGGTAGGGGTTTTCTTCAGGAAGGAACAACAACATTCCAATGTTGCCTCGTTGTAACACGTGTTTAAAAGTATATGTCAGTTGAGGTGGGAGGAATCCATCTGTACGTGAAGTGATTTTTGTTGATTTCCTGTGCCTGGCAACAGCGTAACACATGCTTTTCCAAAGGTCAGCCCGTATCTTATTTTGGTCCTAATACAAATGCAAAATAATGTGAACAAAAACTATAATTTCACTATGAAGTAAAAGTCTATATTATGTGAGAGAAGAGTAGGATCAACCGAATTTTCTTACACCAGATTGTCAATAGATGTAAAATCAACGAAAAAAAAAAAAAAAAAATTTAGCCGGGAATCATATCTGGGTTTCCGGCTTACTATGCCGCTTGCTAACTACCCGTTCCGCTCCCTTAATAGCCACACACCGTTCACTCATAAGATCATTGCTCTATTTCGTAAAATCTTTCTAATTTCAACGGACTAGTTATTTTACTGTATGTGTGTGCATAGGACTTTCAATTATTAATTTGCTAGCTGAAATCACCCTTCTTTGCACGGGAAGAGAAGGTTTATCGAAAGTATTAGAATCCTATCTCTTAGGATATACATTTCAATGAAAATATAATGACAAAAATCTGTAATGTCATCCTCATCTCAGCAATTAAAGCCATCGGAAGTGCCATTGTTCATCTCAGAGATCCCGAAACTATGGGCTATGCGCACTATTATTAGTCGTTTTCGATTATGTTTTTATATGTCAGCACTTCCTAGCCCTCATGCCAAAAATTGTAAATATAATATAAAATTCTTTGGAGGCCTAAGGTTGATAATCGTATCAAGTATCACTTGATCACACAAAAACTTAAATTCGTTGTTATATACAAACAGGGGTCCTAGGAGGAAGTGGCAATACTTTGGGAAATGATAGTATGCGTGGTTCTAAGCGAAGAACTTTTATGAACATGTGTCCGATTTTGAACGATACTTGAGATATAAACAAAAATTAAAATGGAGGAGGAAAATATCATGGTTAGCTGGTTTAAACCAGCTGTTTTTTTTATTTTTTTTAACGGTTTAAACCAAAAAACGAAAAACATTCGTAAAAGTGTAAGTGTTCGTAAAATCGTGATGAGTACACATTTATGGGTTATCATGTTTCACTCCCGTATATTATTCGTATTATATTAATACCTAAATTCCCCATTCATTACTCAAAGAGATTATACTACAAAAGCAACTTTTGTTTTTCTTATGTTCACTGGATGAATGTTTCTTTTGTGATTTTTTTATAGTTTCTTGTCATTGTTATGTAACTGCAATTAAAGAAAAATTATAAATATAGTTTAGTTTTAATAATGTTTACTATTGATAAAATATATCGAAATGCAGTGCTTTTTTTTAATGGGGGGGGGGGGGGGTGTCATACAAATCCTATGAGAGGCATTTAATAAAATCAGAAGTATTTTTGGTATCTGTTCATGTATTAATGGGTTAAAGCCAAAGTGGACTCAAATAATTCGTATATTTATTCACTTTTTTTAATGATATGCAAATTAGGTCGTTGTGTTTCTTTAACTTGCACTCATAAAAGTCGTAGTAAACTATCTTGGACTAAATTAGCACTTCTGTACCCGGCAGTATTTTGAAATTGTCCTATAATAACATTGTGTAATGGTGTATCATTGTGCTATTGTTTATCTTTTTATCCTTCTGAAATGACTCTTGACAATTATATTAATAAGTATGTAAAGATCAGTACAACGTATTTTTATCAGGAGTCCAGGAATGAGTCGGCACACGTATCGCATTTGTAGCCAATTAGTCCCGGTTTCGAGTTCAAATGGAGGAAAATTTCTTTCGGGTGTAAGCCAAGAAGCCATTTTGAATTCCGCTTTAAGCTTATGTGACCCCTTCTGCATAACCCGGTTGTTGCATAATAACACCAAGGCAGAACAAACTTATTTCTGTTCATGTGTGATATAAATATATAGAGCAAATTATTTTTTAAAAATTGTTTAAACAAAAAAAAAAAACGTTCTTTTTTTCAATAAAAAACCTAATTTTGCCAACCCTGGAAAATATATATGTAAACAGTAACATGTAGAACAAGGACAAGGGTACTTGTATAAGTAAATACTAGAGGGACATACTAATACTTAGAGTTCTTGCATTTATTTGTGGTGTGTAGTGTGGTAACCTGATAATTATGTAATTAATGCTGAAAAATAGTATAAACACGCGCTGATCAGTACTAACATGAACGATTGAAAGGAGGTGAAAATTCCACATAACAAATCACAAAAGATTCTCAAAAATACTGCCAACATAGATGCACTTCTGAGCGCGTCCGAAAACATCTTGTTCTGTACTGCGAAGCTCCCGATGATGCTCATACATTAAGTCAACAGCATGAATAATGGACCCATGTATTCATCCTTTCTCAGTAAACCTCCTGTTTCAGTCACTTCCACAAACAGAATTCAAGAAAGTTGAGGTCAGGAGAGCGATGTGGCTAAGTAGCCGGACTACCACGAACAATCCGTCGATCAGAGGAGGTGGCATTTAGATGTTCAGTAGTCAACCAATTTGCATGAATTGATGCTTCGTCATGCTGCGAGATAAGATTCCGCCTTGTAAAAGGGAACATCGTCTGTCTGATCCGTCAAATCATTATATAACAAATAAAAGTACTGCTGTGCATTCATGCATTCATGAATAATAAGGGGCCAACAAGAGTGTCGCAAATCATGCCACTTGACGTTTATGGAAAGTATGTCTTAATACCTTGTGAGAGGTGTTGGGTTGGGGTTTTCCCGAGCCCAAATTTTGCTGTTGAGCCATTCTAAGTCAAATCAACACAATTTGAAAACAAAATTTACTGTACCATCTCAGATTGTCATGAAATTTTGCACTGGGCTACTGTTCATATAGACTAAGAAAAATACCAAATTTCAACTTCATATAACGACCAGTATTGAAGATAAGGCTATGTAAAGTTTGAAAAAAATGCCCAAAATAGCATATTCAATGTATTTTGAAATTGGAATTGCATATCTCCTAATTGAGCTAGTGAGCTGGTTAAGGTGTCATTTTACAGCATTTTTCATGCGCTTTCATGTGGTATACAACAGCATATAGGCTAATACAAATTATTTTTATATTGGTTTGCCTCAGTATAGACCCGTAATTTAAAAATATGAATGTATAAAAATAAATTCCATTTGTTAATTGGTAGTGAAATAAAATTCAGAAATCTTATTTAGCGCAAAAAACCTTCTCGTTCACTGGAAACTGTGCTTTGTTGCAGAAACACTATAACGACCAGAGTCTTTAACTACTGAGATAGGGGAAAGGAGACTTAACATTTTCTCCAATTGCCGCGCTGTAGAAATCTGGTCGTTGTATGCTCGCTGCAACGTAATATAAATTAGAGACGGTGACGGATTGTTTTTCGCTTTTTTAAAATGGATTAACGGAACGAACAGTTATAGAAGTAAAAAATATGTTATTTAAAGTATATATGGGAGTATTAGAAAGTGTTTTTTTCTATTTTTCACTACTACTACTAATAATATTTTTCTTGTAATACTTTGGTCGTTACGCAACACTGCAGAGTACATTTTATGGTTGCCATATATTGGTGGTAAAATCGAAAGGAATGTATTGACTAGAGTGAGAGTAATAAAACAAATGGAGAACACGGTGGCGTAGTGGTAGAGCGACGTCTCTGCTGCGAGGGGTCCTGGTTTTATACCAGGTCACGTGAGATTTCTCGTTATTTTCTCCCTTTTTCTTCCACACCGTGATTCCACCAGCCTAAAATTTATAACGTTGGGTCGTTAAATTAAAAACAAAAAGTAAGGAAAGAAGACGACAGAACAAATATCCTGTTTCATGCTTTGAAGTATTGACAGTAGGCGGAAGTGTTTAGACTTCACTAACTTTGCCATAGTTCTATCATAGGTCTTTGACTGCATGCTGGAAATTTGTATGTATGTATATGTGTGTGAGTGAGAGAGAGCGTCTTGTCGCTTTATTTTACAGTTAGGTTATATACGATACTTGTATGTCACTTGTGCAGATATTTCTGTAGTAAAATGATATTTTTGTTTTTATGGTAGATTAAATCATATTTTTCATTCTAGCGACGATGAGTTGGATATGGTGACAGAATCCGCAGCAGAAACGAAACCAACAGGCAAAGGGAAGGATAAGAAATCAAAGTAAGTATTTACCCAGAATTGTTCAAATAGAAAGAGAAGTTGCTAGCCATATCATAGTACAGTATTGTTGGTGAGCTTTATTAAGAATCTGGTGAGATCCCCCCTACACGAGTAAAAGAAGTGTTTCCAGCTAATAAGTTAAAAAAGGTAGAACTCCAGCAGCACTGACACTTACATAAATTAGTGTAATCTTATCAGATAATTTGCAAAAGATACATCTTATACGATGTAATTTCACTCTTTCTATTCTGCCACCCATGTACGTGCTACTGAATGTACAAATTACCTTGGTAGTGCGCTTACGATGGTTTAGTACCTGAACAAAACATGTAGTGCTTGATTTTTTTTTTTTTTTTTTTTTTTCAAGCATTTAAGCACTTTTTATAATGGTAAATGAGGTTTTCTATACCAGTTGGAAAGAAATTCGTGTCAAGTTCTCGTAGTTGATCATTTCCTGCATACTTTTCTATACTTCAGAACATTAACCACAATGTTCTGCACATTTCGTCAGTGGTTGAAGTACTGAGTCTACCGCTGTGTCCAGAGTTGTCATTAACAATACTGGTTTCTCCTGGACACGACTTCGCTGCATGTTGCCTTGAAATTGAGCCTTCCCATACACCTTCACAATCTACCTATGAATGTCAGCAGGTGTAGTGTTTTTGGCTCACAGTAACTGCACCACTGACCTCACTTCTATTTTTGACCAATTTTCCAGACGAGTCACCATTTTAAATGTCTGCTTCTTAGGTATACATGGTCAGAATCCGAAATCTTCAAACTTTAATATATATATATATTAATATACAAATAAATTTTTGTTACATTACAGTGAATAACACAAAACTTAAATGCTTTTATTCCGATCAACCCTTGTATATAGCGAGCACACACTCAATTTTCCCTACGCATAAGTTGAACACAATTTTATGTGAAAACAGAAAAAAAGTTACATTAATGATTATAAAACATGAGCTAGAATTGTGCGTCTATCAACAGAGAGTGTATCTCAGAAATGGACTTCGAATCAATATTGTGAGTTGAAAATTACAATAGATTGTCTCTTTTTATACAACGAACACCTTTAAAACCTTTTATCTCTTCGTTAACATGCAAGTTCTCTTCTGTGTAGCATACTGGTTAACATGTAGCACCAAATTTAACCTCTTGTGAAACACACAGCTTTGAAAAGAAGTGAGGAATACTTCAGGGAGCGGCATAGCAAGCATGCTTTTCTCGAGGAACCCATGTCTTTTTCAGGATACTTTGGTTAGAATATATATTATATTCACATTATTATTATTATTATTATTATTATTATTATTATTATTATTATTATTATTATTATTATAACAGCTTGAAGGAAGTGTACAGTTCTGGTCACAAAAAATGGAACTGTCTTCCAGAGAATCCGAAAAAATGACTCTTAATTCCGTACGAATTCATTTAGGTCTGGCTCTTTTTCCTTGCATTTTTGCCACAGTCAAGAATGGAAATTGAACGATAATATTTCAGTGTGCATATGGTAATTTCGCTGTAGACAAACAAAATAGCTATAATATAGAAAATTACGGCAATTTTAAGTCACAACTATGATTCATTACTTATATTTTAAATCTAGAACGATTAAATAAGTGAATGAAGTAGGGAAAATATCGTAACTAAAACCTACAGTGATTAACCATCTGCTTCACGCGATATGCTAATTGTTTCACTGTCAATTCAATAGGATGCTGGAGGAAATACGAAGCCATATTTCAAGAAACAAAGTAAAATTACATCTACTTTTAATGTCAATATTACGGCCTAGCAGAAAATAAACCAAAACTTTAATGAATTTTGGTATTCATAAGACGAGTTCCTTTTCATTCTTTTATAAGTTGGACTTTTTAAATGATACTTTTGTCAGGAAAACAGCTAAAGACTTTTGTAATTTATTTTCTGTAAAGTCCTTCAGGAGGTAACTCCGTAATTAGTATTCAAAATAAATATACAAACACGATGAGAAGACTTTAAAATTATGAATCTTTACAAAACACACAATGATTTGTTTTTTATTTCTATCTCTGGTGCGTGAGGTCTCTGGACTTAATGCACAAACACCATGAGCGTTGGTGTTCTCAGGGTCTTTCGTTTCCTCCCATTTTCTTCATTCTACCATTATCGTCCATCTCAGTATCATCATCATCTTAGCCTCAGGACTGTAAACTAAACTAAAATGTTCTTATATTTTTAAATTAAACCCAAATAAATAAACTATTTTAAGCTAAATTTCATGGTGGTTCTTCCTGTTGCCAGGAAGAGAAATTAGAATTTTTAAAATGCAATAGTATGCTCATTTTAAATTAATAATATCCGATGACTGAAAGAAAGTAGGATCCTTAAAGCAACATTCCTTAGTAGGAGTTGAGTAGCTTATATTTATTATATTTACGTCACTTTGCACATGATAACGATTCTACTTGTGCCAATGAAAACAAATAAGAAATTTTGCACATTTGCTTCACGTTCGTGTGCCTTTCTGAGGTAGACCAGTAGTAAACTAAAATCCACGGTTGCATTCATGCTTAGCTTAACAGCCACCTTTATTTGTTTAATTGTCTCTGACTGATGTGTCTACGTCATATTTTGTTTATATTGCACAACTTGAACCAATTCATAACCTTGTATAAATCCGAAATATGATTTTCAAGACTGGGATTATCCAAACTTAACATTTTAACATTCTTTCATAAAATCTTTGACATTCTTTTTCTGCCATGAAATTATCTTAGACATGATAGACCAATATTGTAATAACAATATCATAGAATGGCTTTGCATACGTGGAGAGTAAATATTTGGAAATAGCTTTAAAAAACGGGAAGATCACACTTCATTCCAGTCCTTCTGCATGATCTAGCAAGGACAGAGAAACGTTAGCTACGTAGAAAATACAAAAATGATATAATCTAAGATAGGTGACTCGAACCCTCACAACGACCTATGAAAGGTTTATTTTTTTGAGGAAAAGTATAGTAAAGGAATAGTGTATTTACGGTTGATATGTTAGAACAAAAATCATAATGACGTACTCTACATCAAGAGACATCTGCTTCATGCCAAAAGAATCGTTTACAGCAGGAATCAGCAAATTTGACTAGTTTCTAGATTTCGTTGCTCTAAGTTGTAACGAGCGAAGCGATAGCAATGTGTTGCAGATAGAGTTGTTAACTGACGAATGAAAAAAAACACGCTAAATTACAAAACGTGTCTGCAAAAATATAGAAATCGTAACCTCCACCCCTTTTAAACCTGAATCTCGGGAAATAATGGGTCACGTGTCCTCTTACTTGTAAATGAAGAGTTTATATACATATTTCATCTTCCTAACTTGAGGGTCTCATGATATACTAATTCTATGTATCTTATTAATTTTGAACCTTATAACCTTTAAGATACGCCTTTTAATCAAAATAGTAGCGCCCTAGCTCGAGGTAGTTACTAAATATATTCCAAAATTAAATTGTAAGTTTTCTACCATTGTCCTATGATGTAATCACAAATAACTGATAACATTGCTTTCAGTACAGAGGGGGGAAAATAGAAAATGTCTCTTTCCTCTTAAAAAGGAATTTAAAAAACACTGGGATACGCGTCCGCTTATTGTTAATGAGGAATTTTATGCCGAGTTTCATCTTCCTAACTTCACTGATTTATACGATACTCTGTTCTGGGTAAATCACTTAATCACCTTTTAACCTTTACCTTCCTTAGTATACACGAAAAAAAAATCTTATTCATTGCTCTTGTAATAAAAGGAGTTTTCTGCCCAGGTATCACGTTTCTACATATATTAACATATCGTGAATTTTCAGTGAATCGCTTTCATTCTTCCATATAACTGCACGTTTTGCTCCCCCTTCAGCAAGCAGAATTTTCGAAAACATTGAAGTACGTGTTTCCTGTATTTTCAATTAAGAATTTATATAACGAATCTCTCACCTCCAACTTAAGAAAATTCTTGCATCGAGCATTTTCTGAATAGCGGGAAATCTTAATATTATAGAAATCGGCCCCTTATGCTTTTCAAAAACGAAGCGAATTCTTGCGTTAAGCATTTTCTGAATAAATAATGGAAAATCTTAATATTACAGCAATCGGCTGCTTACCCTTTTCAGAAGCGAAATTTTCGAAGACGCTGAAATATGTGTTTAATTTTTTTTCGAGAGTTTATATATATCGATTGTCATATCTTACACTTAAGCAAATCCTTACAATGGGTACTTTCTTAATAACAAATGGGAATTTTATATATTACAAAATTAACTCAAATTTTCCTCCTGAGGAGTGGAATTGTCGAAAATGCTGAAACATGTATTCCCTTTGTTTTATATAAGAGTTTATAAACCGAATTTTTTATCACCAATTTAAACAAATCCCCACATTCACCATTTGGACATAAATAAAGGGAAATTTCAGTATCATAGAAGTAGGTCATTCTTCCTCTTAAGAGAATAATTTTCCACCTTCAAGTTTCCGCCTCAGTTTCACAAGTAATGTGATGAGGTGACACCTATAATATTTTATAAAGGATAAATTATAGGTTTCTGTTCGAAGCACCTATAAAGGTTAAAAAGGAGTGGGGTGTTGGGTTCGTGTTCCGGCTACCACATTTATTTTATGCGCACCACCGTTGAAATCTCCGTTCCTAGTGCCAAAATTGTTTATGACAGACTTCCCAGTCTCGGATATGACGTTTCGCATGTAAATTGGATGGGAAATTTGAATGAGGATACATATTTTTGGCACTGAAATGTGAGATTTTAGAAAGGTAAACTGACATGTTCGGGTTTCGAACCGACGACCCTTAATTTAAGCATGTTGTAATATTAAAGAAAGAACTGGAGACTGATTGCACGGTAGTGAAAATCCTGTCTTCCCGCGGTACTCCAGGGCTTTAGGAAAATAAGTTCCCACAAACCGTGAGATTAAACGAAAAACAATTTACTTCACACACTATAGTGTATCTCTTATATTCAGATGCTGGAATGCTGAAAAAGAATTCTGCTCTAATTTCTGTTCTGAAGGGACGAATTATACTGACTTTCACTTTCCTTGAAAATTGGTGTAATAATAATAATGTTGCGATAAATAAATAAATATCTTGAACTCAAATTTTGACTGAAAGTTGTGAAATTCAGTTCATGAAAGATTAAACTGGAAAAATTGCCTACATTTCCTGACTTTTAGCCTGTCAAACCCTTCTTAGAATAACTTATTACTGAGGTCGGGGAGATAACTTCTTTGTGAAAGGAAAGCTTACAAATTTGGATTAACAGTAAATAGAAGCTTTAATTATAAAAATAATTTTAAAAAATGGTCAAAGACAAATCAGATATAACAAGAATTACCAAGAAATGTTTGAATTTGTCCCAACAAATATTTGAGAGTAAGGCATGAGACCTTAGCATATAAAAATTGATTTAGTTAAATCAATTTACACCTTTTTCTTTTTCTTGCCCTATGGCTTGAATACCTGTACGGGACAACAAATTTCTGAAATTGACATTATATATATATATATATATATATATATATATATATATATATATATATATATATATATATATATATATATATATATATATATATATATATATAAAGCAATGATATTGATGTGCATAGCGTGTTCTAAAGATCTCAAGTCTAATGTCTAATTTATTACTGTACAACAATTTTTCTGCTCCAAAGTACCGATAAATAATTAATTATCAAATTTTGCATTGACCAATAGCTACTTTTATGATTCGTCATACTTGAAAGGTAATGAATTTTGATTAAGTGACCCTTTTTTTTTCAACTTTATTTTAATTTTAGTGGTGACGTAGGATTTTGACCTTAAGTAGTGAGGATTAGAATGGGCAAATTAAATGAAAATAAGTGAAATCAGTCATGACTTTGAACGAAAAGTTACTGAGAAATTTAGAAAGTTGGAGAGCCTAAACAAAAATGAAATTCAGCCAGTTTTCGGCTCCTAGTTCCTTTTAACTATTACTTAATACATATTCAAACTTGAATCTACACTTTTAGGATTACATATAAAATAAAGCAATATAAGTGCAGGACACATACATGTACGTCAATACCAACAAAATCATTATATACGCAAATACGAGCAAAAATCATCAGCTTATCATACAAATTATATCAAATACAGAAAATAGACCAATATATGTATATAAATACAGATATGCACACAAATAATATTAATACTACTTAGACACAATAAATAATGCAATGACGTCTGATTTAATTAACTTTCTTACGTACTATATGCACATGGTAGTTTTTCGTGTTTTTCCATGTTGTGTTATTGGGGTGATCGTCCATGCGCATGAACCTTGATCTCTGTATTGATCAGAAAGAGGAAGATGATAAGTTAATTGTGGCTTTGCTTAGTCTAATTCCAATGTTATCCATCTATATACGTATTCGAATATAATATCATGCTCGATTTACCTTGGCACTTGGTTCTGTATAAATAGCAATAACGACCTATCATACAATATTCTCCTACAAAGCATCTTTTTGAATTCCTAACATTACATTTTTGAATATATTGACAATGGTGTTCGGCATCTTTTGATTCGCACAAACATATTACTTTTTCCTAATTTGAACTGAACGAACACCTGCATTAATAGATTTAATATTTGTTCAACAATAACATTAAGTACACGATTTGAACTTGCCAATAGTAGAAAAAAATACATAGAAGTTTCTTCTCAACTGAGATATAAGGAGTACATATTAATGACTGTTTTGGGATACTTAAAAAAAAAAGTACGTAATAGATATGATACATATATATCCTAATTTGAGAATACTCAGAACTCTCCTGATTAAATTATGCAATTAAGGCGACCCGACGTATCAATATTACTTTAATTTACATATTCGGTTCGACCTTATAGGCCATAAAAAACAGATTTTGCATGAGAAATTTACAGAAAAATCTTATGTTAAAACGAAAGTACGTCTATATATATGTTTAAAAAATAAGGTTACTAAATGTTTCTATATTAATAATAATAATAATAATAATAATAACTTTAAATGCTATGAACAGCTCATAAGCAAAAATACAGCACTATGTTAAAATCATTATATAATCATTTTAAACAGACCAGAAATTATATAATATAAAATGACTATTAGAGCAGGTTAAGGCCTTTGTCAGAAGATTAATATATTAAAATTATAAGGTTCAAACTGATATATAAAACAAAACATAAAACAGTCAATTTCATAATATACGATTAAAAGAACTATGCAAATTAAAGTCTCATTTAACTACTATTTAAAATAATGAAACAACCTTAAATTGCACATTCACATGCAAAAATCTCTTTTACTTATTGTCATATTTTAACGTAAAAAACTAGTTCTTTGAGTAAAAGATTATAACAAAAATACACTGAAAATACACAATAACAATAAAATAAAGATAAGCAGCTAGAACCATTGTCATAAAGTTAAAACAGTTCAATTTTTGTAAGAAATGCTCTGATATTTATCCTAACATATGTTCATTTTAAATTGTAAGACATTGTCTTCCTTCTTAGTATTTCACGTTTAAGTTTAATGCAACCAATGTCGATCGATTCCTAACATTATAAGTCGGCACTCTTATTCCTATATTTTCTAAGGAATATTCGCTACTATATTTATTATCCAACACCATTTGAATAAATAATTTATCAGTAACTTTCCTCCTTTCCGATAGTTCTTGAAGCCCCCAAAATGTTAACCAATATCCATATTCATGTGCATAGTAATCCTTTTTCATTTTATAACACAGTAGCATTATGAAACATTTCTGTACAGCTTCGATTTTGTTAACAAGTGTGTTGGATAGATTGTTCCAGACAACTGAACCAAATTTCAATTTAGATTTAACAAGTGTCTTATACAAGTATACATACGAACTACCATTTATAAAATCAGGCCATTGATAAAATATAAAAACTATTTTTTTTTCTTGCTGATTGCACAATGTCATTTATGTGATTAGCAAATTTTAATTGTCTGTCATACAAAATACCGAGATCTTTAATTTGCTGAACTTTGTCTATTGTTACCAGGGTTTGCCCAAGTGGGCCCAGCCCGAAAAAACCCACCGGGTTTTTTCGGGTTGGACCCACTTGAAAAAACCCACCTTAAAACCCACCTGGGTTTTTGAGCTTTTTGTTAATATATTATTGCTACAACTAAGTTGATCACATTGAAAGTGATTTTTATCAAATTTTGGACTTTCCTCGGGCGAATTAAATGCTTTCACGTTAAGGTATACAACAACATTCTACATAAGACCTTTATAAAGTTCTGAATGCACTGAATAAATGAAAAAACCGTACCTTAGCTTGAAATAATTATATAACAAATTAATGTATGGATTATGCTTATAGCCTATTTGAAAAAAATGCAATTTTATATTTTAGAAAATACTTTCCGTAAATAGTATGCCGAGGGACGTTATCCCTCGTAGGGGAGACCGGGACACATTGTCACAATTTTCACGTTTTATTTTCTTGTAAGGCCGAAAATTACAATTTTTAGTATACACACACTGTTATCTTGTGCATAACATATATTTCTCTGTCCAATGTAACTCGCTCTGAACTGGACTTATGTACTATGTTTTATGATCAATACAGTTGTGACAATGTACCCCATATTCGGGGTAAGTTGTCACAATATATGGGGCAAATTGTCACATGTTATTCTTGTGGCACTTTCCAGAAATTGGTAGATATTATTAATGCAACTATTACTAATGCAAAGAGACTGTAAATGTTACCAGCATTAAATACTTAGCGTCTGAAAGAGAATCAAAATATATTTAAATGAAAGGGGAAACTATATTAGTTAAATAGGAAAGAAAGTAGGGGGACCTGTAGCTTATATTTTCTCAACCTAAAAGATTTATTGTTACATCAAGCTTTGTAGGAAAACCAAAACTGCCATGAAAACAGAACTAACTCATAGCTAAGGAATCAAAACTACAAACTGAAAGGTCATAACAAAATGACGAAATTATCAAATCATAGCCTACATCTCCAATAGGCCGACACAAAATTAGCCAATTGCATTTAAATTGTTTCTGATTGTAGTTTATGAATTGTAAAGAATTCCTCTGATAGGACTACTGTATAGCTAGAAGAGGAGTAAATATTGTTAGGAAGTTTAGTTGCGTTTTATTAATACATACCGCAAACTAGTTCGAAAATGTTTATCCTTTTGCTTCTACAAAGTACCATACCTGGAGATCATCGTCAAGAGTCACAGTTAATACACAAGTAAAACAAGTTCTGCTTCCCTCAGTTTTCGTAGGCCGATTCCGTACATCGAATGCACTGAATCCATGCTACATGTACTCGTACTGTATGGATCGCCATAAACTAAACACAGTGTATCGTCGTCCTCTGAGGAAGAATCGTAATCTTCTTTGGACCTTCGTTGACATTGTTTATAGGTGCAAAACTATTTGCTTGAGGAGTTCTTATAGCAAGATCACCATGTCTTTTCAGAAATACCGGATACCAGTCTGGGCCAGCAATGGCCTTTTCATTCCATGACTCTGGGCATTTCAATCCTAGCGCTTTTGCATAGTTGTAAGCCAAATCGCGAACCTCTTTTGTAGTGAGTCCAAATTATATGTGCGAAGCTTGTTTTGGTTTGATACTAGTAATTCTTCCTAGTATTAGTATTATGAAGAGTAACCTAATGTAAATAAGCATTGGCCGAACTGTAGTTCGCCATCTGTAACACGTGCACAAAATCTTGCCAATGTTCTGTTGTGGACATGAAATTCTTGAGCAGCTTTAGGCCTACGTATTGATATGGGGTTGTTATTTCTTTTCATAGCTCTTGCTGCAACCAGTAGATCTTCCACTGGTGGTGCTTTCCTCTCTGTCTTTCTTTTATATATTCTCACTGTCTGTGAAACCGAGATAATCCTGTCGTTTGTATTATACATAACACACACAGTGGGACACATTGTCACAGTGACAACATGCCCCGTCTTATTTGTGACAACTTGCCCCGTCTTATTTGTGACAACTTACCCCACGCGTCGCCATCACTCTTTTTACAAAATATCTATACCAAACGACAAGATTAGGCGCATTCAAAGTAGCACATTATGAAGCTCTATTTGTAGCCTACATAACACACACAAAAATATTTGCTTCTACCGCTTTCACGAACACACAAAACAGCAATTTCAGGACTCGGAAAATTTACATTCCGGCACTGAAAATAGACAAAGTTCAACTGACGCAGCACCATTGTTCCCGCGCATCTCCAAACGAGTACAGTTAGTAGTGACATATAGTAAGTAAACAAGAAAACAGCACCGGCGCGCTGATGTTTTCCCTTTTTTCAGAATTGCTACTGTGACAACGTTCCCCGGTCTCCCCTACGTTTGACGTGTTTAAAGCCATATGTGCCGGTACTACAAGTAAATATGTAGTGCATTAGTAAAACTATTAGTATTATTTCTTACCTTTGATGGTAGCACAAGTATTCTTCAGTAAAATTTAGTTTTCCAACAATAACAGTTTAGTTCAGTTATTTGTTGGTACTCTTCAAATAAGCATTCTTTATAATCAACACCAACAACAGCGTAAAAATTCTTGTCAAATTTAAGAAGCTTAATGCTCAGAGTTCCGAAAACTACGTAACACTTACAACTTCAAGTGCTGAATTCAAACTTCCGTACTAGTGGAAGTTTCGATGTACAGTAAAGAAATCTGCATTTTCGAGGGGGGGGGGGATCGTGAAAGAAATGCTCGGGAAATTCCCGCAATTGAACGCACAAAGTATCGGAACTGAATACTTCAACAATAAAACTATTTATTTTACGCTGGAAGATATTTAATTTCATTTAAGACATTTTGAAACATTTACTTTATAAAATATGAATTACATCTTTGTTAATTGTTTTAAATTAATTTTCTGGAAAGAAACGTCTTGCAACAAATGCTCGGGAATTTCACCTAATTGAACGCACAAAATATCGAAAGTGACCTTCAAATAAAACAATTTATTTTACGCTGTTAAAGTAATATATTTGGTGTTCATATTTGGCAAACGTCACTGAGGCTTCTGAGATGATTCGATCTACTGTTCGTTCGTCTGCCTGTACCACACATACTACAGGGTACCACCTTCGATGTTTTAAGTTTAAATTTTCAGGGCACAAGCACGAGACACATTAAATTTCCAGTATAGATTTTGGCGGCATACCAATGTAAAATTTCAAAATGGCGGCAATTCTTTTCTCAAAATAGCGGATATCCACGCTACAAAGTGCAATTTTTGGTCTTTTAAATTGACATGTTCAGAGTAGAAGCACGAGACACTCTAAATTAGCTGTAAATACTTTGGCAGCGATCCAGCGTAAAATTTCAAAATGGCGACCGTTTTTTCGAAACTGCAGTGAATAGAAACTTGTTGCAAGTTGTGACAATGATAATCTTGAAATATAAATCACATTTTAACACTTTTACCCCAAAGACATTGAAATATTTCGAAAAAACCCGAAAAAACCCGATTAAACCCGAAAATACCCGAAAAAACCCACATGGGCCCAGGTGGGTTGGGCTTTTTAAAAAAAACCCGGGTTTTTTCAAACCCTGATTGTTACTCCATTGATTTTATACTTGCTAACAAAATATTGAGTTTTATTAGTGAATGTCATATGTTTAGTTTTCTCAGAGTTGATCATTAATAAATTATTTTCACACCAATGATTTACTGTATCTAAATCTTTCTGCAGCAGATAATTATCATCTCGTTATTAACTACTATAAAAAGCTTTGTCATCTGCGTATAAAAGTATTTTTGAGTATTCGACTTCTCCTGGTAAATCATTGATAAATAGAGAAAAAAGAAGTGACCCCAGGGGAGATCCTTGAAGTATCACCTTCCCTATTTGACCTTGACTAGATTTTACATTCCCTAGCTTTACTTTAAAAGTTCTATTTGATAAGTAACTTTCAAACCAATTAATATATGACAATGATAGGCCAATGTTTGATAACTTACTTAGAAGTAATTTGTGATCAATGGAATCAAAGGCCTTTGACATATCGATATATATAACATCTATCTGTAATTACTTTTTAGTGCAAAGTATGTAAAATCAGTAAAATTGATCAGATTTGTTGCAATTGATCTATCTTTATAGAAACCATGTTGTGTATCACTTAATATATTCTTTACATTAAAATATAAATGTTTGTGCACAATTATTTCAAAAATCTGAGAGAAAACACTTACTAAACTTATAGGCCTATAATTTTTAACGTCATTTTGATCATCATGTTTGTATAGTGGCACTACATATGACTGTTTCCATTTTGAATGAAATATTCCAGTCTTTAACGACGCGTTATATATGTTTACTAAATTTGACGCTACTTTATTGCTACAGCCTTTAATTACATAATATGGAACGTTATCAGGTCCACGCGTAGTACTCCACTTAATTTTACTAATTGTTTCAATTACATCTTTTTGCGTAATGGATGGAATACAAATCGACATATAATTACTATTATATTCTATTAGTTTCTTAACCTTACATTTTTTATTTTGGTTGGAGTCAAAATTAAAAGAATTATAAAATACAACTTTAAAACATTCTGCTATGTCAATAATTTCTAACAATGATGTATCATTTTACTGATAGTTTTTTATTTTTTTTTTCAGTTAGGAGCACACTATTCACCAATAATTGTTATTATTAAGTTATTATAATTAACTTACAATTATTTACTATAGAAATACATAAATATTATCTGACAATTTTTACACTTAATATCAAATACAACAAAGGATATTAAACTTATTAATAAATTAGTAAAGAATTGTTTAGAAAATAATTCGAATAAAATAGGAATGAACATATTAAAGTACAAGAAAAATAAGAATACATCAAAATTTACATTTTGGAATAAATTCAAAAAGAAGCTTAGTCTAAAACCTGAGACTGTTTTGATTTAACCAGACTTCACAAACAATTAACAGCATTTTATAAGGAGTACTGATTCTGTATAACAGCTTTTTCAAATAAATGATCTAACATGCCAATAGAAATGCAGAAGTTAAATTTTTTAACGGTACATGTTGAACATCTTGTACACGTGTACGATTTTGAGCTTCTCATGTATAATTCTTGACTATTCTCAATCAAACTTACAATACGGTATTTTTTTTTTTTTTAATATTTTAGGATTTATTTTAAATAAAAAATTTCATCCATTTTGTGTGTGAATGGGAATGAATTTAAAACACTTATTGCGTTGCCTCTTTGAATGACAAGGCTTACCCGTTGGAACAAGAAATGTTTGCTTCTAGGGTCACCTGATTTACTAATTAAAGCTGACCCCAAATTTGTCAAAAATTTACTTGTTTCTTTACTAAAAACACCCATGGTTTCAGTAGCAAAAGCAATGAAAAAATGATCTTCTTTTAATTTGGAATATTTCAAATGCTTCCGTTTACCAGCTGCCTCGGCTGCACTTCCTGCCTCCTCGTTGGTTAATGTTATGTATGAGGGTGCGAAAGTGTCTACGCATGTAACATCCCACACTAGACTTTGGCCTCTTTTCCAGGGAATTAAAGTAATTCCGTCTGGTCTTTTGCCATCATCTCGTAACATTCCTGTTGGTTCCAAAATGCTAGGAACGTCTATGCTGGCGAGAGTTCGCTTTAATATTTGGTTTAGTTCTCCGTGGCGTGAAAAATCTCCCACTGCTTCTGATGCAACTCAAAGCATGAAAACCTTTAGCATCCATTTGATTCTGACATACACACATGAATTCATGACATATATTTATGCCAAGGCGTAAGGCTACACTTATTTGAAAGATATTATTTTCCATAAATGTTCCTATGTTTTTTGAGGGTGTAGCTTGCAACCATGCTCCGGACTCTTTCTTGTGAAGCGCTTTAAGACGGGCAGTATCAATAGGATTTTCTGAAACTATTTCCCTTTCTCTTGTCTGATTTAATAATATGTCATCCCATTTCCTTTGTACTCCTTTTGTCTCTGGAATTTCGTTATAAGTGTCTTTCCATATCTCTAGTGCCTCTGTCAAATGTGCAATTTTCACTTCATCAACTGTGTTATGTAAAATGTTGGAGACGAGTGAAACTGCTCCATGGCATGAAGACAAAAAAGCAGGAAAGCTCAAATCAGATACTTTTCGTATGCTTAAACCACCTAGTCGTATGGGTAAACTTGCTTGCCTCCACTGACTTTCGTTTAATGTATAATTAATAATTGATTCTAAACCCCTTTTCAGTAAGTTGTCTAGCCTGGTCCACGTTGGAGTGGTGCGTAGAAAATAGGTCAGTTTTGGAATGCCTAAACAGTTTTTTAGAAGAAAATAAGCTATATGTGCAGGCAACTGTTTCAATTTGTCCATTATTATTTTCATACTATTTAAATGTTCTTCAAATTTATGAGCATAGCCATCCTCGTGGAGTGGCGTCCCTAGTAATGACAACTCATGGGTTTGTATTGTCCGTATTCCAGGCAACAATGTCTGAAACTTGGCTTCAGTGACAGGATCAACTTTTTCCGATATGAAGAATAATTCACACTTGCATGGGTTTACTTGTAAGCCTATCTTTTCAGATTCATTGATTAAAGTATTTAGGTCTTGTATTACCGTTTCTGGTGAACCTCCCAAAGTTCCATCATCTAGGTAAAACAAGTTTAATTCTGATGAAAAACTGTGCACTATTGAATGGATGGCCAAACTAAAAATCATCGGACCTGTAGGATCACCCTGTTGACATCCTACCTGCGACGTAATTGTTTTGTCTCCATAAAATAATAGGGATGGATTAGCATAGCTTTCCCACAAATATGGATATAATTCGGGTACAACCAGCTTCACTTCTTTCAATATAGAATCCTTTTCGACCGAGTTAAAAGCGTTTTTGTAATCGATTTTTAAGATCACCTTGTTTGTACTTTCGTTGGTTTTGATAATATGTCCTAGTAGCATGTATGATTGCCTAATTTCCTTTTTTGGTTGCGAAGCCGAGCTGATGAGGTTGTAAATGAATATTGCATTTGCTATAAACTAATGATACAGCTAACTTAGAAGACAATCTTCTGAGAACACATCCTACTGCAATGGGCCTAATTCCACCATCTTTTTTTTCTTAGTGCACACAAATTAGCTCCAAAAAGAAATTTGCATACATCCTGATCCACTTTTCCATTTAAAATTAGATTTACCAGTTTCGTAATCTAATTAAGTAAAATATATGCTGAATCACCAGCGGATTTAGAATTTAAGTCCTTTAGATGTTGTGGTGTCAGTCCATCTATTCCTGACGCAGAACCACTGGGGAAACTACGAATTGCCTTTAAAACCATATCAGAATTAACTTTTATGCATGAGTCTATTTCTTCAGGAGGGTCTGGCATCTCAAGCATCCAGGATGGAGTGGGATGTTTGGTTTCGAGAATGCTGTACGTTTCTTCGTCTATAGGAGCTAAACTATCGTCTGAAGCTAACAATCTTACCGCTCCTCTTGTATCGAACTCAAATATTTTGGATATTATTCTATTCGTTACATCTGTTTTTTTATTTTATTTTATTTTATTTTTTTTGCCTTGGAAGAGACAAGGGGTCTGTAGGGGTGATTTCGTTTAAATTTTGTTTAATAATTTTTGTTACTGACACTGAGCTTCTATTTTTGGGGAGACATAAATTACAAGATGCGAAAGTGAATAAGTTTTTCCATGAGGAAAAATCATTCTAGTTGATACAATCATCTATTTTAGATGCCAGTTTGCCCGCGACAACATTACGTGTCCCTTTGGGATTCTTTTTATCACCCACGTGCTTGATTTTAACCTTGTGAGTTCTTGTACAAAATCTTCGGTATTTGTTTGATGCTCCTGTGTAGCATGTTTCCTTGCCCTGTGTATATTTAGCCTTTTTTTGGTTGGAAATGCTTTTCCACACTCCAAACATATTTGATGCTCGGTATTACTTAAAGGGATGTGCTGGAAAAAGTACTTAATCTGTTTTGGTATTTGTTTATTGTGTGATTTTAATATTATTATTATTATTATTTTAGTAGGGATGCTGGTTTTTGCTGTCCAATTGTTCTAAACGAATTATTTCATGCCAATATGCGATAAATGAACAATGCAAGTACCGAGCGAAGTAGCTCAAGTGGTAGAGCGTTGGCTTCGCATTCGGGAGGTCGCGGGTTCGATTCCCGCTGCCGACCATCCTGATTGGGGTTTTCCAGGGTTTCCCTCAATCCTACCAGGCAAATGCCGAGATGGTACCTACTAAGACAGGCCCTGGCCGATACCTTCCCAAATCCTTTCCATTGTTGTTGTTGTTAGATATCCAGTATAAAATGGCCTCTGAGCTGTATCGGGTGATTGTTAAATAAATAAAATAAATAAGTTAACTTCATTGATGAGCAGTCTGTGAATGCTTGTAGTAACCGCTTCCCAGTAAACGTCTTTCATTATTGACAAAAAAAGATAAATTAGTCTGATCCTACCTTACCGCTGCCTCTGTAGTTCTCATGATACACCACACGCACACATGGACTTCGTTGCGTTTCCTTCGCTAGTGTTCCCACAACGACATTTTCTGTGGTTCGGTGCTCTCTGACAATGCTTGTCGGACCCTTCTTCTTGTGTGCATGGGGCTACGAACTATAGGCTGTTGTTCCTCACTGGCGGATGGCACATGGCGTTTGATGTCCTCACAACACACTTTCACACTAGCCAGTGTTGACATCCCACTTCACAAACACACTGTTGTAACCGAATGCATATGTGTGATTGAACTGTTTTTCTATTTAAAAGTGTCCATGTAATGAAATTTATTCACCGTGCTCGTGGGTTTTCTCGGGATTCTCCCGTTTCCTCCCACCTTCTTCATTCCACCATTTCATTCATTTCTCATAATCACCGTCTCCTGTAGCTTAACCGGCATAACCGTTGGACGTAAAACTAAAGATTTCATTTCATTTCATTTCTGTTATTCATGATAGCGGTTCCAATAGATAGTACACAAAAATATCCTTCTATACCTAATGTTATATATATATATATATATATATATATATATATATATATATATATATATATATATATATATATGTAACTTTATGTATTATGTCATGGATAAAGAAGCTTGGTTGTAAGACTGTCTATACGTTCAGTTTTACTGCAGATAGTTGCTGTGGCTTTGAGTGCCTCTAGTCTTCCATATCGTTAAGATTTGTACTAGCTAAAAATAAATAATAATAACAAGCTGGCAGTATAATGAATAGAAGTGCGCGTAAAAGTAAGCTTTAAGGTGTATGTGTTTCGCGGAATCCTTGATGATCGACGACTGTACAAAAGTGTCTATTTTCTTCGACTCCCCTGAAATTTCAAGTTACAATTTATCCTGCTTGTATGGACACGCGTCCAAACCATTTTCCGAATTCCTCCTCTTCTCTGATTTGATAAACGGTTGTGTTGTCCGTAGTTTTACTTGTCGTTTCCGACTCTTTACGGTAACATAGCTCCTGTTTTTCGATGTACGGGATTTTTTTTTCATTTCACAATTTGTTTCTAAAATTTTCTGGAATTTAGAATCGGCGACATTCTGTCCCGTATATGCCTGCTCTAAACTCTCAGAAATGTGTAAAAAGTTTCTCTCATCTCGGTTAGGAGATGAAACGTCTGAAATGTGCTTCTCGCAAATTTTCAGGAATTATCTTCCATTCCGATTCCATTCAGTTTGGGTAGATTTGCTGTTTCATTGCTTCTTTCACAGGATGATGCTAAGAGGTTATCGAATTCCTTTTTCCTTTCTTCGCTGGGTCAACGGTTCTCTGTGAGTGTGTGTGTGTGTGTGGGAAGGGGGGGGGGGGGTCGGATGAGACACAACGACAATTTTGTTAAGTCTTTCTATTATGGCTTCAAACAATACCACATGCCGCCGCTTATTCAGGCACAAAAATAGAAAAAAGAAGAGGCATTGTGTGCTGGAACTAGGAAGAAAAATAAAGAATGCGGTGTTCCTGTTTGCTTTAAGTCTGTCTCTTTTTCTTAAATACATACAATTTGAAATGATATAAACTAGGGTTGTTTTTAATCACATGTATAATTAAATTAAATGAATCTAAAATTAAATAAAAATGAATATGAGGCAACTGTTACAAGTTAGACCTTGACCCAACTTCTCATCGAAATATGGATTTCTTATTAAATTCTTAAAGATTCTGAATGTTTACACTTTTTAAAAAATCATCACGGAAACTGCATCAAACGTGAATCATTGATTACTGGAGTTAGCGTTTAACTTTCCCTTTCAGCGCGGATGCTGTATGAAACGGAGAGAGAGATCCACTGAGCAAATACCAATCAGTTAATTGTAATGAAGCAAAAAAACATAGAGTAATAAATAAAATTGTTGTTTAATGTTGAACCCAATCTGCTACTCGGGTTTGTATCCGCGACAAATATTCCTACCAGAAATCGAACGGGCATACACGCGCAGAAAGTTCACGCATTAGCCAGTGACCAGTTAAGATGTTCACATGGACTTATTGTTTAAAGTAGAATCTAAACAACATTCTCAAAGAGAATCAAACCCAAGATTTCCATGCCATAGGCAATGAAATGATTGTTCAAGTAACTAACCTTGAAGTTTCTTTCCAAGATATCATCATCATAGGTATTCTGCCCTTATTGGCAGGTCACTGGCCGGAGCTGAGAATCTTCCATGCTCTACGGTTCTCCGCTAACCTCTTTGTCTTCACGTATGATCTTTCTGTTTTTATATCATCCATTAATTGTAGTCTCCTTCGTCCTCTCCCTCTCTTTCCCGCCTCCATACCCTCTAGGATATCCTTCATGATACAGTTTCTTCTTAGGCAATGTCTCAACTAGTTTCTCTTCCCCTTCTAAATAATATCTAGAAATGTTCTTTTCTCCTCCTCCCTTCCCTAACACCCTCTCATTCAGTTTCCTCTCGACCCAAATAATTCTTTCCATTCTGCTCCACACCCACATTTCGAAGACTTCCAGTCGTTTTTCATCACTTTTACGTAATGCCCACGTTTCTGCCCCATACAGTACAACACCCCACACGTTCTCAACTCTTTATTCAAGGTTCCACAAAACAGACTTATTCCTAAAGGCTTCTTTCGCCATTCCTATCCTTGTTTTATTTCACGTTCGAACTTCATGTCATTACTAAGAATACTGCCCAGATATCGAAAACTATTCACTTGTTCTATTTTCTCCCCTCCCAATTTTATATTTGGCACCGACCGCTTCGATCCAATCACCATGGCTTTTGTCTTTCTAACATTTATTTTCATCCCATATTCTTCAAAGCCCTTCCTCAGATTTACTAACATCTTATTGATTTTCTTTTAAGATTCCGCAACAAGTGCCATAACGTCTGCAAATTTTATACATCTAATCAGTCTACCTTCTCCTGAAATGCCGTCTTCATCATGTAGGCTCTTTTTTCACTATCTCTTCTAGATAGATATTAAATAGTGTTGGCGTGAGACAACATCCTTGTCGAACTCCCCTTCCAATTGCACCCTCTTCCGTCAGATCTTCCCTTATCCTAACTCTTACTTGTTGGTTTATATATAAGTTTCTTATGAGTCTTCGATCTTTCCATTCCAACCCAATCTTCTTTAGAACACCTAACAATAATTCCTAATTCACGGATCCAAAAGCCTTTTCTAGATCAATAAATACAACATATACCTCTTCCCTTTTTCTATAAAATTTTCACCGATCGCCCTTAATAATCCGATAGCATCTCTTGTACCCTTACCTCTCCTGAACCCGAACTGCTACTACTCAACTTTTCCATTTGTTTTCCGTATAACCTTCTGTTCAGTATTCGGAGCAGAATTTTAGCTGCATGAGATATGAGACTAATAGTTCTATAATCCTCACATCTCTTTGGGTTCGATTTCTTAGCTATCGGTATCATAATAGTCTTCAGAAAGTCTTTTGGCCACTTTCCTGTTTCATATATTTCATTGCATAGTCGGAACAATTCTTTCTTTCCCTTGTCTCCTGTATTTTTAATAAATTCGATTGATATATTATCTATCCCAGTTGCCTTTCCATTCCTAATCTCGGATATAGTCTTTTCAAACTGATCCCGAAGAATACTAAATCCTTTATCATTCTCGCCTACTTCATTTTCTACTTCAACATTTAGGCTACACGGTCTATCCCTACTCTCATATAAGTCTTCAACGTATTCTTTCCATCTTCCTATGACCTCATTTCTGTCGCTGACTACCTTCCCATTCTTATTTTCTACTGCCATCGTAATACCCCTTTGTTTCCTCCGAAATTCCATAGATTTCACCTCCTTGCACATTTCCTCATATTTCCGAACTCTTTCTAATTATTCTATCTCCTCGCATTTTCTTCTGTAAAACTCTTCCCTCGCTCTGTCTGTTTCCCTTAGTAATTCATTGCTTAACTTTCTGTACATCTTTCTGCCCTCTTCTTTATCAACCTGTTTCCACATCTTCCTTTCCCTCATTTTCTGCAACATCTACTCTGTAACCCATGGTTTCTTAGCCGTTTTGTATTCGCGGTAACACGCTGCTTCTTGTGCAGCCTGCCGCAAGCAAACTTTAATATGTTCTCACCGTGCGTTACTACCCGCGCCTGTCCTTTCCTCTTTTGAATATTTTTGTTCGAATTTTTCAGCGAAAAGATTTCTTACTTCCTCATTTTTCAACTTTTCAGTATTCAGCACTTTGTTGCCTACTTTTTTTCTGCCTACATTTTTCAGTTGAATATCAACTTCGGCCAGCACAAGATTATGATCAGAGAAAATATCAGCACCAAGAAGGGTTTTCGCGTTCTTTAAGCTATTCCGATACCTGTCCTGAATCATAACATAGCCTATCTGATATCTTCCGCCGTCTATTGGTGATTTCCATGTAGGCCCACCAAGTGTTCCCAATTACTAGTGAATTCTGTCTACAGAAATTCACTAGTCCCTCTCCCCTTTCATTTCTTTCGCCTAAACCACATTTGCCTACGATATTACCTTCCTGTTTTTCTTCCACAACTGCATTGAAATCTCCCATTACAATTACGCACGCACTTTTTTTCTTTTTTTTTTTTCTTTTCTGCCAGCAAACTAGGGAAAAATAGAGTGGTGGTTTTCCGTTGCCTTTCACCCCAGTATCCCAGCCATTAAAGTCACTGACCACGCCTGGGACTAATCTCCAAGTTGCCGTACCAATCCGTTGCCGTTGCCGTACTATGATTTCCGCCAACTTGGCTACTGGAGAACTGCTGTCTTCTCCCAGAACACTCTTTGTCTGGCTACTCCATTTAGACCAATTCGGTAGGGCTGGCCCCTCTGGTAGTGAACTACCACCGATAGCTGTAAATTTCACTGTAGCACGCAATCTTCCTCACCCGACACATAAGTGTCTTCGTAAAGGTGGTAGTTATCGTGTCTATTAAATAACCTCTTTCAGTTCTATCTGGAATTTTATTAATAAGCAGTTAATAATAAAAAATGACGAATCACAGTTAATCAGGTCCTTGAATCTCAATTTACTTGTAATCAAACTTTGAGGCCTTTAACTCGTTTCGATTAATACCAAGTTTTCGATGCTTGGATTAAGCGAATTTAGAAGTAGACAATCGTTGGTTTGTTGAGCTTTATCGTTTCGTGCAGAAGCGAGGCTATGTGAAACGTGGTCCTAAAGAAAAGCTAAAACAAACTGGTAAACAATGAAAAATATGTAAAGGAAATAAACGCAAGTACACAAAATAATGACGCTAATAAGCGCAAAGTTCTGAGGGGAGAAAAGTCCACTTGCTATAACGAGAACAAAGAAGCTACATTGATATAAAAAAATGTTCAGTGACATGCTTGTCAGTCACCTGAAAGAATGTTTCGTAAAGTTGTTATAAATTATAAAATATATCACTGCTATGAAATGTTGCCAGCATATTGTACATATCTCCTAAACAAAATTAAAACTCTATAATGTATACCCTTGACCAGAAAGCAGTATAGAAAGACTAGCTGAAATCTTTGTACGAGAAAAATAGATTAATGCAGAATATTTGAAAGGAATAATTGAACCTTTTTCTTTCTATTAGGATACGTATTTGAATTGAAATGAAATTATAAAAACCCAGCTCGGCCCAAGTCTATTCATCTGAAACATTTCAAACGCTTCCCCGTGATAGTAAAGAGAGACAACGCCGTTATCTTTTTTATATATTGAGAAACGTATTATAGGAATTGCCCCCTTCTAGCCCGTAGAATCTGAATTCTCGGAAACGCTGGGCACATAATTTATTTAAGGACTTCATATTTCAAGTTTCAAATCTCTTAAGATGAGAGCTCCTAAGATACTCTATTTTGGCACACATTTTGAACCCCTTCCTTCCCTTTAGGATACGCATTTTAATCAAAGTGACGTGACAAAGTTCCGGTTCGATATATACGCAGAGCGCCACAAGCTTTTAAGCGTAGTCCTCATTCGTTCTGCTCGTCGCTAACCAACCGTCTTAAACATGTAATCTTTCGACGTATCTTACGAGTATTTCAAGTTCCGTCCTTTTAAAATTCAAATAGACTAACGACTTCTTCCTGGTTATTTAAATCAGTGGAGTGAATTTTACAGGAAATTGTTGTAAATAATAATAATAATAATGAACACCGCGATTCCTTTATAATGTGACATTTGTGGGAGTAGACCATATCCTTCAAAAACCCCATAGGGAAAATAATCGTATGGTGATAAATCAGGGGAGCGTTAAGACAGTTCAACGTCTCTGAAATGAGAGAGACGTCACTAAAAGCAAGGAAATATGTGTTTCGAAACTTCCCTAAGGAGGAAAGATTTATCGTTTTTCTAATAATTAAAATTTCTCTTTCCTTAGAAAATGCCGAATGTAAAGATTCTCTTAAGTGATGATGTGGAGTTCGGCATGTAAGGCTTTTAATTACAAGTAATGAAATATGTTCCAGTGTTCCAAAAAATTCCACTCCTAAGGGGGTCATTTCTATAACCAAATTGACCTAATAACTATGTTTCTTTCCTTTATTTTGAAAGTGTCGAATGTAAAAATTCGTTTAACATAGAGATATAAAATTTAATAAGTAAATTTTTAATTAAAAACAAGGGCATACGTGTTTCGTTGTTTCTAAAAGTTTCAGTTCTAAGAATGAAAAGTAACTAATTTCTATAATATCCATTATTTTCTTTATTCAGAAAATAACAAAGCATGCTCAAGCTGGGGGTGTAAAGTTTGGTATATAAGCTGTTAATTAAAAGTAAGGGAATACTTTTCGGAAACTCCTCTTTAAGGAAGAAAAGGGAGAAACTTATAAGATATTCAAATTTCTCTTTCTTTATTCCGGAAGTGCTCACAATCTTATTCATTAAAAATACTTGAATCATCATTAAAGGGGGAAACGAGTACAATTTCTACAATATTCAAATTTCTGGTTTTATCAGGGCAAGTCGAAATAATGGACCCGATTTCAGGAATTTATTCCATGAAATCTAATCAACATATGTTACTGTGAGACATACACTTCGAAAGGTTAACTTCCAAAGTTTTGTTTCACTTTCTACCGCTAAGAGTCAGCAGCAAGCAGTTAAGGAAAAATGACGTTGACTGGCGAACAAAGATCTACCTTTGTGCTTGATTATTATGTAAACAAGTTCGTGATTAGTGTGCAACGGAATTCCCTTACCAAATATCCTAGAGATCCACCTACAGGGAAGGCTATTCGTATGTGGTATGAACATTTCACAGATTCGGGTCGTGCATCACAGCAGCCATTGCTGATATTGACCGCAACATCCTATAAAAGATTTGGCAGGAAATAGATTATCGACTTGTGTGCCGTATTACGCGATGTGCTTACATAGTTGTGATATGTTTAAAGAAAACTTTGACAGTTTACCTTTCTTAGCATGTCTCACAATAACATATTTATTAGATTTCACAGAATAAATTTTTGAAATAGGGTCCATCACAGTGATTTGCTCCGTGTTTATTACGTCTTCCTGTACACAGAAATGACACTTTTGTTAGTATTGATAAAATTTAGCGATAATTTATTTTCTTACACAGTGATTCCCCTTCCCTTATTAGTAGTCAATCAGGTTTTGCTTGGGGCAGGGAGGGGGGCAAGGCTCTCCGATATACATAGTTACATTTTTTTTATTAGTATATTATTATGCAACTGATTAAAATGTTTTTTACATCTCAAACATAGGGGATGAGGCAATTGCCTACCTACCCTCCAGAAATGACGCATCTGCTTGCGCGAATTACTAAAAAATTACGTTTTAGGATGATGAGCTTTCCATATTGCTTTCTGTTCAAGAGTAAGCATTAGACATTGCTTTTTTGAGGTTTAGCGTCCGTTTCAACACTGAGGTTATATAAGACATGGACTTTGTTGATGTGGAATCCAAACTGTATGAGCTCCCGCCGCGAATTGAATGTGGATCTTCCTCATCGGAGTAAACGTTAGAAACAAGAGGAGAAGAGTTGTGATTTCGTTTGACAGACATGTTCTAATGTACTATGTTACATAGTTGTGTGGTATATATTTATAAATTTCTTGCATTCAAATATGAATGCCCTTTGTCAGTAAAACGTAGAAAAAAAAGCTTGTCTAGCCAGGATCAGAACGCATGTTAGAAATAAACATCAGCACACAAATCCATTACGCTATCTGTTAGACCAAGACGCAAGACTGTTAGCCCCTTTCCTTTCTTTCTTTTACTGTTTTGTTGATGGTGTACTTTCCACAGGCTTTAATATCGTATCGTGTAGTATGCCAGTTTTTATTTGTATCTTTTATCTTTTTTGTCATATTTTATGTTTGTTTTCTACATGCCACCTGAATATTTACTTGGAGGCAATGTCCAAATTTTCTATTTCTGTTAGAGAATACGCACAGTCCTTTGTGACAGAATGGAGTAAAGTTAGATTTCGCTTGTAAGGAGATCCGAGGAACGTAAGGATCTAATTGCAACTTTTTGGACTTAGTCTTTGAAAGACAGTCCTACTTTTTCTGACCAGAAGTGTACCAATAAAGTGTTCATATGGAAACCCAAAATATGTGTGATGGTCCATTTGTTTGACTCCATATTTGGCGGGGAAGAAGATAAGGAATAGTTAGGGATCGAATTCTAATTTTTTTAAATTCCTTCATTAATTCTAAATTTTTGTTTTTCAAACATGTTTTCCTATAGTAGAGTTCTTTTTCTTTTCATTATTACTTCTTTCCTCTCATGCACTCTTACCGAACCACTGTACCATTAATTTTAATTTTCTCCACTAAATTCTGTTTACGTTCAGTCTGGTGACTCCGGAATACATTCCAATATTCCGCCCACCGCGACACTTCACAAACCTTTTTGTGTTCCGTAATTTTTCATATGTTTTTCCCCCTACTTCTTTCTCTTCCTATCTGATGAAGAGTTTGATTGCTTTTTAGTTTGTGTGATAAGATTTCACGATATTCTGATAGTACGAGGAGTGTTCAACGATTATTGGCCCCATATAGAAGAAAATTTTTCTACAGAGACACCTATCACAGAAATGCACTTCGTCCACCTTGTTGTAGAGCCGTTACATCTTGTCAGTGTTAGTGCTTTCATCTGGAGGTATTTGATCACTGCACACACTTCAGTTTATTCCATTTTCACAATTCGGATGTACTTGCCGTCTGCAGAACATAAACACAAGGGTTTGGGTACAAAACCTCGCGGCCAGAACCTCGCGGCGACAACCTCGCGGACCAAAACCTCGCCTGGCCAAAACCTCGCCTCCCAAAACCTCGCGGCCCAAAATCTCGCCGGGCCGAAACCTCGCCTGGCCAAAACCTCGCCGCCCAAAACCTCGCGGGACAAAATCTCGCCTGGTCAAAACCCCGCCTGGCCAAAACCTCGCCGTCCAAAACGTCGCGGGCCAAAATCTCGCGGGTCCAAAACCTCGCCTGGCCAAAACATCGCCACCCAAAACATCGCGGGCCAAAATCTCGCCGGGCCAAAACCTCGCGCCCCAAAATATCGCCATACCCAAAATCTCGCCTGACCAAAATGTAAATGTTCCAATAGATGATAAGGATGACGGTATAAAAGACGCTGTTTCACAAGAAGTATCACGGGTATTTGACCAAGTCCCGCGATACCATATGAAAATTCTATTTCTGTATTAGAGGATTTCAATGTGAAGGTAGGGCGACAGGATGTTTTTAAACTGGTTATAGGGAAAGAAAGTCTGCATAAGGAAAGTAATGACACGTAACGGGGTTAGTTCCGTGAACTTTGGAACATCCAAAAACTTAAAATTTTAACAAAAATCTAATATTTATGAAAGTATGAAATAATATATGAGTTTTTACGAAGTCCCTTGATTATATCCTGTAGGTTAAAAGAGACGTAGATGACCAGGATGAAGGAAATGATCGAATAAAGAAAGTGGGAGGAAACGGGAATAAGCCGAGAAAGCCCACGCACATGATGTTTTGTATCTATTATTATTATTATTATTAATAGTAGTAGTAGTATTTGTAATGTGAAATTGCATATTAAGAAACTCATTGGGTAAATTTTAAAGAAAAGTTTCATTCGCGGTGATGTTTTGGGTGGCGATGTTTTGGCCCGGCGAGATTTTGGGCGGCGAGGTTTTGGCACCGCGAGGTTTTGGCCCGGCGAGATTTTGTCCCGCGAGATTTTGGCCGGCGAGGTTTTGGCACCGCGAGGTTTTGGCCCGGCGAGATTTTGTTCCGCGAGGTTTTGGGCGGCGAGGTATTGGCCACGCGAGGTTTTGGCCTGGCGAGGTTTTGGGCGGCGAGGTTTTGGCCACGCGAGGTTTTCGCCCGGCGAGATTTTGTCCCGCGAGGTTTTGGCCGGCGAGATTTTGGGCGGCGATGTTTCGGCCGCGAGATTTTGTCCGTATCCCAAACACAAGTAGCATCAGTAACATTATTGCCCTGTACTTTGGTACACATACTTCTAAAACTTTAAAGTACATGTTACAACTACATAATTTTCGTTCATCTCCTCCAATATGAGGGACAATAATTGTTGAACACCCCTCTAATAAATAGATAAAAAAAAAATGTCAGTCATAATCTTAGAATAAAACAAATAACACATAAAATGGTTGCGTTTTTGAACTAGTTCCTTTAGTAGTCTTATCTATTTGCAGATCTAAAGATGAAGAACCAGTAGAGGTGATTGAGGATGATGAGGAAAGTGGAACATCCAAGAAAAAGAAGAAGAAGGATAAAAAGAAGAATAAAGATGACGATGTTGACGATCTTGCTAAAGAAATTGAAGAAATGTCTGTCGAACCAAAAGAAACTAAATCAAAGAAAGATAAAAAGCAAAAGGCAAGTGAAACATTTCTTCTCTTAATATATATATATAATTATCGTGCATTGTTCTCTTTGCATGAGGAATTGTTCCATGAAAGTGAAAAAGAATAATTATAATTTTTAGGGAAAATTAATGTTCTTTTTATTATGTACAATATTATAGCGGATACGATCCAAAACATTTTAGTAAAAGTGAGTGATTTAGATAAGTCATTGAAATGGAAGCAATTTTTCTTGCTAATTGTACATGCAAAGTAAGATTTTGTAGACAATGTTTGTTCACTCTTTTGATTTAGGAATTTTTTATAAGAACACATTTGAGTTCTATATTTAATGCATACAATTTGTGTACATATAAATGTAAAATGGTATTAAAACTCAGTGTGGTACATACGTTTGTGCAACAGAACAAGTTTTTAATTATAAAACTGAGGTAATATACAAAAGAAAAATAAAGTCTCCTGTTATCACATCCTATTATTTTGTTTTCTTCTTGTTGAGGTTCGTAAGGGAAGCAGTTGACGTATGACATATAGCAACAAGTAACCTAAGAAAACAGTATCACAGTTGCAGTGAAATCAGTGACTAAAAATGTTCTCCATGGGGTGTGGCATGGATTGAATCCAGTTACCGTCTAGATGTTATACGTACAGCTGGAAGGGGTCACATTGAACAGCTATAAACCTGATATATAGATAACAATGTGTAATTCAGAAAATACAACCATGTGAAATTGAGGTCATTACTTTCAATCATCCCTGTGCATATTAAACATTTGTTTCTTTTCAAATTACCCGTTACGTGTATTTGTGTTCTTTAGTACGGAGTTGTAAGTAACTCCATTTTATGTTTTAAAAATTTACTAGGCCAATTCAATTCCTGTTTGATAAAGGAAGAATTATCTGTGAAAGAAAATTATTAATTGAGACAAACTGTAACAAGTACAAATCGCTATACTAATCTGCTTTAAGTAAGGTTATATAATTTTTTTTTTAAAGGTCAGACTTGATAACAACAATTCTCTAAGAGTAATAATTCCATAATGTGACAAATCATAAAAGTGTAGAAGGATTAGGCGTGGACATTAAATGATATCTTGCATCTCAATGAAGGAACGTTTTAATAATCTGATAGAAAAACGACTCAATAAGAAGCCAGTTAAGAGCTAAAATAATGATAATAGTAATTATAATAAAAATAAATAACTGCATAATTTCGAATTAGATGGAATACCGCCGGTGATTAACATTTTTTATTGAATTATGAATTGAAAGAATTTGGTAATCATTTTTTGTTAAATGAATTTATGTAAAATACTTTTCTTCCTTTTACATACATTTTCTAGTTTTAAATGTTTGGGAACACCCTACACCCGATTGGTTAAACGAATAGGATGTATTATTTAGATTATTTTTTATTGTTTAATCTATTATTATTATTATTATTATTATTATTATTATTATTAAATCTACTTCTAATTGTTCTATACTGTTTTATTTATTTATTTATTTTTTTTATTTAGAAGTCTGAGAAGCAGGTGACTTCGGAATCAAGTGACGGAGAACAGCCAAATCGCCACGGGAGAAACAAAGGCTTCGATCTGCTTATGGAGGATGATCTAGATGACGAAGAGGAAAAACCTCGGCCTAGCAAACCGCCAAAGGGAAAGCCGAAGCCCAGTTTTGCTCTTCTGGAAGTGGAAGACGACGACGTAATGTTAAGTGGTGGGGATAGTGATGGTGGTGATGATAAAGGAGTGAATGAGGATACTAAAAAGAAAAGTAAAAAAGGTGGTGCGAAAGTGGAGCGGACAAACAGTGTGGAAGATGATGAAAACACAGGGGAAAGAACTAAAGCAGATAAAGGGGGGAAGAAGAGTAAAAAGAAGAAACGGAAAGATGAGGATGATGAAGACATAGAGAAAGTATTAGCAGAATTAGAAATGGAGTACCAAGGAGTCAAGAAGGAGGAAACCCCGCCAGCAGAGGAAGCAAAAGAAAATGAAACGAAGGACGATAAGAAAGCGAAAAAGAAAAAGAAAGGGAAAACCGGTGAAGCGGAAGAAGTTGTAGATGAAGCCGGTGAAAAATCGAAAGAAGTTGTGGACGGAGAAGAACTGGAATCTACAGTTAAAACTGCTGCTCAGAAGAAGAAAGAAAAGAAAGAAAGAGAAAAACAGAAAAAAGCACAGAAGAAGCAGCAGGTGAGTTTGCATTCTTCTATTTAAAATTCTTATTTCAATTTTCATGTTACTCTGTGTTGGTAAAATAATAAGCAAAATTATGTATTTTTGAAGCTAGAACATTTTTAATGTGATGGTCACTTCCATCTACGAATTATTAAGTTATCAAAATATTTAACTTGATCTTGAAATTTCAATTATTCTTTCCAGACTTCCATGTCTAAATCCTTGACTCTTTATCAAGGCAATTGTAAAAGAAAATTTTACTGCCACATGATTAACATGGCAAGGAACCTAAAGAGAAATCGTTATTTAATCCATATGACGGCTGTAATGCCATCTAAAAGTATTATTATATTTCATTTATTTTCTTTTTGTTCCCTATCGTCATTATCTTATTTCTGTCCCATTAAGTCTTATTTTTAATGTCTTGGGGGAAAAAAATAACAAGGGTTTAGACCCAAAATCTTTAGAAAAATAAATAAGTGTACGAATTCGAAACACAAATACATATTTTTACAATTTAAGATAATTTATGTCATTCTCGTTACCCAATTTCTGCTCTTTGGCATATATAAAATTTATATGTGCCATGTGGCACAGTCATTATTGCTTTTGTAGTTAAAGAAAGTGTAAATTGGCTTCATATAATGCTAGTTACTTCACATAGCGTTTTGTCGTACTTACTTACTTACTTACAAAAAAAAAAAAAAAAAAAAAAAAAAAAAAAAAAAAAAAAAAAAAAAAGTGGGGGCCAGAAACGAAGAATGTAATTCTTACTATAGTTCTTCTATATAACACAATGGATACAAAAGACATCTATCAAGTTGAAAACATACATCAAGGTCACCATAGGTTCCATTGAAAAGTGGCGAAGTTAGGAAGGTATCCAACTTATAGAAAATAAGTGTATTTTAAAATTAAATAACGTGGGTTCCTGTCACCACGGCATGGCGCGTCTTCAGGTTGCGGATCGAGGAGAAGGCCTCTAGATATAGAGGTTAGCTGCGAATATACTGAATTAAGCAGTCGCGGACAGCCGACTAGGAGTGGTACTCCAGCTTCGGGGTTTGGGTAAGGCTAACAACCTCATCCTGTTAATAAAAAAAAAAAAAAAAAATAAAATAAAAATAAATAAAAAAAAAAGCATTTTTCCAGAAATATTCACAAAAGCCTCGGACAAGGACTGATAACTTGGCACGACCTCAGCAAAAGAAAATGGACATGAGATTGGAACATGGAATATTGGAAGTCTTTATAGGGCAGGCGCGTTAAAATCCGTAACGAGTGAGTTAGAGAAATACAGGATGGACCTAGTAGGAGTTCAGGAAGTTAGGTGGGAAGGAAATGGATCTGTGAATTCCGGAAATTTTACGTTCTTTTACGGGGAAGGAAATAAAAATCACCAGTTAGGAACAGGGTTTTTCGTTCACAAACGAATATTACCAGCAATTAAACGGGTTGAATTTGTTACTAACACTTACTTTTATTAATCTTAAGGGACGGTGGTGTATTGTTTTAAATGTACATGCCCCAACTGAAGATAAGGATGACGATATAAAAAACAGTTTTTACGAAGAAGTGGAACGGATATTTGACAAACTCCCGCGATACCATATGAAAATTCTATTAGGGGATTTCAATGCGAAGATAAAACGAGAGGATATAGGGATTATTCAACCGATTATAGGGAACGAAAGTCTGCATAAGGAAAGTAATGACAACGGTGTTAGAGTCGTGAACTTTGCAACATCCAAAAACCTAATCGTGAAGAGTACAAAACTCCCACATCGCGACGTTCATAAATACACTTGGACATCACCAGACGGAAAAACACGTAATCAAATTGATCACATTTTAGTAGATAGAAGACGGCAATCTAGCATAATTAATGTCCGGTCGTTTAGAGGGACTGATTGTGACACTGATCACTACCTGGTAGCAGCGATAATACGAGAGAGATTATCGTTGAATAAATGTAATACTCAATGTCCGAAAACGGAGAGATTCAATTTAAAGAAATTAGAAGAGAGGAATACCAGATTGGAGTTTCGAATAGATTCTCGGCTTTAGAAGATTCGGAGTGTACTAGTGTTGAGGATACCTGGATTGAAATTAGAGATAGCATTAAAAGTTAAGCAAAAGAAAAATTGGGACACGCGGAAATACGTAGGAACAAACCATGGTTCGACCAGGAATGTATAAAACTAGCAGAGAAGAGAAAACAGGCAAAATTACGGTGGCTACAAAATCCGAATGAAATAACTACACAAAATTTCGCAGATATCAGGTGGGAAACTTCGAAAACTTTTAGAACAAAGAAACGCGATTTTCTGAAAGCTAAAGTTAAGGAACTTGAACACGTAGCAAGAACAAGTAGGGATACCTGTCAGGGGTTGACTGGGAGGCACTATCCAGCATGCACACCAGACCTAGCACCAAATTACCACGTCTTCCTTTTCCTAGATTATCCCTCCATGTGAAATTCTTGAACATGACGCACTCACCGGCATCTTTGCTTCCAAGATCACTGAGTTATATCGCCAGGGTATTACTCAGCTGCGGTGGTGGCAAAGTATGCACTGATGGAGATTCCAAGACAGCGCTGAGTACCATACGCTGTATATATGCCTGTCTGTTTCTGACAATCACGAACGTCAAGAACTGTTTTGGTTATCTTGTAACTATTGAGTAAGAACTGCGGTTTCATAATACTTCAGTGTAAAAGATAATATTGCAGTATAATGTTATGCAGACGTCTTGCTGGAAAAATAGTCCTGGATCCACAGTACATGCCCGTAAAAATTTGTGGGTGCACGGAGTTTTATTGTTGTATCGTTTTCTTCAAACTATCGTTATCTGCTTTTTCTTGGGTAGACATCTCAATTATGGTCGCTTATCTCCACAGAGGCCATTTTCCAATATGGCCGCCAAATAAGCAATCAGCATACATAACTAAGGAACTAAGTCATCTTGGTGTCGAATCATAGGTTTTTGAGGTCAGAGAATTAAAATATTACTATAAAATTGCTATATATTGAAGTATTTTATATATTATCGACAAAGAATACATTTTATATGTAAAGGATGGGCCATTTTAATTCATCCACGGGAATATCTCGAAACCCACAAATCGAGTCAAGGAAAGTTTTCAGTTATATTTGTTCGCCACAGAGAGGGGCATATTTTGGCCTACTTTTTAATACCACCAGATTAACAGATGAACAGTGTTGCCAATTCAACACGAAGTTGTATTTTTCAAATGTCACTACTTCAGGTTATTACAAATTTCAAATCTGCATTTGAAAAGAAAACAAGCATTACCACATTTATTGTTCAGTATTGTAAACTAATGACGCTAGAGTATCACAAACATTTAAAACAACCAAACTTTAAAGGCTTCAAAAACAATAATAACGCAAGTGAGGTGCAAGGGAAGGCACATCGAATGTACCTTAGTGTCAAGTACTACAGTAACGATGTGACATATTTCGAATAAATTTGAACAAAATTATAAGAAATTAAAAATTTGATTTTTTCAAAAGGCTTCATTTCGAAAAACTGCATAGATAACTATCACATCTATTTATGTAAGTTGTTTTCAAAAAGGATGAAAATCATAATTCCGTTTACAGCACTTGATATCTGAAACCATTGGAGAGATATGGCAATTAATGTTAAAGTTGGCAAGACTGCTTAAAATCATTAAGTATGAGAACTTGTTGCAAATACAACTGCCAAAAACTGTTAACACTACGCCATTGTAAGTAATTTTCAATTTCTTATCTTTTTCTTCCAATTATTCGAAATACGTCATATCATAATGATAGTATTTGACACTAAGGTGCTTTCGATATGCGCCTTGTCCCGTTCGTCTCACTTGCGTTATCATTATTTTAGAAACATTCAAAGTTTGGTTATTTTTAATGTTCGTGATACTGTAGTGTTGCTAGTTTACAACCCTGAACAATAAGTATGGTATTGCTTGTTTTCTTTTTAAATGTAGATTTGAAATTTGTAGTAACTTAACGTAGTGACATTTGAAAAAATTTGTGCTGAAATGCAACATTGACAATCTGGTGGTATAAAGAGTACGCGAAAAATGTCTCCCTTTGTGACAAACAAATTTCATTGTAAAATTCTTTTGATCCGGTATATAGTTTCCGAAATATTCCCACGGATGAATCGAAATGGTCCACCCTGTATATATGGTGTATTGTATTTATTACAGACATTGGAGCCCTGTCTTTGTTAACTTAAAAGGATGCGAAAACAAAGTTGATATACAAAATGTTTTATGATTTACAATATATGTAAAAACAGTATATCAAATATTGTGCTATTAGTATCATTATGAATTATTATTTGTTAATGGTTCAAAATATCATTAATCAAAAAAAAAAAAAAAAAAATAAATAAATAAATAAAATAAAATAAAATAAACCATTAGAAAAGTTGCTGATGTGACTAAACAACTGAGTATTCTTACAATATTTCCCACTTATAAACAACATTATACACAACATTTGAGCAACCACAATATTTACAATCTCTAATATTATTTTGTCATTTTGTTGAGGTAACTGCAGAAGTTCTGATTTCTCGGTACATTCGTTCACAAATCTTAAATAGCAATCCCTTAGTTCTTGATTTAACAGTTGAGTGTGAAGTAATTTACACTTTCATTTTTCCTTATTTTGCAAGGCCAGTCTAAACTGATTTAATTCTTTATGCAAATTGTTATGTGCTTCCTTTTCGTTATCACCCCAGAAAGCATCTCTAAATCATTTTATCGAATGCTTCAGAGATAATTAACATTCCTTGAAACGCCCGGGAAAATAATGTTTTTCATTTAGTACACTCTTAACTGAATTCACTCTGAAGCTCTCTGTTTCAACCAGAGCATCATCGAAACCACTACCAAGGAGGTACCTCCCAGCACACCGTAGAGCCACTTTTGTGTAATTAAATACTCCAAGCATTGGCAATATGTCTTAAAATTCCTCTGGGTTATTTAGAACTATGTCCACAACTGTACAGAACACTCCTTCGTCGCAAAAGACCGGAAGATTGGGTTGTCTCAATTGTTGTTTCACATATTCAAAGTTTTAAAGGCAATACAAACAGTAGCGCAATCAGTAACTGGGGAAGAATAACTAACAGAAACCCAACTTATTTAATTGGTACCAGCTCGGATGAAATTAAAGAGTATATACTGCTGCACTTTGGTGATGCATGCCCCAGTTTTTAGAGCACATGTGGATGCCTCACCAGATACATAAATGCCAACATCTTCAGCAACTTTAAAGTTGTTGGGAAGACCAGGTTTGGTTGTTTTCATTCTTTGGTTTTTTGTCACCGTAGCTCACACTGAAGTTTACAAGTTCTCTTCATCAATACAGTTTGTGAAATCTTTTTCTTTCTGTGGATCTCTTCTGATGTCTTATGCTGAAAAAAGAACCATGTCAGTATGATGGCTTCCAAACGTACCTATGAGGTCGAAGTCGTCAAGAGCTCCTGTTGTAAAATCTCCTAATTTAAAATGACTTGGTATTGGTGTGTCAGCAATTTCACAGGCTTTTACAGAGTACGCAGAGAGTAAATTTATGTCTCTTATTGAATCTTAGTAGCTAATGGAAACCAACCCGATTTATGGAAGTTATTAACGTTTCACTTTTGCATCGATCATAAATTGAATGCGCCATTATCATATGAAGTAGTGTTTTCTTCATATCATGCCATATCTGATAATACATTATTTGGAATAGAGATAATAGTGGCAAAGATTTGCGTTATAGTGCATTAGTATCAGAAATGACATCATCTTCCAGTTCATTATCATTATCGATGTTTGCGACATCATTGTCTTCTGCTGCTTTCATGAGTAAGTGTGTTCTGCTAATATTGAATAGGGATGAAAGAATGGTAATACATCAGACATCGTCATCATTTTCCGGATAATAGGTCTGTGGAATTATAGAATTTGTCGCTTAAGTTCTATGATTCTTAATAGTACTATGTACGTACTTAATAGTACTATGTACGTACTTAATAGTACGTACTTCCTTAATAGTATTACGTAGAAGTATCCTTGCAGTCTTTACGGCATTGTGAGATCTAATTATTTGGGCTAAAACTTCTGAACTCAGATCAGAAGAAAATACAAGCAAAGGTTCCTTTCGGGTTTTGATGGACAAAACTTGATTTAATCCTCATATTCCCTAACCAAAAATATCTTCACCTCATTGTTATAAATTGGAATACTGTCATCGAAGTTGTTCATCAGCTTCTTAATTTTAGAAAGCGTGAAGCCATAACCCTTACTGAGCAAAGGGTCAATAACTGTTTTGCTTGCTTGAATAACTGGAATTTCTGTAACAATTTTGTACTTTTCGGCTCTTTAACATTTGACAGGCAGTCATATTTTCTAAGACAAGGTTTTATGCAATTTCCATGGGCGAGTACATCGGCTGCAAACAACTTGTACTGTCTAAATCTTCGATATGATCTAATACTTCATCATGAAAGAAATTTGCAGCTGCCAGATATTTGTGGGCTTTATTCTCTTTACACACACGAAACTTCTTTACTCCACGCACTTCAGTTATTGTAGCCGAAATATTTCCTCAGATAATTCATGGAAGGTTATCTTGGAATCGGCGGGAAGTGGTTAATGACCGATTAATACAATTTGTCCTCATATTGAACTTGGACTCCCTGAAAAGCTTTGGACCCCTCCGAAATAAATTTCTGCGTACGCCCCTGGCTATATTATGCATCAGAATTCAATATATCGCAATTTTAAGATTTGAATTCTCTGATTCCGAAAATCTACGATTTGATACCAAGATGACTTTCCTAGGTGACTTAGTTCCTTAGTTATGTATGTTGACTGCTTATTTGGCGGCCATATTGGAAAATGGCGTCTGTGGAGATAAGCGACCATAATTGAGATGTCTACCCAAGAAAAAATAGAAAGCGATAGGCAAAAGAACACGATGCAATAATAAAACTCCGTGCATCCACAAATTTTTACGGGCATGTACTGTGGATCCCGGACTAAAATAGAAAGTGAGAGAATATGGTTATTATTATTATTATTATTATTATTATTATTATTATTGAGCTGAGCGAAGCGAAGCTCTTATCCTCGGGTTAGCCGTTTGGTTGTCCGCGAACTCCTCCTAGACCGTTTGGCCGATCTCAACCAAACTTAGCACGCTGATAGAGTATGTCGTGCTGAGTGACAACATAGGTCGAAATCAAAAATCCGATGTACCATCGAGGAATAATCACCGAAAAACGCTTACTCCTAGACCGTTTGGCTGATCTCAACCAAACTTAGCACGCTGATAGAGTATGTCGTGCTGAGTGACAACATAGGTCGAAATCAAAAATCCGATGTACCATCGAGGAATAATCACCGAAAAACGCTTCCTCCTAGACCGTTTGGCCGATCTCAACCAAACTTAGCACGCTGATAGAGTATGTCGTGCTGAGTGACAACATAGGTCGAAATCAAAAATCCGATGTACCATCGAGGAATAATCACCGAAAAACGCTTCCTGATTACGTAGTTTAAGCTCGCTCAGCTCATTTCATTGCAATCGGGTATATCCATTGCATTCCTAGTTATTATTATTATTATTATTATTATTATTATTATTATTATTATTATTATTATTGTAGATTTGAGAATTCAGTCTGCATCTGAAATCACAGAAGTCAGGCAAAGACATGTACGACTAACGAAGTGGACTGAGGGGGAGGGGGAGCGTAAAGTATGCAGAGTTTAGGAAAGGGGCACCAAGTATACAATGTTAGAAACCACTGTGCTAAAGTAACCTGAAATATGCTACTTCCTTTAATTTGCTTAATTTTAGGCTTATTGGCTGTACACTGTTATACAACCCATTATAAAAAGCTGAGTGAATATGAGTAATTTAAAAGACCTTGCGTTAAATTTATCTGTTCTACGTGCCTGTACTTGCTTGAACAAATTAATGACTTATTTAATTTGATGTTTCTTCAATTTTATTTTCGACAGAGGAATAAGTTTTACTTTATTTAATAGTCATTGTAATCAATTTCGTTTCATTGCTTTTGAATGTCAGGAAACTACTAAGAAGGATCAAGGTGACGCTAAACCAGCTGTTGAGAAACAAGAATCTCTAGAACAGGAAAAACCACCAGAATCTATGGACATAGAAGGAAAGGCAGCGGAAAGTAAAGAGGATGCTGAAGATAAAGAAGGTTTGTAATCATAAGTTTCTTTAGTAGTCAGATTCTTTATTGCTTGAATTAAAGGAGTTTTGGTAAAAATTTGTTTCACTGTTTGTTTTGTTAAAAATATGTCAAGTTACAACAAAACACTTTTTGTTCTACATTGGCAGATTTGCATAACTTATTAGTGAATGATCGGTACGGTATCTTAGAGGAATAAAATTCCACCAAATTCCACATGCGATTTTGCTCGCGTGACTGCCGTATTCATTCACCAAGTTTCGAGTTTTAACCATTAGAAACTTTCAGAACTTGACCCATTACGTCATACAAAAGGTCCCTGTCTTTCTCTCAGTACTACATCGACGACCTATTTGAGGCTTGAAATCTAAATGCCTGTGAACTATCTTCAGTGTATTTGAGGTTCCGGTGCAGCCGCATAATTGCTGCACATTTGTTTGTACACATGTTTCCGGATTCGACTTCGTCGGAGGCACATGTATTTCGGCAGTGGCGTCGGAAATATTTTTCAGCTGGGGGGGCAAACTGTTGTCTTGAAAACAGACACGGGAATGTAACATAGGTAAGATAATACGAATATATGTTTGTAATGTAACAATAATTTGATTTGATTGGTTAATAATAATAATAATAATATAATGAAGCTGTAAACAGTTCGTGAGAGTGAAATTTCCATCTATTAGAGGCATCTTAGTTTACATTTTTAGATTAATTAATTCCGTGTCAGTTCTGTGCTGGATTTTGGTCTGGTACAGAAATTTTCAACCACTGAAATCAGAATTAAAAACACATAAAATTGTAAAATTTGTACTGCTCACAATGACTGTAAGTACAAATTTTACCATTTTATATACTGGCACATATTTTTAACTGTATTGGACATAGTCACACGGACACTATTAAAGAATCTTAAAGCTACTTAAATCACTTGGAAATGAATAAATTATATTCTTAAAAATCCAGTTCTGATGTTGCAGTACACTGTAATACTAGAAATTGCTATTTAGAACTACAAACTTTGTAGCACTTTGTAGTAGAAAGTAATTTGTACATTATAAAACAAGCCACATAATTAAGTAAAAAAAAAATAAGAAAAAATATTTTTTCTACGTACTTGACTTCGTACCAGAAATGGAAAAATGGAATTTCCACTAAAGACTTCATAAAATTTATATAGAAAATTCAATTATACTAATTATCCAGAGTTATTTGTATTTTTTACTACACTTAAATCAGTATATCCAGTTTGTTATTACATTCACCTCTCTTCCTAATCTCATTATATTCACTTCACTTCACACTAATAAAGTACGACACAATTAATAAGAAATAATTCGAGTTTATATTGAATTTTAAGTGCTATTTTGTAATTTAAATAATTGGTTATAATACGCATAATATTTTCACTTACGTAATTCTACATTTATTTCTTTTCAAAATTGACCAATAGTATCTTTTTCTTCGCTTGTCTTTGATATGAATTCTCTTGCAATGGTGTTTAAATCTAAGTCTGGTCGCTACACATACGCAACAACAGCAGATGAGCCAATCTTTCCTGCGTCATGGATGTCCTCAAATATGTCTTGAGACGACGCAAATAGCTGAATGATCTTTCACAAATGCTCAAGAAGCTGGCATAGTGAGAACGAAAGTCCCTAGACGAACAACTTGGTCGAGAAGGCTGCGAACAGTTGGTATTTCAGCACTAATAGTTTTTAATATTCTGGTGGTCGTCAGCGACTCAGTCGTCATCAAAGTAGGTGGAAGCAGCCTGAGCTGAGCTCATAATCTATCCAGGTTAAAATCCGATGAGTGAACTCCCAATTCCTGCTTCAAATATTCTCTTGAGCGAGGCCCACCAGCACATATAGCTCCTTCAGAAAGTATATTCTAGAGTTTATGAGTTGTTTGAGACCTGGCTGATTGAAACGACGCTGCACTTCATTCAACAAATAGTCAATGATTTCAAAGTAAATTTTTGGAACATCTGATACAGGTTCTATAGAAGGATTATCAGTCTCCTCCAACCTAATTGGTGTTCTCTTTGATCTTGATGAAGTGGGCAATTTTAAGTGTAGTCTGTCTGCATTTTCCTTTGCTTCCTTATAGATGTTTTCAAATGCACTGTCCGTTCGTAGGTTTCTCAGAGTGTCCTCTAGATAAAGTCGCTGCTGCTCTTTTAGCTCCAGAAGCAGAAGCTTCAGAATTTTGAAGCACTTTCGCCAGTTGTCCGCAAGGTACAAAAGCATGTATACTATCAGGAAAAAAAATATCATTCCGAATTTGTTCATTCTTTTCAAATACCCTTTTAGAATTACTTTTTGATTATCATTTGGACCACTTGTATTACTGATGATTTTTTCCCAACGTGATATGAATTCGTTTGTAGTAGATTGAAATCTGATTAGAGATTTTCGCCTAACACTCCAGCGTGTAGGACAAATAGGCAGCAAATGTTTAGGATTACTTTCGTTGATAGTTTTACAGGGTTCAAGAACAATGTCGGCGTGCGTATGTTGTCCATCGTTTTGCAGAATCCAGGTTGATGTTTCAAACGTCTTTCACTATGGCCCGCACGTCACACAAAGGTTCGCATTTTTGTGCTACTTCCTGCAATGGAAGATCTAATGCATGATTATTGCAATGAATGTATTAGTTGCACCATCATGACACTGTTCGCGTATATTTTCTGCATTCAGGTTAGGTTTCGTTAGAATATCTTTGATCCTGAATTCTGTTTCCGACTTTGTGCTGTGTGGGGTGATCATTTCCATAAATATTTTGTTGGGTTTGATGAATCAGAGTCAATACAGCGCACACAGAGACAACTGTTCTTCCTTTGAAATATCAGTCGTGGAGTCGGCTATGATTGCATAAAATGGAGACTCTTTAACTTCTACTACCAAGTCTCTCTATATTGCATGTCCCATAATCTTTAAAATTTCATTCTTTCAATCAGCACTAAGCCAGTTATCCTGTCGATTAATCCATTGGTTTAGAACAGGCACATCCATTTTTCTTTCGTCCAGGAGTGACATCAAATTATCCGTACTATGCAAATGTCCACTGATTGCTTGACCACTGCGAGCTAAATATCTAACACTACTAGTTATTATAAACTTTGACTGTCTTCCTTATTCTTGTCTACAAACTTGGTCTGAAAGGAGAGCTGAAACAGGTGTTCTGTTTCTGCATTCATATCTTAACCCTTTCACTACCACCGGGATATGTGTCCCACGATACATTCTCAGAGGACCCCTGGTAATTTACCACATTTTATTGCTATGAATCGATGCTCCACTGGTAAAGAGAAGCCTGCTAATGGTTCACAGAATTCTTATTAACATTATCAAATAGACAGTAGTGTAAGTGAACGTGAACAATGAAAGTGATAATGGAACAAATGAAAGTGAGGAACAATGTGCTAGTGATAAAGCAGTGGTTTCATGTACTGTAATTTGGAAAAGGATGCCGAAATTTAAAATATTTGTAATCATAAATACGACCCAATTGTTTTTCTGACAATATAAGTTTCATAATTAAAAATACAAGATAATCATTCATGTCAATACCACTGGGACATATAGGTCCCACGTAAAAATATCAGAGGGGTACATAATGTCCCAGCCTTCCCACGTCAAAAAACGAAACGGTGGAAAATGTTTATATATATATAAGTTTGAAAACAACTTATAATAGCCATATATTAATGTCTCTCACTCCGAAAAAATGGTAGTGAAAGGAATAAACGAACGGAACGACAATAGATTTCGCATTTTTCATATGTTCTGAATTATTAATCCTACCTTATACATTTTTCCTCCCCACTATAAAACTTACTGTACTCTGCATATTGTTTGTAAGAACATTAATTTAACTTTATGGAAAATGTATTTAGGCCCTAAATGTCCTGTTACTCATTTAAACTGTTATATTTTTTAAACTTTAAAATCTCGCTCGACGACTCGTTTCATATTGCAGACTTACGATTACTTAAACAACAATTTTTAAAGAATTTACAGTGTTTTGAGAATTTACACCAATGGAAATAAAGAGAATTTTCAATTCTTTTTCCTAATCTTTCTGTCTAACATGGGGGCAGAAAAAGCGCCCGGTCCCTTATTTCAAAGAGAAACGTGAATCTGGAATAGATATTTTTTTCACATTACTATAAAAAGCAAAACTTAGTTCATATAATCATTGTTGTGTGATGTTTTTACAGTCTGAGAGTGAGGGGGCAAAACAAGTATCTTGCCCCCTTTGAAAATTTCAGGAGGGGCAACTGCTCCCCTTGCCCCCCTGGTTCCGGCGCCCCTGTATTTCGGCCAATATAATGATGTCATTGGGAACAAACGTACCGAATTTGGTGTAAAATGCCAGAATAATGATACTAGGAGTCGAGGACTATATGTTCCATAATTGAATAAGTGCCATCTTTAACGAGCTTTTGAACCATATTCGGTAATTATATGGGCACGATAAGGCGAAGACTCGCGTTCGATTCGCGGTCCAATTGTGCGTTTTTTCACTTTTTGTATATCATTCAAGATAGTTAAATTTAGTTGTTTTAAACATGTATGTAAATACATGTTTTTTTATTTTTGATATATAAAATTATAGATATTCTTCTCTTTTATTAAAATGGTACCGAAAAAATTGTCATATTTCCCAGTGATGGCACTGAAAGCATGCCCAATACGTTACGTTTCAGAATGAAAAAGTGCTCGTGAGTGTTACCCTGTTTAGCTTACTGGTCATGGTTGCTTTATTAAAATGGCAAACATCAGTGAGATCATGTCAGATACGGGTCTGTGTGCTGTATGAGTTTTCAATGCAAGTAAACACGATCGGAATGGGAAGAAAAATATGTCAAGCATTCGGTAAGGAAGTGATAAATCAGCAAATAATATAATAGTGCTTTAAGAGTTGCATTGAATTACAATGATTATCTCCAGTCATCATTGTTTGGCACTATATAAACCTATTCTTGAACAACGAAAACCACCACTAGATCAACAGAAGGATATGGTCTATTCGGTGGATGTATCGTTCATCACGAACTCGTGCAACCTAGCCAGAGAATCGTTGTAACTAAGGGTTTCCAACATTTCAAACATATGCTTGAAAAAATTAAAAACCACTGCTTCTGAATCATTCTGCTGGAGGGCAACACGAAACTATATACAGCTAAGGTCGCCCGTGATACTATTATCCGACTTGGTTGGGTATCGCTATTGTATTGTCCGGACATTGCACTGTCAAATTAATATTTCTTTAATCTTTAGACAACCACTTGCGGGGACGACGGTTCCGAACCTTCGACAAGGTGACCAGGCAGAACATATTTGGTACGTTTAGCTGAGTTCCATTATAGTGCAGTAAATGAAGCTCAAATTTTAATGAAGAAAGGAAAAAATTAGTAACAAGCTGAAAATTGGCACAGATGTTGGGAATGGCGTTCTAAACAACATACTAAAAGTCCCCTGAAATCCCACGTAACATTCGCCTCCATATTGGAAAATGGCCGCCGGAAGTGCCAAATGAACAATACCCAGATAAAAATAGCAATATCTTCGCTATGGTTGAACATAAAGAGATAAACTTAGTGTCGTTTTATAGAACATAGATAACACAATATTTTTTGTAGGGAAACAATTTTTCATAAAACGCACACTTTTAGAAATATTTAGGTCTAAATTCTAAAATTCCGAAATTTACCGTCAAACTGATTTACAATTTTATTGAACTTAGAAAGTTATTATTAACAAGTTAAAATTTGACAAAGATGTTGGTAAAGATCATTTGAAGACACTAAAATTCCACAACTTCTTCCTTCGCCAAAATTGGAAAATGTTCAAAAGTCCGAAGTAATTGAAAGATAATATTTTGTTCAGTCAAATACAAAATCTGGACTGAGCTAAATATTTGAGAAACTGTCTATGCAGTCGATCCGAAGTCAATTGCGATCAATGCTGGTGGAAGGGGCGAAATATTATGACGTATTTAAGGTTGTCGTCCGCCATCTTGGAATCAACTTGTTTATTTTAAATGGCAACATGGTCGTGTGACATATTAAACAACATCCTCATTCGAAGAGAAACCCAACGGTAAGGTTATTTTCCAAAACCTGCAACAGTTTTGAAGTTGTGAATAGATTTAGGATATGTATTGTGTAAAATGCTGTGAAATGTGCTGTGTCAAGTTTTGAATTAAAGGATCAAGTGAAAACAAGCTTTGTAACATCTCACTTACGTATTCTTTAATAACCAGGAAAGGGGAGAGCTAACACACACAAGACAATCACATTCCCATGACATGTTCAGCATGCCCACCGTTCTGTTCTATGCAAATCCTAACCGTGAGATCAGTGCTTGTGCACTCTGGGAAGCATAGTTGTTGATATTTGTTCATAGGCCGTAACGATTTTCCTTTCCAGGTAGCCAATGTCATTAATTTTACATTGGTAGACAATAGCTTTAAAATGCCCACAAAGATGGAAATCCAACGGAGTTAGGTCGGGGAATCTTGCTGGTCACTCAACTGGTCCATGCCGACCTATCCAGCAACCGGAAAAATGTTCTTTCATCCATCGATTACATTACGACCATAATGCGTCCGAGCCCCATCTTGTAGCCAATATTAATGAAATCACCCTTCCTCGTTCAACAAAAGTGGCATAACCGTGTTTTCAAGCATATTTCCATATTCTGCAGCATCCAGGGTCTCATCAATGAAAACAAGTCCAATAAGTTTTTCGCCCCATATTCCACACCACACAATTTCTTTGGCTGCACCTTGCATCTTCGATGCATCTGTCCAATTAAGATATGTATTAGCCCAGCACCAGATATTTTGGTAGTTAACCTCACCTGTTACATAGAAATATTTCCTCATCACTGAAAACAATGTTATGAAGAAAGGCTGGGTCACTAGCTATCTGGGCCAAAGCCTACTCACAAAACTCCACTGGTATATTAGAATCATCCTCTGACAGTTTTTGATTCAACTGTAATTTTTAAGGGTGCCACTTTTTCCTTTTTAATATTCTTTGAACACTTTTGACTCTATCATTATGATCACTTGATAGACGTCGCACACTCTTCGTAGGACGTTCCACCAATACACCAAGCACAGCTGCTGATGTGTCTGGATCAGTTGCATTTCGTGGTCGTCCTGATCGAAGTAAATCATCATTTCCCGTTGCCCTGAGTTTGCGGATTAGTTTTCGTACAGCACTGTCTGTCACCGGATCGCGATTAGGATGTCACTCTTTGAAGACGGCTGTTATTATTGCTGAACTACGTCCTCCAGCCAAAAGAATAATTTCGATTCCTGCCTCTCATGTTAGCATCCTGTCCTACCTACAAGAAAATAGTAAAGAGACAGTCTGTTCCCTTCTATACAATGTTCCACACATAACAAAATTTAAGTCTAAATGATAACATAATCTATTCTAAATCCATTCACAACTTCAAAACTGTTGCAATTTTGAAAAAATAAGCTTACCGTTGGGTTTCTCTTCGAACGAGGATGTTGTTTAATATGTCACACGACCATGTTGCTATTTGAAATAAACAAGTTGATTCCAAGATAGCGGACGACAACCTTAAACACGTGAAACTTTACCGTAGGATTTCTAGGTACTGGGCAAAATATTCGGTACTGGGCTAATACAAATCTTAATTAGATAGATGCATCAAAGATGCAAGGTGCAGGTTAAGTCAATGGTGTGATATGGAATATGGGGCGGAAAACTTATTGGACCTTTTTTCATTGATGGGACCTATTGGACCTATTTTCATTGATGGGACCTTAGATGCTGCACAATATGGAGATATGCTTGAAAACACTGTTATGCCACTTTTGTTGAACGAGGAAGGGTGATTTCATCAATATTGGCAAGATGGGGCACGGACGCATCATGGTCGAAATGGAATCGATGGCTAAATGAACATTTTCCCGGTTGCTGGATAGGTCGGCATGGACCAGTTGAGTGGCCAGCAAGGTCCCCCGACGTAACTCCGTTGGATTTCTATCTTTGTGGGCACTTTAAAGCTATTGTCTATCAGTGTAAAATTAATGACTTTGGCTACCTGGAAAGGAGAATCATTACGGCCTGTGAACAAATATCAACAACTAAGTGTGCTTCGCAGAGTGCACGAGCACTGGTCTCGCGGATAAGAATATGCATAGAACAGAACGGTGGGCATGCTGAACATGTCATGGGAATGTAATTGTCTTATGTGTGTCAGCTCTCTCTTTTTCTGGTTATTAAAGAATACGTAAGTAAGATGTTACAAAGCTTGTTTTTACTTGATTCTTAATTCGAAACTTCGCACAGCACATTTCACAGCATTTCACACATAACATATCCTAAATCTGTTCCCAACTTCAAAACTGTTGCAGGTTTTGGAAAAATAACCTTACCGTTGAGTTTCTGTTCGAACGAGAATGATGTTATATGTCACACGACCATGTTGCTATTTAAAATAAACAAGTCGATTCCAAGTTGGCGGACGACAACCTTAAACACGTCATGTTTCGCCCCTCCCACCAGCATTGATCGCAATTGACTTCGGATCGACTGCATTGGCAGTTTCTCAAATATTTAGCCCAGTCCAGATTTTGTATTTCACTTAACAAAATATTAACTTTCAATTACTTCGGACATTTGTACATTTTCCAATTTTGGCGAAGGAAGAAGTTGTGGAATTTTAGTATGTCATTTAAATGATCTGGACCAACATCTATGTCAAATTTTAACTTGTTAATAATTATTTCATAAGTTCAATAAAATTGTAAATCAGTTTGACGGTAAATTTCGGAATTTTAGAATTTAGAACTAAATATTTCTAAAAGTGTGCGTTTTATGAAAAATTGTTTCTCTAAAAAAATGTTGTTATCTATGTTCTATAAAACGACACTAAGTTTATCTCTTTATTTTCAACCGTAGTGAAGATATTGCTCTTTTTATCTGGGTATTGTTCATTTGGCACTTCCAGCGGCCATTTTCCAATATGGCGGCGAATGTCACGTGGGATTTCAGGGGACTTTTAGTATATTGTTTAGAACATCATTCCCAACATCTGTGCCAATTTTCAGCTGGTTACTAATTTGTTCCTTACTTTTTGGTAATTTGACTGCACTATAACCATGGGTTCATAGTCTGCCCGATTGTTTGACAATTGATTGCTGCCAATAGGTATTATTTTGGCTTTTCTAGGCAGTGTTATTTTATTTGTGACCTTCCTCAAAACTTTCTGGATGCTTTATAAGGTGTGCGTTTGATGCTGGCCTGCTAAGGTTTACAGTAGAGACCTGCACGGGACGAATTTTTGGGCCCGAGCCCAATCCATCCCGAATGTACATAGGCTCGGCCCAGCCCGGGCCCGGAAAGTTTTTTAAAATTCTTGGCCGAAGCCCGGCCCGGGCCCGATAAATTTTAAATGTTTTTGGCCCAATCCCGGCCCGATAAATTAAAAAAAATTAGTTTGAGCCCCAATCTTTCTCAAAATTTAGTTTTAAACTTGACCTAACCCTCAGAAACATTTTCTAAACTCTGGTTCACAAGCAGACGTATGCCTCCCGAATGGTACCATTGCCTCCTAGAACTTTGCCTGTCATCGAGAGAACAAAAACTCCATTTCCTGTAACAAAAATTTAACTTAATTGATTTTTAGCACAAAGTGAAGATGGCAATATTGTTTAGCGACAGGCAAAACTTTCCCATCTCTTCTTGTCATATTTTGGGTTCAGTGAAGGTCAAGGTCAGAGCTCAATTTACTGCCCAATTCCTGCAATCCTCTATAGTGAAAATGGAGCCGCTAATCAACACAAACTGTAAATAGCTATTGCATTCTTTGTAACATTTTTCACGGGCACATTTCTTCAACGTTTGGCTTTATTCCAGTTATCGTTTAACAAAAGTCAATAATTATTAAAGAATTGCAATTAATCGGCCCCAGCCCTGCCCGACCTGAAGAGAAATCAGTGTCGGCCCGTGCAGGTCTCTAGTTTACAGTCAAATAAAACAACGTATTCCTGATTTTCTTTAAAACAACGTAGTGTACTTTAGTTCATTTATTGCAGATTCTCCAATCAGTAGGTGCCTTCTTTCAGGGCTATGAAATTAACAATGGGAAGAAATAAACTTTGTCAACCTAGCTCGAATACCATGGAATCTAACAAAATCGTTTCAAGGACCTTCTTATAACTACCACAAGCTCTGCCTGAATACCAATGTTTCGCAGTCATGCAGCATTTGTGCATATAATTTTATAGTGGAAGTTGGAATCTGGGAAATCAGTTCTAAATAGAGGTGCAGAAAAACGTATTTTTTGGGGACGGATGTTCTTTTCCAGAAAAAGCCTATTTTTTTTGGGGGGGGGGGGGGAATGAACATTTCTTTTTTTGTTATTTTCGCATTCAAGTGCCACTTTTGTTTCCCTGTAGTGGATTCTACAACTAAGTAAACGCGTTTACAACATTAAAAGTTCAGAGTCCTATGTTCAGTCCAGGGTGGCAAGCTTGACTGTTCTCAAATCGATATTGTATTGTTGCCAGCAAACGTGAGTTGTGCAACTCAGCATATCACAAGTGTCGCGTTTATTGCCAAACAATCTTACCTAGTATCTAGAAGTTATACCAGAGTTTCTAAATATATGTTAGTTTTAATTTCCATGACTTCGATACAAATTTTCCTTGACTGTTTATTTATTTATTCATTTTTGTCGGCCTACTTACCTTATAGCCGACTACACTTCGCCCTCATGTTCTCTCTCTTTAGGTTATTTTTAATATTCCAATTTAATGTTTAGTTACCATGTAAGAAGTATATAAACCTTCCTACAAATATGGGTATTTTTTTTTTAATATCCTTATTTTAATTTCTATTTCAATTCCACCTGATTACGCAGAATTACAATTGGATGTTCAGTTACATATTAACAACTCGACAAACCACTTACGAAATTAATAACACTTAAAATTGTAAATACTATTTCTGCTTTTGTTTCTCTCTCTCTGTGTGTGTGTGCTTTCTTTTTCTTTTCCTTCTTCAGTTCTTGCACTAGTTCAGTGTCAACGTTTAATTCCACGGAATGTGCTCGTTTCTTCATGAAACTGGTACACACAGAAATTTTACTTTTTTCTTAATTTTCTTTCGATGTTCTTGTACTTTGTTTTCAGTGTCTAATTGCATGAAATATGCTCTCAGTTTATCTAAAACTCTCTCTTAGCAGAACAGCCCTACAGAGGCCTGGGCCTCTCTAACGACGGTATCGCCTTAAGCTTTTTTTGTTTGTTTGTTTGTTTGATCCCGGAGTTGTACTCGATTCGTTTTCCAAGGCTGATCTAACCTTCGAACTTACGGACTAGGTGAAATACTCGTACTGTGACCACGGATTAAATAGGAACGCTGGATTTGCATTCGGACACTCAACTGACTGAGCTACAGACCAGCCTATTTGAATTTATGTAGAAAATCAAAAATATAATTTTTTTTAAAAAAAATATGCATTTTCTATTTACCAGCAGCCTGTTATAGCCCATGTTTAATTTCTTCATTCGTAAGATATACATGTAGTAAATTTCCGTGGCTATTTATATGTTTTCCTGACTGTCTTCTCCCTGACTGCCTACATTATAACTGGCATGCAACAAGAAGAAAGTACCATTTCTCAGTCAAAAAAGCCATTGAAAGATTTTTTAAAGCAGTTTTTTTTTTTTTTTTTTTCTTCCCGAGCTAGTTGTATCTCTAGTTGTAACTAGTAAGTTTAGACGGGACATAGTAAATACTTTTGTGGATATTTGAATTTTGTTTCATTTGTTCACTGTTAATCTCAAATATTCAGTACACATTTTTCATTTTAACACTACAACTAATAGTTTATCATAAGTTAGCAACCACATAGCATCTTTGACTTTGAAGTAAATTTGTAAGTGGAAAATGCCTAATAAACATAGATCAGTAACCCGTAGCGTAGGCGCTAGGATTTTTTTCACGTAATGTTATAACCTTACAGGGAATTCGTGTATTAGTAACAGTTGTAATCCAATTGAGTTTTAAGAAAAAGAAAGAAAATAAAAAAAACTATTTCCACAGAATTGATTTGAGTTAACATTTGAATGGATTCTTTAAAAGAACCTAATAATTACACAGATCGTAAGAGGGCCTCTGGTGGACACTGCCTCACGAAATTTTCCTGTCCATGTAGGTGCTGCCCAACAGTAGTTCAAAATGTGCAATATGTGCAAACGTAAAGCTTACTGCTGGTTACAGACAGACAGACAGACAAAGAGTGTGTGTGTGTGTGTGTGTGTGTGTGTGTGTGACTGACTGACTGGCTTTTTTTGTTTGTCCCATGCAATGTGCAAAATTTTGTACATGGTACGCTGAAGGTACTTTCACATAATACGTTGCATGGGACGCAACGTTCAAACTATTGCATTATAAAGGACAAATTGAAAAGAACTACTGTTTTGTGATAAATGAATGCTTGAAAAAAATGTTCTCAGTAATTTTGGGACATCCTTTGTAGTATAACAGAAATTTAGTAGAGCAGCCATCATACCGGTATATCGTTAGATACTTGTTTTTAATACCTAAATATTGATTTTCAAAAGTAGGAATTGCTATATTTAGAGAGAAAGGATAAGAAAGAAAGGAAAGCGGTGATGGTATTAGAGGCAGCAGTCAACAAATGGCAGCAAAAGAATTTTATTTTAAGATTTTTTTCTTCTTTATCTATTAGATTTCAATTTATGTACAGTTCAAGTCAAGAAGAATAATAGTTTGTTTCGTGGACATCTTTCTATATAAAACTTTTATGTTTATTTTATTGTTTTGATTTGTTTATTAGTAGAACTCTTGTGCCACTCACAGTAACTAGTTCAGAAGAGGCTGTACATGTTATAGCGTTACTTGATGTTTGTAATCAGTATTTTCTGATTTTCAGTACAAGTGTTAATTGCGGCTAAAATAACAATGCTGGCTTATTATGTTATTTGTCCAATGTTGCAGGTGAGGATGAGGATAAAAAGAAGAAAAAGAAGAAGAAAGGAAAGGAGGAAGAGAAGAAAGATAAGAAGGGTCCTGGAAAGAAGGCTGTGGCTGCAATGCAAGAAGCACTGAGAAAGTTGAAAGAAGAAGAGGAAAGATTGAAGAGGGAAGAAGAAGAGAGGTTAAGGAAAATAGAGGAGGCAGAACGACTACGTGAAGAGCAGGTAATTTCACTGTGTACAAACAAAAACTCTCTCTCTCTCTCTCCATTCTAGCCTTATAATATCGCTGTTACTCTTGACATGAATCCTTCCCTACTAACACTCAATCACCCCTTCGGAATGTGTAATAGCAAGGAATCGTGATGGGTAACCACTCACATACATATATATACAGTATATATTTTATTTCGAAGTGTATGAAGATAGTGTAATTACTGAAGGAACTAAACTGTTACATGATTACAATCAATTTTTGAAACTCAGAAATGTATCTAAATGTTTATTAATGACGAAATTTGTAATGAGAATCCCCATCTCCGTCAGCGGTTTCTTAACATAAACACACATTGCTGTTTCAGTTAAATCTCGTGGCTTCATAATGAAAAAAACATTTCAGGTATGTTAAGCTTACCTGTAACATTCTGAAAACAGAATGCATAAACCATATTATGATAAATAATTTGTTACAAATTAATACACTAATAATCCCATTCCAATCACTTAATGTGGCTTCACTTATATTGTGAATGCTGATGTGATTATGCTGACCGGCATGTTGAAAAAACTAAATGGTTAAAAAAAAAAAAAAAGCCTCAGTAAATAGTTTACAGTAGCCAAGGTAGGTTTAAATATACAACTGAGCTGCTGACGAAAATAGTTATTTGCATGTAGTTTGTAGAGAACTATAAAGAAGGCTACTATGATTTCTTAAATTATTCAGTTTTGAATACTCACTTTTGAATACCGAATTTTACTGCCGATTATACGTCTTGTTCGCTTCCCAGTGCGTTATTGATTCCCAGTTCATTAACATTCTTTCACAAAAAAATAATACACAAATCTAACGGAAATACAATGCAGTCTGCTTTGCGTTTAGGCCCTGTCATCGTTATCCATTCCACTGATAAAGAGTCATGAATTAAACATTACTATTCCAAGATCTTATTACAACTGTTGTCATATAACCCGCAAAGAAAGCTCCCATTCATGATTTTCATTCAGTACAGTAGATCACACGAGGGTTTATCTTGTAACAACCTTCTGCATCTAATAACCGCAACACCAAGAACCCAAAGACGGTTGCGAAAAGTTCACAAACCAAGTAATGTTACAAGTGCAGCGTTTCGGAATTCATTCAAATTCCCCACTCAGAATCTTCAATCATACTTTAACAAGGCATATAAAGGCGTTCAGTTTGTAAAATTTCGTTTGTCTTCCCCAGGATTCTGGATTTTTGGACATTTGTATTGTTATCTTTGGTTTGGCTGAAAGATGGAATTGCTAATTTGCTATTTCATGGAGCAGTTATCTGTTTCACTACAACATTCGTGTAAATTCTTGTTAGCATTCATCGCCCGTGAACATCTTCTCTCCGTTATTTGCAAACAGCTCTAATTAATTTTAATCCAGTGTTTGTACACTATGTTCACAAAGGATGTAAAACATTACAAATGTATGTATTTTCATAGAAAAAAAGTATACATGTGTGTGAATGGTTATAAAATACAAGATACAGTTGTCAATGTTTAACTTTATCTCTTCATCTGTCATTTAGCTGCCATTACATTTCCACTGGCAGCCACCATCAGTTTCTCCGAATAATAATAAATAAATAAATAAAAAATACGCTTGTCACTATATATAGGTACATTGAAAGTCAACAATGCATAGAAGAGGAGAGTTACAGCAACACGACAAAAACCGGCATAACGTCAACATATGTAAAGTAGAAAAAAAATCATATTAAAAATCGAACATGCATGTAGCTCGCCAAAACTCGTCATGTTATGCGCCATACAGGAAGGTGTTTTAATTGTATGTTCCCCTTTTCTCCGTTGAGTCATCTGTTAATGGAACATCAGTTTTGAATAAATTTCACGACGCAGAGAGGGACTTCATTCTTCAATTAGATAGCCGTGACTACATTTCCGCAATGGTGTTTGTTCGTACCTAAATGAATAATTGCCTCATAGTTGATTCACCATGTCTGGATACATGACCAGGCACTTACTTGTTGATCATCAAGCTAGCTAGATTTGAGTTTGCCTATATGAAGGACAAAGTCTACCTACCGCTCCTACAGCAGTACTTCCAGGATCAGCGACGTCACATCACAGCTGCCAGTCATCTCTGATCTGCTGAGTCTAGAGTGTGGGCCGAACTGTATTATAGGATAGATGCATCCTGTTGTACGACAACGCCAGACACACAAATATTTCTAAACTGTGGGAACATTTCTAGAGCATATATGTCTGACATTGCAGTCATTTAAAATGTCTAATGGACTTTAGAAGCCAAAGTGTATATATAACAGTACATACAGAACTTACATTTCCTTTATAAACTTCTAATATAGTTTGTAGATATCTGACTAAACTAATGGGGTTAAGATTCTGGAAAAGTTAATCTTTTGTCAGAGAAATAGGTAACTGTTTTACAAAAATCTGTCTGAACCCTGGTATGTCATTGCATACTGCAATTAATGTAAGAGCCGCAGACGTGTTCATACGTTCTGATAGTTATAATTTTTAAGATTTATTGCGTAATTGCGAATTGACTTAAGTTGCATATTACCTAAGTCATTGGATTACTGTAATATAGTTCATTATATAGGATGGACTTACTGCTTTTTTTAAGATAAATTGTATAACATTCTTAAGAACATACTAAGGTTAGGAAAGGCGTATCATTTAACTGAAATTACGAAATTAGTGTTCGTTATGTTGTTTCAGAATCAAAATATATTTTTATTTTCTTTCTTTTTTTTTTTTTTAAGTTGCGACTAGAGCAAGAGCGGAAGGAAAAGAAAAGGCAAAAGGAAAAGGAAAGGCGAGAACGGTTGAAGCAGGAAGGCAAGCTGTTAACTGCCAAACAAAAAGCTGATCGAGCGAGGGCTCAGGCGATGATTGAGGCATTAAAAGCACAAGGTCTAGAAATGCCAGAGGTAGGACAAAAGAAACCTAGGCCAGGAACAAGAATTCGTCCAAACAAAGTCAAACATCAAACATCTACAGAAAATGTAGATAAAGGTCAGTATAACATTTATAAGTCTGTGTATATTTTTTGTATTAAGTGGAAAGTATATTGATATTATTCTGGTTAGTATATTTTCATGGGGAAAAAGTTTTAGAAAGTTATTTTATTGCTAAAAATGATATTCTTGGAAATTCTCGAAATGTCTACATATTTTGTATTACCATAAACATATTAAGAATCTCTTGGTAATGCTGTATCACGTGACTGGAAAAATCAAGAAGGTGGCCACCACTAATATGTGGTGAGTTTGCACCTGATAAAAAACATTAATTTGAAGGATAGTTCACGATGTTTATTAACAGTTTTGTAAATGTGCAAATCTAAGATTGTATTGCAGGCCTGGAAGTCAATAGCCGTGTTACGTTCGTATATTGGATAAAATATAGTATATAATTATTTGAACTTTTAATGTTTCGTTTCATCACATAGGATAGTCTATATTATTCTATTACCAAAGTATTTTTCACTATAGATTTATATTACGTTTCCTTTCTGAACATTCATAATAAAATCCAACAGCAATTCATATTCAGTTTCGTCGTAAATATATTACTTAAATCTCTTGTAAATCTATGTTCCACTTCTTCATTTACATTGGATGGAATTAGGGAACGAAGAATAAGTATATGTTTTCTTAGTGTCAGTTCATATTTTATCATTTTTATGTTATATTAAATTGCACGGAATTTGTCGTAACAGCTGTCAGATCACTCTAGGAATATTGTAAGAAAGTGTTCAGGCCCATGTATTTATATTTTAACCTAATGGTAAGATGTTACATGTAGTTTCATTGCAATATAAATGTTCACTATGTGAACAAAAGTATCCGGACACCTAGCTCAAAATAACTTACAAGTTCGTGGCGCCCTCCATCGGTACTGCTGGAATTCAATATGGTGTTGGCCCACCCTTAGCCTTGATGACAGCTTCCATTCTCGCAGGCATAATTTCAACCAGGTGCTGGAAGGTTTCTTGGGGAATGGCAGCGCATTCTTCACGGAGTGCTGAACTGAGGAGAGGTATCGATGTAGGTCGGTGAGCCCTGACACGAAGTCGGCGTTCCAAAACATCCCAAAGGTGTTCTATAGGATTCAAGTCAGGATTCTGTGCAGGCCTGTCCATTACAGGGATGTTATAGTCGTGTAACCACTCCGCCATAGGCCGTGCAGTATGAACAGGTGCTCGATCGTGTTGAAAGATGCAATCGTCAGCCCCAAATTGCTCTTCAACAGTGGGAAGTAAGGTGCTTAAAACATCAGTGTAAGCCTGCGCTGTAAGAGTGCCACGCAAAACAATAAGGGGTGAAAGCCCCCTCCAAGAAAAACACGGCCACACCATAACACCACCACCCCCGAATTTTACTGTTGGCACTTCACACGCTGACAGATGATGTTCACCGGGCATTCGCCATACCCACACCTTGCCATCGGATCTCCACATTGTGTACCGTGATTCGTCACTCCACACAACGTTTTCCTACTGTTCAATCGTCCAATGTTTACGCTCCTTACACCAAGTGAGGCGTCGTTTGGCATTTACCTGCATGATGTGTGGCTTATGAGCAGCCGCTCGACCATGAAATCCAAGTTTTCTCACCTCACACCTAATTGTCATAGTACTTGGAGTGGATCTTGATGCATTTTGGAATTCCTGTGTGATGGTCTGGATAGATGTCTGCCTATTACACTTTATGACCCTCTTCAACTGTCGGCGGTCTCTGTCAGTCAACAGACGAGGTCGGTCTGTACGCTTTTGTGCTGTACATGTCCCTTCACGTTTCCACTTTACTATCACATCAGACACAGTGGACCTAGGGATGTTTACGAGTGTGGAAATCTCGCGTACAGACTTGTGACACAAGTGACATCCAATCACCTGACCACGTTCGAAGTCCGTGAGTTCCGCGGAGCGCCCCATTCTGCTTTGTCACGATGTCTAATGACTACTGAGGCCGCTGATAATGAGCACCTGGCAGTAGGTGACAGCACAATGCACCTAATGTGAAAAACGTGTGTTTTGGGGGGTGTCCGGATACTTTTGATCACATAGTGTATATCTTAAGTCGACTGACATATTAATAACTGCATAATTTTAGAATATGAGTGAAAGTTTGCTGAAGGGATTTCTTGAACAAAAGCAATGAGGAATGTGTTTAAACATATTCACAAACTCTATTCACAAAATACTACTACTACTACTACTTCTTCTTCTGCTTCTGCTTCTTGCATCCAAGTAATGTTCGTTTTAACTACGAATAACGTTTGCAAACTGAATTACATTGATGTACAGTGATGTAGTTATTTTGCCTCCCTATATCGCCATGACTCCACATGCAAATCTCTTGTCCATTAGCGTAGGCAATGAAATAGGAATTTTATTCATAGCGAACTCTCTTTACTGAGAATTTTACGTATATCTTATGCTGCACTATTGTTTGTTTCACATATGGCTTTAATATAACTGCACATGCTACTAACACATACAATAAAATACCTAGGGCTGATGTGGCTTAGTGGTAGAGCGTTCACTTCTGGTGCATGGGATCTTTGGTTCGATCCCAGCTTGCGCCAAGTGATGGGGTTCTTCCATTTGGTCCCACTTTCGTCATTTCACCATTTCATCCATTTCTCAACATTACTGTTTCCTTTAGCCTAGCCGACATAACTGTGAGACATAAAACTTAGATTTCATTTCATTTCAATAAAGTACCTAAGGAACCCTCACAAGTGGTTAGATAGTTGTTCGGTCTTTTGCGCTGCAATTCCTGTTCATTTGTGACGCACCATCACGCTGGAGTGAATAGGCAAAGGACAGTGAATAACAAGATGTAGTGTGTGATTTCCTCTCACTCAGAATAGGAGTTATAAGTATTTATATCTACTGGACACTTGTGAATGAGTTAGTATCGAAGGATGAAAGAATGATAATTTAAGAAAGTTCGTTGACATATTTTTACAGAGACACCTTCTGGGTTTAAAAAGAAAGAAAAAATTTAAAAAAAGACCTCGAGTTTTATGTCATCGATTTTATAGTTGTTTGTCTGGTTGTTTGGAGTTTAATGGCGATGCAATCCATTATAAATTGTAAAGTGCCAAAGAAAACAGAACCTTCTAGTTACCGGTACTGTTCATTAGTCATAATATATCAGATAGCGTTATACGTAAACATGATACTAGGAAATAGAATAAATACTTATAATGTCAAATTGTTGTGCTTTTAAATTTTTATTACAACTTCTGTTGTATTTTTCATAATACAGCGTACTTGGAGTGGGAGAGTTCTCAGAATATAGGACACAACACATTCCGAGTACTCTTTATGTTGAGAAAAATGCAGTAAGATTGTTATTACAATTTAAACACAATACATTTGAAATTATAGAAGTATTTACACTATTTTCGTAGCGTTCTGCGTAAATTAACTTACATCTTACTCTGCCAACTTTGACGAAGCTGCCTGGAAGTAAATTTAGATACCTGAAGATTTTAATCGCATTTTTACACTTAAGATCATCAACTAAGCTTCTGAGTTATTTGCATACTGAATTGTAAAACTATTTTATATTGTGAAACAGGCCAGTTTTACAGTACAATTCATTATTGAAACTTGATGAAATAGTCAAAGTACTCTCAAAATAAATTTTAAGATTAAGAACCGACTATAAAAACGAAAACCACCACCAAATTGAAATTGCATTACAAAATCCTTGTCAGACGCTGACTAATGTTTGTTATTCTTCCGTGGTCTGTAATGGAGTAACCTGGATGACCAACTCTATCATATAAAACTGACAGAGTGGAACTGTGTTAATTATTTTAACTTATATTTTGGAATGAAATTGTTACGGAGTCCCATTCTTTGACTATATTACCTTTGTCGAAATTTAAAGATTGATGTTTCGTCCTTGTATCAAATGTTTCAAATACATTCCTTTCAACAGGGGAAGTAGTTTTCAGTATAAATTTGACTTAACATGATTATAAAGCTTTGTATATGATTTTGACTAACTTTATTTTATGTTTGGAAATGACTAAATGTTTGGGTAATCGCGAAACCGTTATATTACTGTCTGTAGAATCCTGGATTTGTTCTTACCTTACATTGCTCATTTACGTCTTGCGTATATACTCCAGAACAAAGTAAATCAGAGAGTCTAGACCGGTAGCGTGTTCGTGTAATCTATCTCTGTTGGAGGCGAGATAGTGCGGTGGGGAACGATCTTTATTATGAGCGTTGAATTTGCATGATGGTCTGTGAACCCGTCAACTACATTGGATTCAAGGCCCAGTCGTAGTTCAGAGCGTAGGTCCCATCCTTCATAACCTCAGTATTTTATTATTATTATTATTATTATTATTATTATTATTATTATTATTATTATTATTATTATATATTATTATTATTAATAAGTATTCTGCCTTTTGTCAGGTCCTGGGACTAAAGAGTTTTTTTTAATTTTAGATTTAGGCCTTGAAATGTTTCTTCCACGTTTTTCTGATCTTTAGGACAATTTCTTCGCAAGATATGACCAATCCAATTGGCCTTCCTACGAAGGATGGTGGTTAGAAGTGTCCTCTTCTCTCCTATCCGTTTTAAAACATCTTCGTTTGTTGATCTCTCTGTCCATTTTATCTTCTCCATTTTCCTCCAACATCACATTTCGACGCTCTCTAAATATTTCTTCTCTAACTTCCGTAATGTCCAGGTCTCTGAACCATACAGTCCAATGCTCCAGATATAGCACTTGACCAACTTCTTCTTAAGTCCAATATTGAGCCTTCTAGTTAAGAGTGATCTTTTCTTGTTGAATGCTTCTTTGGCTATGGCTGTTCTTGACTTGATCTCTTTGGTGCAAGCGTGTTTCGTCAAAATACTTCCAAGATACGTGAAATTCTCGATCTTTTCAAGTTCTCTTTGTTCTACTCTAACTCGTAAGAGCACGTTTGCATAAGGACGTAAAACACAGAAGGGGAAAGAAGCCAAATTATATAAGAAATAGTAATTTAACTTGTGAGTAATTTTTCAATACTTATTTGACATTTACAAATGACCTTGAATCTGTATTTTCGCCTACTTTATTTATTCTAACCAATAAGTTGGGCCTTATACTAATAGTATACCACCGTGCTTCAATGAGATAAGGGAAAGGAAATCCACTTGTTACCAGATCTATATGCCACTTTGTTTTCTGTTACGTTGTAAATATCGAAGGCGTGTTTTCTTCATGTTCCAGATATCCATTTCATAACCGTTTTTATTTTCTCCCAATTCAGAATTAATTCCACCGTGCTTCAATGAGATAAGGGAAAGGAAATCCACTTGTTACCAGATCTATATGCCACTTTGTTTTCTGTTACGTTGTAAATATCGAAGGCGTGTTTTCTTCATGTTCCAGATATCCATTTCATAACCGTTTTTATTTTCTCCCAATTCAGAATTAATTCCAATTGGCTGTTGATGCCTTCGGCCAACGAAACCAAGCTCTGCACTCGTAGAAATAAATAAATAAATCACACATTAGATGTAACCTGTAAGAATGAACTGATTTTTGTGAATATAGTAGTCGCTCGCAATCGGTTATTTGTATAACGTAGAAATGAACTCATTATTGTGTCTATGAAACGTTAAATTTAAAATACTTTTCAACTTCAGTATAGATCTAATTCTTGAATTGTTCTGTTAAGTTTATTCATGAGAGCTTCCAGGTGTTTCGCAGTTTTGTAAATAAAAATTATATCATGAGCACAGCGCTTGTATTTCACATATTTCAACTGTTCTCTTTGTAGATAATAGACTCAAATGATCCGTTACAATATCTACTAAAAGTAAAGATAGGGGGCAACCCATAGCCAATCTTTCTGCGTGTTCATAAACTTGGTCCTCATTAATCCGTTTGTCGTACACCTCTGTATTTTCAATTTATTGGATTTATGCGTACATTCTAGCACGAAGTCCTTAAGGATAGCCACCTCTGCGTATAATAGCAATAAAATTCAATTTTATCATTAGAAGATAAGTAATTCTGGTCTTTCCATGAATTAAGAAATTAATTTTCCACATTCATTTAAACGATGACTACGGAGAAAAATACTAGGAAATGTTTTGCTGAATATCACATTTCGTAATGTAGCTCTTGAAATTAATAAAAAAAAGTAGTTTAACGTCCCATAATTATGTCCTTCAGGCTAAAAGAGACGCATGATTATTAAAAGTGAATGTAAAATGGAAAAGAAAGAGTGAGAAAGAAGAGAAGAAGGATTTTTTTGTGCTATACCACCGGGACTTGATCCCAGGACCACGTGCATCAAAGGATACGCGCTAGCCACTTTACCACCGGGAAGAAGTGTAACATATCTCATCTGCATAATCGTGCTCAGAAGTGTCCTGTCATTAGTGGCAGTCACTTGTCTCAAGCTACATTGTAATGCATGCGAACGTTACGATCCTTTGCTAATTCTTTTGATTTTATGAAAGAATTGTTATGTAATAGTCCTATAATAAAGTGTTTGTGCAATTATGTAACTTTTTTGTAGGTTCTGAGGACACTAAGACTGATGAAAAGAAAGTAGAAGTAGAAATCATAGATGCAGAAAAAGATGTGCCAAAACCAGAGGGGGAAGTTAAAGAGAGTTGGGATCAGGAAAGTGGAGATGAAGTAAAGGATACATGGGATGCGGAATCTTCAGGGGAAGAAGGTAAGCAACTTTAGCTATAGAGAAGAGAATGGATGTTAATAGGGCATAAACGAATCACGTAGGTTTCTAAAGCTCATTTCGTTTATATCAATCTCAGGATATGTAAACTGCACGTTAGTGAACATTGAAATTTCCAAGATTGTCGTGTTGGGAGCTATTTATGCGTATGTGTTGCTATTGTAAAGAACTCAGCTCTGGTTGTATATGTCATTTTCTCCTCATTCTTCTCCCAGTTCTCTGGCTGGAGCATTTTTCCTTTTACAGCGTGCTACAAATGTGTGCTCTGATTTACTATTACTTAAAGGAAAGTTTATGAAACACTGTATTTGAGAAATAACTAAACTACTTAAATTCAAATAAATTACTATAAAAAAATCATCTTAATGTTATTAGCTGTATTTTTCCTTAATGAAAATAAAGAAGAATCGCATAGGGGAAGAAAATGTAACTATACCTACAAGAGTCTGTATTTGCGTACGAATTTACTTTTATCTATATTTTGCACAATAAGTAGAAGAAAATACGAAGCAAGTAGAAAACGAGAAACATACTTTTTATGAAATTAAATGATCTAGACGAAACTTATTTTGTATAATACAGCCTACGTAATTGATAGAGCAAAGGGTTAATTATCGTTGACTTTCGAAGCCCTTGTTGTAATGTCAGATAATTCATAGCGTTTAATCAAAAGTATATGCACTGGGGGAAACGTTTTAAGGACGCTCAATAATTCATGGATCTGTCCCAAAGTTGGCCACAAAAATAATTTATACTAATATTAATTCATTTATTTGGATCCTAATATTTCGCTCACTTTCGCTTCTGGGAGATTCTTTGACAGATTTCACGGTTTGAAACTTAAATCGAATAGAAATTCACATGTTACTTATTTAATCGTTTCCTCACAGATACTTTACTAGAAATTACTTCTTGAAGTCTTTACAGAAACTCCTAAGAACACTCACGTAATGAAAAATGCATTTATAGATTAATCAAGAAAAATAACGATTTTGAACTCGTCATTCTTAATTCATAGTAACTAATCATTATATTTAATTCATATTTTTCACTTACGAAAAATTGCTGAAAAAATCTTCTATAGTGGTATGGAAAATTTGTGTGTAGGTTTACTTTTTAACTTACTGTACCTTTTACTGAACAGTGTTTGTGATGTTTCTTAGCTTGATAATATAATTCCAACTTCTGTCTAGTGATCTTTGGTCGAGATTTAATTCCTACTTTTAGTCCTATTAAAGTAGAATTCATACGTGGAATTTTCTATTTGTGAAGAGATCTTATGAAGCCCGTGTATCTTGTTAATGGTGAGCTTAGAGGAAGTCAAATACTATATTTAGATGTTTCAGCTGTGTTATACGGAGTTTTATAATACTCACCTCAATAACACGCATAACCATTCTGATTGGCCATACAAGCAGCTGTTCAGCCAGATGCGTAATGTCTGTCCGGAGTGTGGTATCCTATCCTCGCTATAAATCTTAAAGCAGCTGGGTGATGCCTGTTGCTGTCCTACTGGTTGGCGGTCAAAGGACATTTCCTCCAGAGACATTTGTCCAAAGTACATTTCGTCCAAAAGACAATTAGTTCAGAGAACGTTTGGTCCAAAAGACAATTGGTCCAGTGACATTTCGTCCAAACGACATTTCGTCTAATGGGCATTTCGTGTAGAGATATTTACTTCAAAGACACTTGTCCGAAGGGCATTTCAATCAAAACACAATTGGTTCAAAGGACTTTGATTCGATGGATATTTCGTCCAGAGACATTTAGTCCAAAGACACTTGGGCCTGTGGGTTCAGACGGGAAAGAGTCTGGGAACAAAGCTTGAAGCGATCTAGCCCCCAGCGTATTTTGAATCTAAGATGGCTGATTGGAACTCATTTCAGACCGTTGGTTGGAGCTAGGGAAACGGCATTTTGCATAAAAGTTTATCATCAAGAGCACGTTGTGAAAATAAAATTAAATGAAGGGGCAATGATTCTAATTTTATTTTTATTTTTTTATTTTATTGTATTGTATTTATTTATTTATTTTTACAGAAAGTACCAAATCTAGCAAAAATATGCTGTATTATGCTTCAACATTTCATCTTTAAAAGAGCGCAGATATAGAAATCCTATCAAGAACAGTGAACCTGTCAAAAGTTTGCTAATTAGCAAGGACAAAAATATTGAAATCAAGCAAGTGAAATCAATAACGAAACAATGACTTCGTTTTTTTTTTTTATTTTTTGTTTTTTTTTTTATTTAAATTTTCTGAAAGTAATTTTTATTACAAACTTTTCGAATAATTTAAATTGCAACATTTAATGTGTAGAAATGTTAAAAAATTAGAAAATCTTAGAAAGATATGGGTATAAAATGTGTAAAGAATTATTTTTGACCCTAGAAGCATTCTTTTTTATAGATGGAAAGATTCTCCAGAAGGCCATTTATAAACCATCATCCCATAAATAGATGTCATCATCCCATATTATACAAAGTACGGAATACACTGAAATAGAAAATTGTTTGGGGGAGGGGGTTTGTAAAAAACAGTTGGCAATAACAGTTTGGAGATGAGTACCAAAACTAGCCAAAACAGGATGATTTACAGGAGAAATGAGTTGATAGTTGTGACCGGCAATCGATTTTTGAGTAAAGTGCGATGAAAATAACCTAACTTAAGCTAATCTAACTTCACTTAACGTATAAAACCATAAAACGACCGAATGTGAGTAGAAAATTGCAAAAAGTAGATGAAAAAGCTGGCCTCCCATCGTTAAACAAAGACGCTGTTGGCTATACTACATTATTAAATATTCTAGAACGGTTATGTTATTTAAATTAGGATTATAGTTGCCAAATACCTATTACACTGCTATAGAAGTACAGATCTGGCATTTTTGCTCCATTATTAAAATACTTCATTTGTATATTTCTGCAGTCAGTGATGTTTCGTGCTTATAAATTAATGTAAAAATATCATATGCAGATATACTGTTGAGGATAATTATTATGCTTATTCAGTATCCATAATTTCTTTATATGTGATCCTGCTCCTTTACGAAACATAATGCTGCACATTTCCGTTTGTACGTGTGCTTCTATTACTTTTTTAAGAAATTCTTTCGCATTGTATTTTCAACACAAAAATTTTATACAAATTTTACTTTCTCCCATTAAGACTGGTTTGTTGCACTTATTAGCAATAGATTGCTGAACACGTTTATTAATTTTAAGAGTAGAATGTTAACATAATTTTTAAATGTAGCGCTCCAGTTTTGGATTAGTTAATTAGAAATATAAAACTTAATTTTCTAGTTTAGATTGAAGTAAAAAATTTGCGCGTTAACATTTAAGCAAAGTTTAAAATTTAAGCAGTCGGCAATAGCTGTGTTTGAATTGTATTTAAAATGTAAAGTTTTGTCACGTTCTTCTGTTGGGGTGTGCTTCGATTTTAGTCAGTTAAAGTCGATATGTTTATTCACATGCTATGGCTGACCATGAGTTTCTTCAAGAAATAAGAAGCTATTGAGTTATAATAGTTATATATGCCATTTTCACTCGTGTAACAAAGACAAGACCTATTAGCGTTGCGAGAAAAAATCAATTTGTTCTGCTCGGTGCATTACTACTTGTGACGATGACAGGCTGGAACTTCTTAAAGATGGTACAAATGATCACTTTCATGGGACGAGATTTACGGAATCGAAAATCAAATTAGATCAACTTTGAAACTGAATGCTGAAGCTCATCCTAATGCTCCCCACGAGGAATTGTGAGGCACGCATTGGTCGGGGTTCAACAATGCCCGATGAAGAAGTGTTTGAACAATGCCCGATAGAAACACATTGACGAAGTTTGAATAGCGTCCTCAGCATCATAACCATCCTCGTCTGTCCCAAAAGCTTCAGCAGTGTGAGATTGTTTCACCATATACAGTTAGTGAGGTCGGCGATATCTTCTTCCAGATTAATTCTGGACTGAATGATCCAAACCGAATCTTAATGTGGTTTACCCATAATGACTTCGTGCTCCTCTCTCAAAGTGATAGAATATTTTGCGATGGTACGTTTAAAACTGTTTTGCAGCTTTTTACAATACATGGTATATTTATGGACCATTGCTTTCCATTTGTATATTGTCTCACTGTCAGAAAGACTGAAGATACATATTCACTCATTTACGAAGTACTCAAGAACTATGGAGGGAATACCCCTTCATCCAATAAAAATCTTAATAGATTTCGAAACAGCTGATATAAACGCAGCACGAGAGGCGTTTCCAGATTCAGTGGTCAAGGGATATTTATTCCATTTCATACAAGCTATTTGGCGTCAATGTAATCATGGACTCGTACCGGAATACAATGACCCTCAAAGCCCAAGAGTGAGAAACGAAGTGCGAATGCTACTTGCTTTGCCCCTCATTCCATTGGATGACGTTAGATGTTTTTGATAATATCACTGAAGATATGAGCGATTCAGTTCAAGATGTCGTTTCTTACGTGGAATCGAATTACGTTAGAGGAGAGCCTGCTAGAGGAAGAACCTGTCTCATCTCTTTGGACAAAATCTCGTTTGGACCAATTCTCTTTTGGATGAAATGTCACTGAACCAAATGTCCCTGGACCAAATGTCTTTGAAGTAAATATCTTTGGACGAAAAGGGTGGTCACTGTCCTACTATGTCCTACACGTGCTCAATAGGGCTTAGGTCTGGAGATGCAGTAGGAAAGGGTACAAGGCACATAACCGAATAGAGCACACTGGATTGCCCTGGGAATATGAGGATGCGCATTATTTTGCTGAAAGTTGGGACTTAACGCAAAGTATCTAGATAAGGTCGAAGGACAGAATAGACGACGTTACACATGTACAACGCAGTCATACTCTTCTGAGTGGAGACCGAGAAAAACTGGATGTGTAGCAAATTGCCTTCCACAGCAGAATGCCAAGCGAGTGCAACCATACACAGGATTTTTCCGCTCACCGACATTTTTATGGACACGTACGTGTCACAGGAACGGCTTTCAACACTGAATACCACCACCTTCCATTCGTCACGCTATACTATAGTCTCTCCCGACACTAGTGAATACCTCGGCTATGGTCATATGTGAGGGATAATCGTACAAGAGAAAAGCGGGTACAGCAGTCGATTGTTTAGTGTTCGTGCGCCCACGTGGGGAAGTACGGTGGTTCTGACTGTGCTGATGGTTGCCATCCTAACTTCTTAGTGCACTGGAAGGGTGGGTGGGGGGTGGGGGTCTGCTTGAAGAACTCAATGACTTTCATTGGTGGACAGCACCGTGTGCGTGGGTTTCCTCGGGGTTCTCCCGTTTTCTCCCACTTTCTTCATTCCACCATTTCATTCATTTGTCATCATCACCGTCTCCTTTAGCCTAGCCGGCATAACCGTGGGACGTAAAATTTAAAGATTTAATTTTCATTTTTTTTTTATGACTTTCATTGTGTATATCACTGTCCGATGGTCACTGACACTGCACCACCTACACATACTATGATCGTCCTGTTGTTTATGCCGTTCAATTTGGTGCGGATTGCGTTTCGATCGAAGGGTGTATAGGTCTGTTTTGAAGTGCATTTCCACCAACGTATTTGGTATTTGAAGAGTCACGAATTCTTCCGTCATTGTTAATAAAATGTGTAAACTTTATTAGTATTACATTGAACTACTCAAAATTTTGAAAAGGAGACTAAAAGGGCTATCTTAGGCGTCAACACTTACTTTATTGCGCCATTCAGTTAATTAGTAAATAGAAACAGTAATCTACATTTTTCAGTTCCTCTTACAACAGCATTTAGTGCTGAAGTAGCTCCGAATCTACTGAGAATTGAAACCATGCTCATGGGCATACTTTTTACTCAGAAAATCAATACTCCCCTCTACCAGAATATTTCATGAGTTAGCTAAAATATTCTGTTGTGTAAACGAAGGACTTGGATGTGAATGGTGAGTATTTAATATTCGTAGGGTAATCAGAGAAGAAAATTTGTGTGCATGGTGTCAGACATTAGTGATTTAAATATTTAATATATAGCTTTAGGAATAAAAAAAGTCAGTGAAAATTATTTTATTTTTCTCTTTTAAATAGATAAGTCGGAGGAAACTAAGACTGAACCCGAGAAGGTATCAACGCAGAAGTCGAAGGAGGAGGAAGAGGACGAAGAGGAGGAAGATGAGGAGGAGGAGTCTCAGTCGGAAGAAGAATCTGACGATGACGAGGATGAAAGTGACGAGGGAAGTTCCAGTGAAGATGATCATCGAACAGATGCGGAGAAACGAAGGGAAAGAGCATTGGCAAGGATTAAGGTCAGTTGAGAAGCAAAGAAATGAGATTCTTTGTGTGTGTAATAGAAAGTGTTGTTTACCCAGATTTACACATTTAAGGTGCTTCCGCTTTTTTGCAGCTCTTCTGAAGAAAGAAGAAAGCAATTTACTCACAAAGATTCCTCATATTTACTATTTTGTTGTACTGAAAATGTTCTACGTAAAAGAATAGAAAAATTATGTAAATACTAGTGTTGAGGTAAAATTAAGTAAACGTATCTTTCTTTAACGTATAATTTGAATGATAGGCGATAAATTACCGGAATTAAGTAAGATTACGTGACAGTACGTGTTAGAGTGCCCATTTATTATAGAAACAGTTATTTACAAAGTTAACTTTAAGGAAAAATATCTTCCAGTCGGACTTTGTACGGTAACTTCTGCGATAAAATATATTGGACTGAATTTCGTGAAATATCCAACTCAGGCTAACAGACTATTATAATATACATCATTATGTGTTATAGTCCCTTATTCCATTCTCAACTTTTTTTTTCTTTTAATTCATCGAAAACCTTTCTGCTGCTGTTAGGTATTATTGTTGTTAGGTAGTATTGAGAAACCAAAGAAAGTATTAGAAATTTGTGGAGTTGTATAAGGAATAGCAGAAAAATTATGCAAAGAATAGAAAGGAAGAAAAATATTTAGAAAAGAAAGTCGAGTTGCTCGTCTAAGCGTTCGTTTGCTTTCAGATATTGTTGAGACTTGCTGTAGGGATTCTAATCACGCTGACTGAAGGCAGGAAGAAAGGTTGAATGATTGGTATCTATATCTCGTGCGAGTAACCTATGCCAGTATTTACTTAAGACCTTGAAGTTCTAATGTACATATCGAAACTTTTCAAAGATAAAGTTTTGAGCACATGATAATGATAGTTCCAGTAATATAAATATATTTAAAATAAAAATCCTACATCCTTGTAATAAATTATAACACATGCTGCGTATCAAGGCTTTGCACGCCTCTTGCAACATTTTCAACTGCATTTCTACACTCACAATATGTTGATTCGATTTTTCATTGTGGAAATACCCCTAACTCGAATAAGGTAAAATGAAAGACTACAGGTTAATTTCACACCTCGATGCTGTAATGGACGAAATTACTAAAATTGTTCCCCTTTAAACACCGGTGCAAGACAGAATTGTTGCACAAATATTTGATGTACTAGACTGGAATACTGGTAATTATAAAATGTCATAATAGAAGAAAGATCGGTCAGAAAGTATCAACTGTACGATATGGTGATTATTTTAAGAAATACTTGTGTAAATCGTATTCATTCCGTCACGTCTTCCATTTGATGGGAAGTGATCATTATTATTAATGCAATTGCTTGGAAATGAGATGATAAAATTCTGAGCAGTTTTTACTGTATATCTTCAGGTAAGAAAAGAGAAAGTAAATATTCAGTGAATGAGGACATTATTATTATTATTATTATTATTATTAGTTATATGTTAAATGTATAATATAAAATCGTTGTATTAGGCACAAGGCTTTTCGAAATTGGATTGGGTTGTAACTGTTCTAATACGATATTGCGTAATATCTAATATAATTTCCTATTTTGCAGAAACGTAGAGAAGATGCTGAGAAGAATAAGAGTTTAGATCTTTTGCGAGCTGCTGTTGTGTGTGTACTCGGTCATGTAGATACAGGTACGTAATATGTATATATATAGAGAGAGATAGATGTCGTTTGCTCTATTCGTTTTTCAGGTTTTAATTCTTTTCCCTCACATGTGACGTGGTATGACATGTAGTGTGTGTAAGCTAGAATTAGCAAAGGGGAAGAACAAATTGAGACAAAGTATGAAGAACGATAAATTTGAATTATAGAACGACTGTAAAAATTTGCTGGGTGGCGTAGATGAACTGGTTAGCATTCCCGGGTCAGTTAAGAGGACCCGGGATCGATCTTGATTGAAGTTTATCTAGGGTTTTCCTTGATTCCACAAGGCGAATACTGGGATAGTACTTTCAATATATAGGCCTTCGAGTAGTTTTTTCTGTGTTTAGTTATTGTTTAATTATAAAATGGCTTGATAGCTGTATCTGGTAGCTGGTAGCTAATAAATAAATAGTAACGAGTTCTTATCATATTGAAGGAGGGGAAAGGCTATTATTAGTTGCTGTCTTAATTTTTCCATTACTCGACAGATCACTTTCTCCTCCCTTGGATAGCTGATTTGTGACAATGTGTTTTTATTTATTTATTTATTTATTTTATGTATTTATTTATTTATTTATTTATTTTTTTTTGCCGAATTTTTATCCTCCTAAGATTTTAGTTTTGTTTGAATACTCTCTCTGAACCAGTTCGTCTTCATCAGACTGAATTGGATATTTTTAATAATTAGCAATAAGTAATAGTCTGTCTGGTAATACGTGCAGCATTTATTTCATATAATAAGTTAACCTTTATTTTTAACAGGTAAAACAAAAATTCTAGATAAATTGCGGCGGACTAATGTACAGGATGGGGAAGCGGGCGGTATAACGCAACAAATCGGAGCAACCAACGTTCCAATCGATGCCATAAAGGAACAGACGAAGTTTATCAAAGGAGTAAGTAGGAATTTATACGTGTAAACCGTAAGAAAAATTAATTTTGGAACGTTTTGATGCTAATTATGACCGCACAACTAAGGTTGTAAGGAAGTTGATTAACTTCGCGTTCCAAAACTAATTTCCTCTTTCTGTAGTGACTTGTGCCAGAATTTGGAAATGCATGGACCGTTGAGGTACCGTACACACTTCTACAATTTAAAAAGATAATTTAATTTTAGAGGTGAAATAGTATATTCTAAGCCATTAGTATATATTAATTAAGGTTCCTCACCACAATTTCAGTTAACTTATGTGAATTTGAGTAAAGGAAAATATGTCATCATATATTTGCAAAATATTATGAGACAAACTAGTAGGTAATTCCAGTTTTTTCGTACTTACAATCCAAATATCTGTATGCGCACTATGACGTCATAAGTATGACACTGAAAATTTTGCATTTTGTAGAAATATTGAACGACCTACTTTCCAGAATGATCATACAGCTCATAATCATATTTATTAGTTCCATTTATAAAAAGTCAGATCTATTTTAATAATAGTTGTTGTTATTTATATAAATGAACCATAGAATCGGTTCATTCATAGAAGTGCTTCTAATGAAGACAAGTTTACTCTTTTCAACACTTTTGTATATTTCATTGTTTACTTAAACATATCTGTCTAGATTAAACGAAACCCTTACTTTAAAAACGTATACTCTACCTATAGTCACTAATATCTACCTATAGTCACTAGGTTTAAATTTTCATCATATCACGGTAATCGCTGTAAAAATCCTAGATGTTTATTTCGTAATATACTGGAAGTTTATTATTTCAGTAACAGCTCTAACCTGTACAACACTGAGATTTACATAAGGTTATATTGACGAAGGCAATGCAGAAAATGCTTTAAAGTCTTGAGCAATATTTTCTCTTAAATTATAGTTGTTTACCGTCTCCACCTTCTAGTTTCGGAAAATATTTTATACAATATGTATGTATGTATGTGAGTGTTAGAGCAAAAGACCATATTGAGAAAAACGATTTTCAGTGCTGACATATGTAAATCAAAATAATTGGTAAGTAACGTGAATCTTTGCAGAAACAAATTGCACTAAAAGCACTAAACAAAATCGGAGATGTTTGTAATTACGATGACTCAACCTCTTAGTGTAAAGCAAAAAGAAACGAAAATTGAGAAAATTTGCCAAAGCGTCCGATTTATGTGCAGAGAAGCATGTTGAATTTATTCAATTCAACAATAGTCAGTATACGTAGATGTGAATTTTATGAAAACATTCTGTTTGTGAAAAGCATTTTCATTCTTATTTGCAAGCAGATCAGTACTTCGATTCAAGTAAGGGCAGTCATATATGTATATTGTTCGAGAATGGTGTTAAATACCTGTTATCACTCAGTAGATTGTATTCAAATTCTGTTATATGAACACTGGTTGTTTTGTTTCGAGTAAATGTTCATGTCAGCACGAAGGCTGTTTGAGACGTGGATGTATAGCTTAACCTGGGATCTAAACTACAGGAACAGTTTCCAGGTTTCGAAACGGAGCTGTTAAATGAAAGTAAATGATATAAGCAAATCTTTCATTATTCAGTCTTTGATATCCAGTCCCTAATAATTGTAATGTTATTGTTTCTTTTCAGTTTTCTGACGTTCAGCTGAAGATTCCTGGTCTCTTAATTATTGATACTCCCGGACACGAATCTTTCAGCAACTTAAGATCACGTGGATCTTCATTATGTGATATTGCTATTCTCGTCGTCGATATTATGCATGGTTTGGAACCTCAAACAATTGAATCAATTAATCTTTTAAAGAACAAGAAAACACCATTTGTTGTGGCCTTAAATAAGATAGATAGGTATGTGTTCGTAAGGTTTCTTTGACTGATAAACTTAGCACAATAGGTCAGTAGTGTTTGTATCATAGTGTATGTAGTTATTAATGCAAGCTCACAATAAGAAATTTGGCTCACTAGCTGACTGAAATAAGTTGAAAACTAAAAGCCAGAAGTTGCGTAATAATTATATATAAATTTATATTTTACTTTTTGATTGGACAGTAAAGTCCAGGTAGGAAATAGATACTTGTCCTCGAGTTTTCAGATTGAAAATGACATGAAACAAGGAGATCCATTGTCGCCGTTATTCAATTTGGTCTGGAATACGCTACGAGGGAAATATAGGATAACAACCAGTGCTTAGAGCTGAATGGCACTTATCAAGTTATGGTTTATGCTGATGATGTCAATCTGATAGAAGACAATATAAGGGCACTAGAAAGAAATGCAGAGTTTTTATTAAACGTCTGCAGGAACATAGGTTTAAAATTGTAGATAAATACATGAAAATTTGCCGTGAGCGTAATACAGCAAATTATGGATGCCTTAAAATGTCGAGTAATACTTCCGACAAAGTAGACACTTTCAAAATATCTAGGATCAACATTAACACACGAAAATTCGTATTCACGAATAAATTAAATGTTGACTGAAAGCAGGGAATTCGTGTTATTATTCTATCGTTTTTGTATTCTCGAATTCTGTCAGAGTATTTGAAGTTTAAAATACATAAAACGATAATGCCTGTTGTACTGAATGGTTGAGAAATAGGGTCATTTGCTTTAACGGAAGAACGCAGACTGAAGAAATTACAAATAAATCCTGAAGTGAATATTCGAATCCAAGAGGGATGGAAATGGGGAAAAGCGGAAACATCATAACGAGGAACAGCACAGTTTATTATATACCGTTTATCTAACATTGTAAGATCATTGGATCCAGGAAGCTCAGGTAGGCAGGTCATATAGCCAGAATAAAAGAAAGTATGAACGCTTTCAAAATTTTAATGGAAACCTAATCAGAGAAAAAAACATCAGGAAGACCTAGATGCACGTGGGAGAACAATATTAATATGGATCTCGCAGAAGTAGAAATACAAAGTAGAAATTGGATTCAGTTGACTAATGACAGAAGTCAATGAAGAGTTCATTGGGTTCCATAGGCCAATTGAGTTAGTTATTCATTTTTAAACTTCTAAGCTGTGCTATGTGTAAGTGTGGGAAGTTTTATAGAGCGACTGTCCATCCATCAGTTCACAAATATCAGAGCAGAAACAATAAGATATAGTTTAATATATATGCATAGTATTACCAGAAACTCTGCCCCTCACATACATGATCGTATCTTAAAAAAAAAAAAAAAAAAAAAAAAAAAAAAAAAAAAAAAAAAAAAAAAAAAGTTTAAAAAATGAACTTCGCGTTTTTTTTTTTTTTTTTTAATTATCAAAGTACAACAACAGGAGAAACACTAACAATATTCAAATTGACTTCCTTTATTCTTAAGAGTCACAGATGGTCAGACCACGCGTCAGTATTATTCATTATTTCTTCAAAGCTTGGACAAACAATCATTTTAGAGAATGCACATTAAGATGAGTTTAGTACAGATCATCTCCAATTCGTGCCACAAAGGATAGTCCAGCAAATTCAAGTTGATTCTCAGTCAGACAATCCTCACAATTAATAAATTAGGGTACGTTGTTCGTGAGCCATTCTTGTGCTATTTTGGCCTTGTGTGTGGTAGCAGAGTCCTATTGAAAAATGGCTCTGCGTTTATAGAGAGTACTGTTAAGAGATTTCACTACACTATCTTAACGCATTTGATTAGTCAATGTATGTCACTGTTTAGTGGTTATATCCCTTGTTGATGACATTTAACCCCATCGTAACTTAACCATACCATAAATTTCATAATGGCTTCTTTATATCCCAGGAGCAACTTTAGAAGTTTCTTTTAAGAATTTCGCGCATAAATTCTCTCATTTGGCAGTTGTACGATTCCTGTACCGAGAACAACTTAACGTCTGAAAATAGGTCTGATTTACTATGTCACATTGTAATGTATCGGTTGTTTCCGATTTAATTTTTGATTTTTTTAAATTCACCTTCCATCAACCAGGAGAGAAGAAATGTCTTCACCTTTTCGATTTCTGCAGACGAAATGTGCTCTCGCATCCGATTTTAAATCTTGCCTGTCTGATTGATCCTCCTGGGAACTCAACAATAGCAGCTGGAAAACATTCACTTATTTCTTAGACTTCTGTTGAGATATATCCAAGCCTACTTTAAATCTTCTTTTCTGCTCTTGTTCTCGTGTACTTCATCTTGTCATATACCTAGAACTGTGTTATTGATATTTCAAATGTGAGTGATGTTGCTTCTCGTTGCAATACATGTACGAATGTAATGCCTAAGGGTAAACAACGGTAATATTGGGAATCTTTTGTAGGACATTTGTTTTCTCAATACAGTCTTAGGCAATTTGAGTATTTCTTGCAATCTATTCCAAGATATGATTGCTTATGCATATGAAAGCTTTTTGACTGGCAGTCTGTACTGAATGACTTATTTCTCCGCTTCCATCCTCATCAATGTGTGATTTCTTGTAACTGAATATCTGCGTATCTCTTTTGTGGAATTCTTGTGAAGTCTATAGCCTTAAATCGACACATCACAAAGTTCATGTCTGTATAGTTGTTTTTACTCATATTCAGATTTTAGTGTTCTCAGGAGAAAACAATGTATTGTGAACAGAGAAAAGAATTATTTCAAATTCAACTTACAACTACTGCTTGTTGTGGTTCATTAGGATTGAGTTACGACAAAGACATTTTATGGGAATGGGATTGTGTGTCTGCTGTACTCTATTCGAGGTATATTTAATTTCAGAAAATATTTTGTGTGTTAAATTACATATGAACAAAAATTATATCCTGTCCGTTATGGAAAGGTTTTCACTATATAATGCATAAATCATGACTTTCATGAAATCGTATATGTTTATACTATATTAGAAATAGAACAGCAGTTCATTTCCTTAACAGCTAAAATTAAAGTTGCAGTTATTTTTAAGAATATTAATGATGAAGAATTTGAAATCTATATTTAAATTTTGCTTCCTTCTCTGCAGGTTATACGATTGGAAAACTCATAGTAGGAAAGACATTAGAGATATTTTGAAAAATCAGGCTTCTAATACTCAACTTGAATTTGAACAGAGAACGAAAGAAGTCATTGTACAGTTTGCAGAGCAGGTAATTATAAATTATTTATTGTGATTGTTTCTTACATATGTATACTTTGTTTCTTATGATCGTAGTAAGAAAGGTTAAGCGCGCAATCTTTACATCTAAGAAAGATACTATTGTAGTTCCATTGTATATATTTATGTATCGAAAGATTTCCAATAAAAATTATCCGGAAGATAATGTAAGACAGAAAACGATAAACATATCAACAAAAATATATCAGCCGACTTCAAAAAGAAGCGCTAAAAAGTGGGAAATAATAAAAAGCGCTAAAAGTTAGAAAGTAATGAAGTAGGCACTAAAAAGTTACTATTGTTAATAAAAAGTTTTCAGATCAGAGCCAAGCCAAATAAATTAGTACCTAATATAAAATTATAGTTTTAGTGATATACATATATATATACCTAAGAATCGAATTAATAATTCACACTTTTTTTGTCGGGTAGGGCGTCGTTTGAAAATTAAGAAACGTATAGAACACTAAGGCCTTTGCCCCATATAACCCAGTTAATGGTTCATTCTAAGTTGCGACACAATATCACTATGTGCAGAATTTAGAAACACATTTCAGACTAACGTCTTCCCTTTCTTTATCGAAGGATTCATTGTCTTTCCACTTTGTCGAAATTCTTTAATATAATTTTCTTTTCCATAATACGGCAAGTAGAATATTCGATCATTCCGCGTTCAGTGCATTAGCCAGTTCCATTGGAGAGGATGGGGGCGGAAACCATACATTTATTTGGGTGTTCGCCACAAAAATACAGCTAAAAGTCTGAAATAAGATGAACGATGACTCATTCGACCGTATCACACGTTTCCAGTCATCATCAGTCCATGTTGTGTATTCGCGAAATCTTTGGCGTTGTGCTAAAGCGTTATGGTTTCGTAACAGCGGTTCCTCCCGAGCAATCCGAACTCGTATGTCCGTGTCATGTAAACCGTGGCGGACTGTGATTCTCGACACAGGTTGCGGGAGGTGCTGCTTGGAGTTCCTCCGTCATTTGCACCGCAGTTGCACGACTGTTCCGAGTGACAATTCGCTTTAATGATTGGCAGGACCTGTCACTGAGGGTTTTCGTCCATCATCGCCTGATTTGGTTTCGCCGTAAGTAAAGACATTTGCTACTTTCGTCACGCTCGGGGCGACACCAACAATTTGCCCCTTTTTGGAAACCAGAGAGGTCGTCCATTTTACATTATCACTATCTGCTCAGTTCATTGCACACTGCCATTCTACTGCTCCTCACGTACGGAGATTTCTCTATAATACCAGCACTAACAGCCCGACGTCGCGGTCCCAGCCTGACCGTTGCCAACCAGACATCTGACGTGTTTCCATTACATTGTTAAGTGTCTGTAGTATAAACGTATATATAAAATCTAGAGCTTCGTATATGCAGAGATTTTCCGATCTGCAGTGACGGTTTTCACAAGTTGTAGTAGAGCCACGAAACGCGAAGTGACTGCCATCGCCGGTCGTATAGCTATATTGGGTTTTAATTTATCCGTGTCAGGTGTGTTGAAGAATGCCACCAAAAATGAGTGCTACTGGAAAGCTACATAACGGTGTTTTCTGATATCAGATGTATTTGTTGAGCCATAATCAAGATGTACAGGGAACATGGATTCATTTATTTCGAAGATGGCATGTAGCACGTGTGTTAAGAAGCAGAAAATGGAAGGAATGGAGCGGTTCTTGTAAGATAGAAACAGTTCAATGGCCGCCCTACTATGAACCGATCACCAGCTGCTATCCGGAAGGTGCAGGTTTTTGTCACGGAAAAAAACAAGTACACAGGGAGGTATCCAAACATTGTTAAAACATTCTCCAAGATAAGCAGCACCATAATTCATCATGATTTGGGATCACTGGCGACCTTTTCGTAGGCTAACCGCCCGGGTCCGAATACTACTCGTGATTTTTTAAAACAATTATCGACAACACATGTGTTGCATTCAATTCTGAAGTTTAATAAATCTCAGAATAGCCAAGCCAATTATAGTTCTATCAATATCCCATCTGTAAGACACTAGTGCATACACTATAAATAAAAATATTCCCATTATTCCCTCCATCTAAATGATCAGTGTATTAGTGAGCCCTGTTGCCCTTAAATTTATCCTGTAGTATACCTGTAGATTAGATGAATAGATTTGTAAAATTAGATCATATTTTCTGTTCAGCCTTGCGCAAACGACACCTTTCTGCAACATTATACCGCCTGAAACTAAAGCAGTAATTTATTTTTCAATCTACGTAATTCAGATTGCTGTAGTGAAACGAAAGCGTTTGTGATATATTTTAGAGAGGCTATTTGCGTCGTTCATCTCGTAGCTTCACACACTTTAGCATTCAGGAACCATAAGGAAACTTTGAATGCTAATTTTAGCAGTAATCTATTTATTTAGCCATTTAAATTACTAGACTTGATGCAACTGGCAGATGACAAAGGAGGTTAGATCACTATCTCAGAAAACAACATTTAAAATTAATGTATAAAACGTAACAAGTTAAAGAAAAAAAAAATATTCGTGATTGTACACGAGATACCACTTGTGTTGTGCAGCTGTCTCTGATACTGCAGTTAGCAAATAAAGATAACCATTGCCATCAAGAATTTTTTTGTATTTCCTTGTCGATATTTTGACACATGATCTTAAACCTGGGCACTACTACTTTTGATATTGTCATAAAGCGGCGAAGAGGTCCGCGGGGCTTCCGCGTCTTATGCTCTGCAGAGACTAAGTCCATCTCTGCCTGGGTTTGGAGAAGTATCGAAAGGAACATGTTCGGAAACTTTTATTACGACATAATGCAGAATGTCGCACCAATTGTCAACGGTTCTACAAGCACAGTCTAAGAGGCGACAAGTGGAAGTACACTTTCACGCTGGTCGAAGCATATTCATGCCGTAATGACTATAATAGGCTGCATACAATTTTCTACAAAAAAGTGCTGTTAAAGTTATCCAAAGATGGTACCATGAATGTAGTAAATTTTAACAAGCAATTCATGATCTTGTTGGTTTTTTTGTTAGAATGGGAAGTTAGATATACCGTCACCAGAAAAGCGCTGAAGTGAATTCCAGTTATTATCAGACTTACATACTGACAGCAATTTCTATCGCGAAGACATTCCTCATCTGTATGGGAGTGAGACAAATTGGATATAACTGCATCAATACAAGGCATGTAACCACACTTCTCGTGACGATCTCTTTTCTTTCAACATACTATAGAAAAAAAAAGGTATTTGCATTCATTCTCTTCACTCACATTCCACTGAAGTCTTCGGATGCCTTAGCGATTGCACTTTGGTCTCCTGAAACGGGCCTTTGCACAGCAGAGATTCTGCACCATTTACGACGTATGGTAAATCCGTGAAGAGGAGTGCTTGCTACTGGACAGCCTACATTATATGCCAACTTTTTGCAATGGAAACTTCGATGCTGGACGATAACCAGACTGCAGATGCACCAAATAGAGCATTATCGGTGGTGATATCTCTTGGAATTGCCTGAAGTAGGCGCACCTCAACATCTCAGAATATAGATTTGAAACAATATCTGTATATATATAAAATATACAACTCATTTTATGAAGACTTGTAACGACCCGTAAGACTTGTATGTGTAATATATATCTCGGGAAGTGCAGAAAACAACCGATGTTCTAATGGTTCACTCTCTATAGGTAATCGAAAGTGAAAATTTGCTACTGGGGAAATCAATGATAGCAGTCGAAATATCATTGTGCTATACTGTAAAAATTAATATTGTTTGAAAACATGCCCTTTGGTTTGTATGTTAAAAAGGAAGATATGGTTAAACTGTTTGTAAGTTTAAACTCTGGTTACCTCCTCTCGCCTTCATTCGAATGTGTTGGCATCCATGTGTATGTTATATATTGGTGTAAAGGAAGTCAGTATTAATAATTTTTCATTCATTTCTTTCCAGGGTCTCAATGCTGCTCTGTTTTATGAAAACCCTGATCCAAGGTCTTACGTCTCCCTTGTTCCTACAAGCGCAATCACTGGTGAAGGAATGGGTAATCTATTAGCACTGATAGTTGAGAGCTGTCAGTCAATGCTGGCGAAGAGGCTAATGTATTCTGAAGAATTACAGGTATTTTTTTTATTTATTATTATTATTATTATTATTATTATTATTATTATTATTATTATTATTATTATTATTATTATTATTATTATTATTATTATTATTATTATTATAAGTTTGCTTGTTAAAGTAGAAATGGTAATGGACAGTTTTGTCTCCATTATTTATAGGTTAACTTATGTAGAGGAACTCAGAAGCATGTTCACTCGTGGTTTCTTTAAATATTAAAAAAAAAAAAAAAAAAAAAAAAAAAAAAAAAAAAAAAAAAAAAAAAACACCAGCAACAAAGGAGAGCAAATTTGTTGTTAATACACTTTGTAAACAGCTGATGTTAGTAATTCTTGAATGGTGATTTTGCAGAGTAGAGAACTTTCAGACACTTAATGTTCATGAGCCATTGTAGTTACAAATATTATAGTTTATTTATTTATTTATTTTTTTACTTAATATCTTGTAAATATTTCTTTACTGAATATCTTATGTAACAACGATTTTCAACAGAATTTTGCAGGAACACAAGTAGGAAGTAATGAGAATGTTGGTCTCCAATATGATAGATGTTCTGTCATTATCCTCTTAAATCCAAGAATACGTTAATTGTTGCCATTAGCATGCTGTAACAAAGTGATATTTAAAAAAAAAAAAAAGTATCTCAAAGGAGATCAAAGTACAATGGAATATACGACGAAGTCAGTGTACCTTTCATTACCCGAACTCTTGCTCTCTTTCGTTGCTGGGGATATCTTATGTAACAGGGTTTATAGACGAACTGGTGTTTCTTCATACGTACTTTCACGTATCGTGCAATACTTAGTTCAATGGTTGACCGTTGTGGTTTGTTCCTTTAAAGAGTGTTTTGTGAGCGCTTATCCAGTGAAAAGCGATTCTTTAAGTTTATTGCTTGAAGAACGAAAGAAAGATTAATACAAGGAAATATCCGAAATCAAATAAACAGAAAATAGTTTAATGCAAAAGGAAATAATTGCCTAAAGGAAAACAAATTGAAGTGAGGTATAGCCGAACTTGCAATAGTGGATCGGAAATATGTTGAAAATAATAGGTTTTTTTTTTTTAAGTACTGGTGGTTATAAATAATTATTGGTTTTTGTAAGTTCATGTTAGGCGAATTAAAAATGTTTCTTTTAAATTAAAACTGTTGCGTAGAAATAAAAGAAAACAATCCAGTCTTTTTTTAGTCACTTCATTGATTTATCTTTTTTTGAGATGAAAAGAAGAAAAAAGTAATTTTATACAACTGCTTTTACCCCGTTCATTTCATATGTCCAGTTTTGTAAAAGGAAGATTGAATAAGAAAGCTTTCTTTCGCTTTCTTTCCTTATGTTGCTGAAGGGTTCAAGATGTAGGAAAAACAAATGACGTTGTTTTATGAGAGATAAGAATATTAGGTTGAACGGGAGAAAGTTACTTGTGGAACGGACATCAGGGTTTCTTGCTTTCTCTAGTTTTAAAATAATGTATGCAGTTTATTTATTTTTTTTTTTTTTTAGTTTGAAAGCAATTTCTGTTGATGACTAGGTGTTTTTCCTTTTCTTTATTTGTGGGAGTGAATTAGACTAATGTTTTCCTATTGCGGAAAAAATTTGTCCTATATATATATATATTTAATAGCAAGTGTTCACACCGCATTTACAACATAGCTTATCAATCGTATCATTACTTACTTTCCTATGACTCAAATTAATATTTAACAGATTTGTTCCATATATATTTTGTTCTAAATAGCATTTTTTTCTCTCTCTCGAAAATTTGACCGAGTCTGAACCCTAATTCTGATGGCATGTATTTCGGGAAATAAAGACCAGCAGATCTTAGTATTTCATTTGCGTACTAAACTCGTAGAGTCTACCAGCATGCAGAGTTCCATCGATCGAGCGTGATACATACTATCCTCGTTATTGATTAACTGGAATAATAGTGATTGTGGTGGAGGAGGATCAAATTTAGGACAAAGAGTAGTAAATAGATTCATTGAAGAATAATGTCTCTTTCGAGCACAGCTATATGAGATAGGACCTTGCCTAACAGCCAGCAATATTTCGGAGGGAATTGCAGTAGAAAAGAGTCCATTTATAAGATGTAGGTCGACTTTTTTTTATAAGATGTAGGTCGATTTTTTTTTTTAATTGATAACAAAAACACAAATAACATTTTCTACAAGTATCCAATTAGAGACACACATGTTCAATGTGTCTACCAGACGATGTTATAATCCTTAGCAGAAAAGAGAAATGCCTCAGCCTGTGAGTAACGCTAATTTCTAATAGTTAACTGACGTGCTAATTGCTGTCGCCACTTGTGCTTCCTGTGTGACGCTAGTATAGTTTGTAGATTTACGAAACTTTTCTGACAATTTAATTACAATTTGAAAACTACATTGTTTCAATTTAATTATTTGAAATAGGACAAGGGCCGTAACTATATATAGATTTGAGCATATTAATATTTGTGAATTTTACTGTAATACATCGTGACGATTTAATTGCAAGTAAACTTTATTGTTTAAATTTAATTATTTCAAAATGGATAGTGATGAAGCTGAACATGACCAACATGCTTAGTTGTTCATGGAGTCAAGGATCGTAACTATATTTAGATTTGAACATTATTATTAATCTCAAATTAATTGGTGAGCACACACACAGAGAAAAAAGTTAAATATAAACAATTAGAACTTTCAATTAAGCACGATTTTAAGCAATAGTGTACAGTGAGCTAAAGTCTTGCGGAAGCAACTAGTTAGTGAGGTATTGCAAAACATTGTTTTCTTTGATTTTTTTTTTTTTTTTTTTTTTGAGTAAATTCTTATGGAAATTAACACGTTCGCTGCTGAGAACGCCCATCGGCGTCCAGTACTGAATTTGGCATATGCGCCGGACGCCTCTCGGCGCTTGTCCCTGCAGCTGATTCACTTTCCCGCCAATACCTGCACTAGCGCATCGGCGTCCTCAGCAGCAAACGTGTTAATGGAAAATTTATAATTTCTTTCAAAAATTATACAAAATAATGTACATAAATTAATTCTGCTATTATAGACTTGTTGAGTGTGTGTAATGTAATACACCGTAGAAATTATTTTATTTTATTTTTGGTAATGGAAAATATTTCAACCTATGTTTAAAATGTACTCGTTTTGTTGCAATTTTTCCCAAAGTATTTCGGGCTCTTAAAATGGGATCCGAACCGTCGGATTTTTATCCAAGATTGTATGTCTATCGGGGATCGAACCCGGGACAATTTGCTCTAAAGACGCACAAAAGTGATAGAATTAGTACCAACAGTTATTTTTAGTTAGTGAGGCAGCAGCACAAATAACATATAAATCAGTCGTATAAATTTATTTGTTTACTAGGGTTTAATGTTCGTGACGTAGTCAAATGGTAATCGCACATGGTTCAGGATTCGATGTCTGATGAGGGCACAGTGTTTCGGTATCGATCAGCCATTGTCAGGTAACTAGGATGCTTCCTGAATTAGGAGACAGTGGATAACTAATCTAGATAGTCCTGAATAATGGTCTTGGAAAGTAGTGAGCTGACGTACGTGGTTCTCACTTCATATAGTCTTGGCACTCAAGAGAGATGTTAAACTAAAATCAACTAATCAGTTTTTCTTTTCTTTGTAATTTATAGGTATAAGATTTTATATTAAATATTATTCCATTGATATTAATTATTATGTTTCTGTTTCAGGCAACAGTATTAGAAGTTAAAGCTATTCCTGGACTTGGTACTACCATTGACGCCATTCTTGTGAATGGTAAACTACGTGAAGGAGACACTATGGTTATAGCAGGAACAGATGGCCCAGTTGTGACGCAAATTAGATCACTGTTAATGCCTCAGCCAATGAAAGAACTTAGAGTAAAGGTTAGTGTACTTGAGTTAGTATTTATTATTATTATTATTATTATTAAAATATAAAGGAGAAATAATAATCTAAATTTTTTGTCGGTAATGATAATATTAAGAGTAATTGATTTATTAATGCGCTAATCTGAACTTCAAACTCGTATTTTTATTTCTTGCGGGATGGGCAGATGACATAAGGTACGGGTGAGTAGGATGAATAGAGGGATTATGATATGGATATTTCAGAAGCCTGAAATTCCGGTGTAGGATATGTCAGTGTATATTAGGTTCGGTAATATAAAATTAAAATATAAGTAAAATTTGGTAATATAAAATTCTCCTAGTAGGAATTCGATTCGTGGAAGATTTAATCTGATTGAAAGATGAATTCGTTGTTCATGATTAATGCGTTGTAAATGTGGTCTGAAAAGAAAACGTGTTAATAATAAGTGTATTTTGAGTACTTTTACCGTTTCTTAACATCAACAATTTAATACCGTTTTACGTTAAACACTTCAGCTGTTTATGTAGTTGTACTCTGCTTAGTACATTTCCTTTTTATTACTGCTTCAATAATATGCCCATATACATGGTATGTCATTTATTCTTGAAACGACGTTGTAACTTTTTAACTTATTGATAAAAGTTTGTGAAATTTTGTATCATGCAAATACCGACAGGTTGACATGATTTTATATACTCCGTAGTACCACCGTTGAACACCTACCAATTTTTTTAAAAAATGGCATTACACTAGCTTATTACATATTTGAAGTCTACATGTTAAATGAAATTTTACACCACCACATTATTATTCAGTATTACAAACTACGGGTATTACAGTATCAGATACGTCGTAAACATTCAAGTTTTCGAGACCTCTATGATAGTAATAGTATAACTGAGACTGACGTGTCAGCGCACATCGTAAGTACCTTTGCCGAATACTATAAACAGTGATTTGATATTTCAGAAGCAGATGAAAACAATTTTATTTAAAACTATTTCTTACAACTACGTCATTTTAAGGAGTATAGCTACTTCTACTCATGTTTTTCATGTCGCCGAAACGGGATGAGATATCAAATTGCTGTAGAAAGCATTATGATCTTTACATTTATTGGAAATCATTTATATGCTTGGATGTGATAATTATCTCATCACTTTTTCAAAGTAATTAAACCTTTGAAGGAAGTAAAATTTTCAATACTTTGTACCTGTATTCTCACTTGTTAGAAATGTCATATCGTGACCATACTATTCAATACTAAGATACTTCCAATGTACATTGACATCTCCGTCTCACTTGCGTTGTTACCTCAACAAAATTTGGATGTTTACGGATGTTTTTGATACTCTAGCGTCCTTAGTTCACAAAAGTGAATAATAAATGTGGTATTGTAAGTTTTTGTATTAACATGTATACTTGAAATATGTAATAATGGAACGTGCTACTTGAAAAAATATAACTTTATCTTGAATTAGTAACAGTGATAAACTGGTAATATTGCAGAATGTGTTAAACAATGTCCCCGTGTCGATATTTAAATGTTACAAAATTTCATCGAACTTTATCTATTAGTACAAAAGTTACAAGGGCGTTTTAGAATACAGGACCTACCTTATATAGAGTGGCCAAAATAAAACTAGCCCGGAAAATGTTTACAATTTTGACACGAAATTTACAAGATAGAAGGTGCCGGAAATGGCAGCGATGCAGTGCTGTGCTAGATTTATGTGAGACATGCGTAACAACTCTGCCTGAGGGGTGGCAGTTTTATTTTGGCCATATATTATTTAAAACAATTTCCTACAACTATTTTGTTCCAATTTTATAATATATATTAGGGTGGTGCAAAAAAAATCAACTTACGAATTTTAATCTGGGTCATTCCTTCCTTTATTCCTATGACATCAACAAACAAAACTGCAAAATATTAAGGCTCTACCATATGTTTAAGTACTCGCTCAAAGTTGACAATTTTTTATGTACCTAGGTAATATTCGTTACAACGTAATAAAATTATATCATATTCCATATTCACTTTCACACTGCATCTGTTCGTTATTAAATCACATCTAAAAATGTTTTTGTTCATAATTTAATATTTTTTTAGTGTAGCCTTCTTAAAGTCTGATTTTCTTACGATGTAGAGCAACAACAAGAACCAAATATTGTTTCTGGTCCTCATCTTTAGTTATAGAACTGTTGTAAGCTTGAATAAGGGCAACAGCTCTGTCAGCACAATCATTTACAACAGCCAGGTTTCCAACACTTGTATTCATTTTTTGGTATACTTCATTTCTTATCTAAGACGAACGATCTTTTTGAAGGAAAGATTTTGCCTGTTCTTCACCATCGTTCAGAAGTACATTGAAGAATATGGTGGAGCGCCTTGTAGCATAGGATTCCAGCTGAGCTGCCGTCGTGAAATTGTTCCCATCTGCTCTTCTCATATCTTTCTTCTTTTCAGGTTTGACTACCATACTGTTGGCTATCGCTTGCTTTGTTGAATCTGACACGCTAGGATCAAAAAGTGAAAGAGGAATTAGGTATTCAGACAGATACCATAAATACCTTTTCATCGCCGCAAATGCTGCGTTCATAAATTTTTCGTTATGATCAGGCACGTAGCCAAGTGGGGGGGGTCCGTACCCCCCCCCCCTTCGAGACCAGAAATTTACATTATAAGTAAATATTCCATTCAATCAATTGCGAATTAAGTTGCAAAAAATAAAATTATTTCACAGAGAAAAAGCATCACTTGGTTAATAAGTAATGGCCTCCAACACAAAATACTAGCCAAAACTAGCTAAATGAACGTTACCCACACCTAGCGGACACCCATGTATTCAGATGCATAGAGCGCAACGTAAGGAATCGTCGTTTCAATTTATAATCACATTCAGATCTTTTTCCCTTGCACGAATATATTCGTGGTTTTAAGTTAAGCGGTTAAATATTGTGCAAGAGTGAGCGACCTCTAAATATAGTCCTACATTGGTGATTTTTCCTCATGAATGCATGTGACTGGTAGAAATAAAATAACAAGTGACCCATTAGTGAATTCAAAACTTTAGTTTTTTCATATGTTTTTGGACCACCTTAATATATATATATATATATATATATATATAAAATCAAGCAAAGTATTTTAATACTACAATTCGTTGATTCTTGGGGTTGTTTAACTAGTGGTGTCTTGCATTGTAGAAGCACAAGCGAGTTTATTAATCAGTTTGTCACTTACTCATTAGTTCGTTCTTGGATGTGGGACACATGTAGTTTGATCCCGCGGGAAGTCGTAGTCTCACGTCTGGAAAAGCGTGTACCAGTCGTGTATGTGTGGTAACCTCGCTAATAGTTACAATAGGTTGTATGCAGGAACATTAACATCTCGTTGGCGTTCACTATGAGGATCATCATCTAGGGTTGTTCTACCAGCTTTTAAAAGATTAACCCAATGATAAACGTTAGTTTTGGATTATACAGATGCCAAACATCTGCTTTCGGTGAACACTTTTAGATGTTTTACCACTCTCCTTCCGTAGAGAGAGAACTATATTATCTTGAAAATTAATTAATCTTCCATAGTTTCAAAATGAACACTATACACTCGTAAAGAGGCTAAATCATATTGGCCATCATTGGACAAACATACCACGACTCAACAGTGCATTGAAGTGTTGTTGAACACCTTTATATTATTAAGCAACATAGGAAATTCCATACTACGAGACCATTTTTCATTTGTTTATAATGACCGAATGAAAGTATCACTTTCTCCAAGAACCACAGATGTTTACAGTAACACCACACAAAAAAGGAGTTTATTTTTAAAATGGAAATAAAACAATATATTTTCTGACTCATAGTAAATAAAGAACCAGTATATTTTGACTTTTAGAGTATAGCATTCTTCAAGGGTAAAAGGACAAATATGTGGCGTTAACAAAGGTTAACTATAGACTTACATTAATATTTAGATACTAATTGTTTGTTTGTTGGAGTTAGGGTCCCATTTCAGCACCGAAGACTAGTGGTACATGAGGCAGTTCAAAATGGGATCCGCGTTGAGTGTTTCCTCACGTAAACTCAAACTCGGACTAACCAAAGGCACATACGCTAGCTGCTAAACACCGGAGCTAGAGGGCTTTACGTACTAATATGAAGATAAATAGATGCTGAAGGTTTGCCTTGGGGTATGATATTGCGATACTACGCCATGCTCGCTGTAGATCTCGGCTTAACTGGAGAATGGTCCTTGCAGGAACTCAGTTAGTGGTTAGGCAGTCCAAATATATAAAGGTTACCAAGAAAGTTCTGTCTATTTTTGTGCAGGTCTGTGTTCCATTGGCCCTCACACTGAGGTGAATGTATATGGAGATAAGGCGAAGGTCACTTGTTGGTGTGGGTGTACCCAACATACTACTTGGTTGCAGGCCCGCATTTATATATTGTGCGCCCTGTGCTGTAAATAATTTGCCGCTCTTCACAAAATCCCCTCCCCCCCCCACCAAACGACGAAATTTGCCGCTCCGAATGTATAGTTTTTGGGGTCGCTGAGTTTAACTGTATCAGTTTTCATGACGTTCAAGTTCATCCTCACCCCTTGGAGTGGGGGTGGGAGAGATGACTTTTCAAAAACAGTCAGACAAGGTAGCTAATTAGTAACTACTGTAATTAGAGCGACTTAAACACATTAACATATTTTCTTCCGCTTGTGCGGAACTCTGCAGATTGCTAGTTTTAAATATTACTTTATTGTCAATCTTAAAAAGAATTCCAAAATTTTGCCACCCCCTAAATTCTACCGCCCTGTGCTCGAGCACAGAATAGCACTTACCTAAATACGGGCCTGCTTGGATGTGGCAGTTCAGTTACATCGTGAACTTGCGTAAGTACAGAGTGAACATGGGACCTCCACAGAGGTATAAGGTCATGTATACTGTACGAGTTCAAACTGGGTCAAACGCCGCTGCAGCGGAGCGGAAGATATGCCAGGCCTTTGGTAAGGGTGTCGTGACTATGCGGACAGTGCAGCGATGGTTTAACAAATTTAAGGACTGTTACAAAACACTAGAAAACACACCACGTGCCGGAAGATCAACACATGTACAGAATGAAGATCTTCAGGCAGTAATTGAGGCGAAGAGTGGCCAGACATATGATGAACTGGGACTACAGTTCAGTGTGAGTGGAGAAACAATTCGGCAGCACCTCCATCAACTTGGGAAGTACTACAAGTTGGGTCGATGGGTCCTTCATGATTTGATTCCGGACTAGGAGGCAACGAGAGCAGACACCTGTGTTTCTTTGTTTTCTCGTCTAAGAAAGGAGCCATTTCTGGACAGAGTGTTGGCATGTGATGAGAAGTGGGTCCTGTATGAACCTCCACTGCGCCGTCATCATTGCTTAGCATTCCATGAACCGGTTCCGAAACAACCAAACCATCACTGCACCAGAAGGTGGTCCTCCTGTGTGTTACGTGGACTTCTCGCGGCATCGTGCATCGGGAACTGTTACCAGCTGGTCAGAGTATCAGTGCAACTGTGTACTGTCAGCAGTTGAGCCGTGTTCAAGAAAAACTAAAAAAAAATATGGAGCCAGCACTTCTGATTCGCAAAGGGGTCTTCCTGTTACAGGACAACGCTAAGCCCCACGTGGCTAGGATGACCCGGAACACCATCCTACGCCTTGTATGTGAATCACTATTGTATCTGCTATACTCTCCGGAGATTGCACCGTCGGATTATCACCTGTTCCATTCCTTGGACAATTACCTTCTAGGACGCCAGTTCAAATCCCTAGTAGAGGTGCAAAATGCACTTGATACCTTTTTCGCTTCACGGCCCACCAAGCTCTAATGCGATGGAATGCATGTCCTTCCAGAACGTTGGGAGAAGGTCGTCGATGCTGATGGGGACTATCTTCCAGGTACGTCTTAGGTGACATATCGATGTTCGAAGTTGGTGGGTGAAAAAGCGACAGTACTTAGTTCTTCTAACAGATCAGGCTGGAAGCCGTATATCGAGTACAGCACTCTGGGTTGCCATTATAGTATGGAGGCACTCGTTATGCTGTTGTAAAATGTCTCGCAAAGTGTCCAGATAAGGTCGAAGGATAGAATGAATTGAGGACACTACGAATGTACGACGAACTATTCACTCCCCTGAATAAGGACCAAAAATAAATGGAGTATGTAGCTTATTGCCTCTCATTCCAGAATGCCAAATGTGGATCCTTGTGAGTGCAAACTCGAGCAGGATTTTCCCGCTTACCTGCACGTCTACGGACACGCAGGCTGCCGTTACCATGTACAAAACACTGCCATTGCTGAATACTAGCGCTCTACGTTCTTCTTACCAATCCAGAGTCACGTGCTGTAAACAGAACTAAAAGGAGGGTAGTTTACCACTCACTCCAGTATTCTTTTACGCTAGTTCTAGACAACCAAGACCACTGACCGCGATGTTGCCGCTAGTCGAGGATTGAATACTTTGTCAAATACTAATTCCTGTATGTCGAATACTTGTTTTGTTTTAGAGCTCCTTCGTGACTAAGCGGTCAGCATACGCACCTTTGGCCTGGGAAACGGGGGTTCGATTCCCGGCAGCTCATGTTGTTCGGATTCCACGTTAATAATTAGTTTCAAGTCTCATATAGCCTCGCTGCTGAACGGGATATTAAACTCAGAATCAACTCAACTCATTATTTTGTTGTAGTGTGATATGTTTTAAGTGTTCTTTTCGAATTAATAAAATTTGTTGATTATAAATAGTTTCAGTGTTTACAGTGTTCATAAAATAAATATAATGACTGAAAATCCTAGGACGATAACGAAAAACAAAGTGGTTTAACATAGAGAATTCAGTCACGAGAAATGATATATATTGCTCGTGCTATTTCGAAGACGAGAAAATAAATAAAGGCCTGCTTTTTCCCTTAAAACAGGTGATCAAGCACACTTCAAATTGTTTGAAAGCCAATGAAAAATTGTTATCCGCGTCACTGCAGAAAAATTCGGGGACACTAACGATAATCTTTCGGATTACTTACACAGGGTGTGTATCGGTCTTGAAAGTCACGAAATCAGAAAACGGTCATGAAAGTCAAGAAAAAGTCACGAAATTTAGCTTTTGGGTCACGATTTTTTTTATTTGAACAAATATAAGTATAGACTGGGAAATTTTGATCTATAAAATGTCAAAATCCACCACCAAATTGTCTATGGTCGGCTTTAGACGCTACCAAATCGCAAGCAAAGCATGCTTCTATCGCATGCATGAAAATTTGGCCCAATTCGTACCCAAATTCGCTCTTGAGAATGTTTGGGAAAATTTAATGTTTTGGGAAAGAAAAGGTCACGAAATTTCATTTTGGAATTTTAGTAGACACCCTGTTACAATCTCTGAAAAGAAAAGAAAAAAAAAAAAACAGCCATTGATGACCTGACGAAGGATGCAGTTCGGTGCCACTTTTATGGATACTACTTACAAAAGTAGTATCCAACTTTAAGTTCTCTCTCATTGATTCTTGTTGAGTGATAGTTCACGGATGGAAATTCAGCGTTGCATGAAGTGTTTTTATATTGGAAATTTTTAGGAAGGACGATCGGTTGAGAAGGGAAAACGTAGTTATGTGGTGTCGTTTTGTGAGAGCGATGGCAAATATTGAACCGGAGAGAGTAATACTGCTTGACATGAAACATTGATCAATGCTAATCACTCCAATAGTGAATATTAGACTGATCTGATACTAAGTACAGTACCTGTCCCAATTGGTAAAGCAAGGAGATTAAGTTTGTTACCAAACTGTCTTCCTCTGTTAGATTACGTAAGACGACAGATGTTACGAATTTTGTGTAAACTCAAGATACAACCAATTTATTCTTTACTTTATTCTTTACTTTTCATGTAGAATATCAATATTCCAAGTACAATTATTGTAGTTATTTGGAAATCGTACGTTTCTCCCATATTATTACAAGCATAAAACTATGAGTTGTTAAATGTTCTAAGTTTATCGTCATAGAACTTTTGGCAACAGCACCCCCAATACATATTTTCTTACGAACTGTAGGAAGCCAGCTTTTGTTAACTGCAGCATAATAATCCTTCCTGACCAACCGAAGACGTTCTCAGCGATGAGCAGATGTCAGAAGTAAATTGTACGGGAGGAACACAGGAACATAGACTTGCCTTCAGCAAAAGTTTGTTCAGTGTTCATGTGTTCCATGTCCTGATCCTATGAATATAATCCTGTAGACTTATCACCGAAAGAACGATACAGTTATTTACATCGTTGATCTTTGCTATGTTGATATTATTCTTTCGAGACTGAATGAATGTAATTATTAATTAAACTGTAATACTTCAGTATTGTTCATTTACACTGCTGCTACATCTTCAGCGGTAATTGCATTCCGAAGTTCGTATTAAACAAACTCGTGCATAATTAAAACAAGGCCTGCTTGAACAGTTGAAAAGTCACGTTAACCTCCAGCTTGTAACAGTAATTGAGTATTCTACTCAATGTACAGCGGGGGACACTTCTAAATGGTACGCCTTAGCCGTAAATCTCCATATGGCTGTACCATTTAGAAGTGTCCCCCGCTGTACATACTTTCCAGACTGGGATCACTTCCCATTGACGAACAATTTTGAGATAGAATCAGGGGCGTAAATAAGGGTCCCGCAGACCCCGCATTGCGGGGGCCTCAAGCCATCAGAGGGCCCCCAAATCGTGAAGTGGGACGTAGAGAAGGGTTCTCGCTCCATGCTGTCTGCGGACGGCCCCCAAGCCGTTAGTTGCGCCACTGGATAGAACGTATGTTGTCTCAACCATTCATTAGTTGTACTGTTACATGTATCTTAATTGTATTTTTTTTTAATAATCATCAGAGTAAACTCATCCTTCAATGTTCGGTTTCTTATGATCTTTGTTATTGTTAAAAGATCATTTTGTTCCTTTTCTAGAACCTGTTTTAGTGTTTTTTTCCATTTCTTTTTTTCTGGAATTTGAATCCATTTCAGTTTAAATCGTGGTTAAATATTATTTTAAGAAAAAAGTTCAAGTTCCTTCCTTCCGACAGTGTCCACCCAACTTACCAATGAAGAAGTTCATCAAGTAAATTCATATTACCGAAGAATATGTTGCTTGCAACATCAAGGCATTAACCTCTGTACCCGCACATCAGTTGCTATTCTCGTTATTAACGCATTTTTCTCCTTTTTCTCAGAAGTTGGGTAACAACAAAGTTCCAAATGCTTGATTAAAAATTGAATGAAAAATGCAATAGTCATTATTGAGAGTGAACTAGGCAGTGACAAAATCAACAAAACGAGCACGCCTATTTTACAATCCTGCTTTAGATCTTGTATGGTGCCTTCCATTTCAATTTAAGCAGAGCATGTGCCATCACCATCTCAGATATTGTTGAAACTTTTTTTTATAGCAACTAGACATGTTTTTAAGAGACCCATATTTTTTGTTTTGTCGAAAAAAAATTTCCCGCCAAGTAATGGGCCATCAAAGACGGGGAGTACAATTTATGAATTGTAGAAGACATGGAAAATGGTTAACTGCGGAGCCTCACCATTCGGCTATGGAGACAGGCAGAGTTATAATTCTTGTTGTGGTATGTACATAGGGATATAAATAAACTATATTTTATTATAGTTTGGTTTGCGCATGCGTATCTTTTTGTACATAAATTAACAAATGAACGTCAATTTATCTGAAAAGTCGAAGTTTGCGAATTTTTTTCGAGCACTTCCGGTTCGAATTTTAAAATTCTGTTTTCGCGGTTGGTAAGACCTACCTACCCGCTTTCCGAAAAAATTTGTATCGCTTCTGTGTGCAACCGTTTTGTCGCAAAAAAATTCGAGAAATTGTGAAATTTTCAAAAATCGCCATTTTTGGGCGCCATTTTCTCGAAAACACCATCTTTTAAAATTCTGAAATTTTGTCATATGGTTCAACTTTACATGAATAATAAACACACCAAATACCATTCTCGACCAATGCTTCATGAATTAACTGCAGCCTTTTAAAGTTAGCGAAATTTCGTTAACTTTGATGTCACAGTTAGCAACACTGGGAACAATAAAAGTGCAATGATTTGATGATGTTTGTGGTTCACATTCATTAAATGAAGAATGAAAGGTTTTCTTGACTCTTTTTTTATTATTTTGATCAAGAAGGCTCTCTGAAATAGTAAAATGAGCCTCCCCCTACTCCTCCCTTTTCTTAAACCGAAATAATCTGAGGTGGAAATTATGATTACGAAACACGCAAATTTTAAGTTTACTTGAAATGGCCATCCAATAAATTCTGATGATCTACAAAAACCCTGAACTATTACCTCAGTGATGATTTGGAATGTTCCAGACAAAGTCTCAATTAAGTGCGATGTCATTACAGTGATAGAAAAAGGACAAAAAGTTAAAAAAATTGAAACGTTTTCTTACGCGTTCCAAAGAAATTTACTGACTTTTTAAACAGAACAATCCCAACATAAAAATAGGTCACTCGGAACTTTACAGTATTTGACTAAAGTGGGTCAGTCCGCAACCTGCGAGGGAAGTGTGTACTGTGCAAAGTTTCAGTTAGCTGATACTGCGTTGCTACAATCAAAGGTGCAGCCTGTATTGAAGCTGTCATGAGTGACCTATTTCCTGTAGTAGTATGATCCGTAGAAAATGACAACTGTCTTCTTCAAGAATGTGGTGAATGTCTTGGAGTGAAAGTAAGAAGTGTGGAGTCTTTAATTATTGATCCTGAAGAAAATGAAAGTGTTACGTATGCCATATGGGAAAACAATGATCTCGTTAAAAAACTGTGCCACTTTCTATTTTCGTATCGTACATTTCTTGTTTAACTGTAAGAATTGTAATTCATGACTACATCAAGAAAATCCAAAGAGAATTAATTGCTACCGAAAAGCACCATATAAAATTTCAAGATACAAATTCTATTTTTACTTCATGTAGACTTCGCTGAAAACTGGACTGTTATTCTGCAAAGTGAAATTCAGTTATCATCGGAATATAAAACAACTGACAGTTTTGTTGTAATAAACGACGATAAAACACACGATTCGGCTCATGTACTCGTAGCCATAGACAAGATTCTAAAAATACTCAAAGAAAAGCGAAAATATATTTTATAGAAAAAGGTTTGAATACGTGAAAATAAGTGTCTACAATTTCCCAAAGTGTGTCAGTGATTTCTGATGGTGCTGCATTGCTGCATCCCACTTTAAAAATCGCTTTCAGATGTTCGAGATGCAGACAGGTCCGATAAAGCAGTGGTTTTGCAGTGAAACCGGCCATGCAAGAGTCTCTGCGACGGTATTGAGGGAGGGAAGGGGGGAGTAAAGAATGTGGCAACGCGGCATAACCTTATGCAAAAACCGATACACAGTATTAAAACCGCAGAAGAAAAAATGAAATGAAATCTTTAAGTTTTACGTCCCACGATTATGCCGGTTAGGCTAAAGGAGACGGTGACTATGAGAAATGAATGAAATGGTGGAATACAAAAAGTGTGAGGAAACGGGGTAACCCCGAGAAAATCCACGAGCACGGTGTTTGTCCACCACAAAGCCCACACGGCGCGATCTGGGATAGAACCAGGGACCCCAAGTACCGGAGGTGAACGCTCTATACCACTGAGCCACCGCTCCCCCACTAAAACCGCAGAAGAATTCGTAAGTATAGTGCAAGTACAAACTCCGGGTATTACTCTCGTTTTGTTGCCTGGAACTGAATTCTACGACTTCCGGAAGGAAAAAAGGGAAAGTATGCGACCGTTAACTGGTATTCAACGAAGTCATCTTTGCCTTTCGTAAAATGGCGAAGTTTTTATGGCAGTAACGGGTCACCATGAACTAACTTCATGCTTCCCCCAAAATCGAACTTCTGCAATTCAAAGTGTAGATTTAAGAAATCTGCAAAAAGGAACTTTTGTTACATACATATATGTATGATAACCAGTGGTGCGTAGCAGAAATATTATGAATAAATCATGAATTACGTGAAGTTCAAGTGCTGTTTATGCGTCCACATGGACCTACAGCATTTGTGACTATCGACAATGTGCTAAGCAGGGGCGGATCCACAACGGACTTCTGGAAGGAGGGGGTAATACTGCTACTTAGAGCTACTTTTAAGAGCTCTAAACTCTGAGATCGGTTTTATTTATATATAAAATAAAAAAATTTCTTCCCCCTAGATCCACTCCTGGAGGAGTTGTGGGTGAGCCAACACCTATTGGAGCACCTGCACGGTTGATGCTATTAGCGAAGAAGACACCAACCAAGTAAATGATTGGTTCATGTAAAATAATAATAATAATAATAATATTAAATAAAATAAAATGAATCAGTGAAATTTTGTTTCCGAAGACCATTTTAAGTAAGTGAACTTGAAATTTGTACGTTTCGTAATCGTAATTCCCATCTCAGATTACTTCGTTTTTAAAAAAAACGGAGAAGGGGGGAGGCTCATTTTACTATTTCAGAGCGCCTTCTTGATCAAAATAATAAAAAAAGAGTCAAGAAAACCTTTTATTCTTCATTTAATGAATGTGAACCACAAACATCATCAAATCATTGCACTTTTAGTGTTCCCAGTGTTGCTAACTGTGACATCAAAGTTAACGAAACTTCGCTAACTTTAAAAGGCTGCAGTTAATTCATGAAGCATTGGTCGAGAATGGTATTTGGTGTGTTTATTATCCATGTAAAGTTGAACCATATGACAAAATTTCAGAATTTTAAAAGATGGCGTTTTCGAGAAAATGGCGCCCAAAAACGACGATTTTTGAAAATTTTACAATTTCTCGAATTTTTTTTGCGACAAAACGGTTGCATACAGAAGCGATACAATTTTTTTTTTCGGAAAGTGGGTAACAAGGTCTTACCAACCGCGAAAACAGAATTTTAAAATTCGAACCGGAAGTGCTCGAAAAAAATTCGCAAACTTCGACTTTTCAGATAAATTGACGTTCATTTGTTAATTTATGTACAAAGAGGTACGCATGCGCAAACCAAACTATAATAAAATATAGTTTATTTATATCCCTATGTACATACCACAACAAGAATTATAACTCTACCTGTCTCCATAGCCGAATGGTGAGGCTCCGAAGTTGACCATTTTCCATGTCTTCTACAATTCATAAATTGTACTGCCCGTCTTTGATGGCCCATTACTTGGCGGGAAAATTTTTTCGACAAAACAAAAAATATGGGTCTCTTAAAAACATGTCTAGTTGCTATGAAAAAAGTTTCAACAATATCTGAGATGGTGATGGTACAATTTTATATTTTTTTTTGCCTGAGTTGAAATGGAAGGCACCGTATTATGATTTGAAATTATGTATAATAACTGATTGATGAAATCGATGTTATGTGATTTGATACTAACGCAATTCTGTTGTATTCCAGAACGCATATATTGAATTTAAAGAAGTCATGGCTGCTCAAGGAGTCAAGATCGCTGCTAAGGATTTAGAGAAAGCTATAGCAGGTAGGTGCAAAATATTGTAACGAGCGTAATATTGATATGTTCAAGATTCTACTCTGTACTCGTCTGTATCCTCATGCAGAATATTAGAGCCTAATCACGTGTTGCGAGTGGCTTTTTTGAGAAATTAATCACGCTTTCTGAGGAAAAGCGATGCTTTTTTTTTTTTCCTTCCCTTTCTTCATATTAAGCGTTAGTAAATTATTTGCAGATTCGGTAATGGAAACCTTTGGCGGGTATGTAGAAAAATGTTGAAAACATTTGTCTGCTCACTCAGCGTAAAACCCCTGTGACTTGGAGTGTATTCTCCAAATTAATGCATCTTGCGAAGTCTTCTATTCTGTAATATGAACGTTTAAGGTAGAATACCTCACAAATATCAACCAAAGAGAAACTACTAACGATATCAAATAGCTGCCACGTATTTGAAGGAAGCGTGTGAAAATCTGGCGTACGAAACGATGTAAATACGCTAACATTATAGGCAAATTCATTTTGAGATTCCACAGTTGCAGCCGTTATTTTATTTACACTTCCTTCTTTAAACCCGGTAATGTAAAAATGTGTATTTTTTTATTGTTGAGAGAGAGAGAGAGAGAGAGAGAGAAAGATGTAATTCAAAAATTTAAAACAGGTATATTTAAGTTTAGTACTTTTCATAAGATAGTTTTTGAAAACATTTGTTATTTTCTCCTTATGTTATTAATGCTATTATAAATCACGTATAACTGCCTCTACTCTAAGAAAGATCTTTCTCAGTATATGGAGTCGTCTTAACATTAATTCGATGACTATAAAGGCGAGACTGTATTTCCGTCTTTCTGGTCTAAAACACAGCCTGAATACTTCCATTTATTATATGCGCATTGTGTTGCCTGAATTGCACGGAAGGTATTCTTGATTGTGCCGAGAAGATAAAGGAAGTAAAAGCATTTCACTGTAACTTGAGACATTGTTGTTATTACTAATTTAATTGTTGTTAAACCAATAAATGAACTCGAAACGCATTCGTCTGCTTTCTGTTTTGTTGAAAACTCATTCAAAGCCAAATAGGAATTTCAGTATTAGAAAACAGATTTGAATAATGGCAAATAACATTGTATCCCACACAACAGTAATTTTAGAACGTAAACAGAAATTATTCACATGTGAGGATAAAATATAGATATTAGATTATTTGAGATGTTACATTAATCAAGTGTACGAAACCAGATAAAACATCGTGAAGTAGAAAATGTATCCTGGTGGCTCTATGGAAGAGAGCTCACCTCTGGTGCATGGGGTATGTGGTTCAATCCCAGCTCCCGTCTAGAGGGCTTTTGGTGTACGAAAACCGTATGGATTTTATCAGGGTTCTCCCTTTTCCTCCCACTTTCTTCATTTCAACATTTCGTTTATCATCGTCGTCGTCTCCCTTACTCTAAGTACATAATCGTGAAACGTTTCTTATTTCCTCCCTTAGGTTGCGATAAACGCTCAGTTCGAGACAAGTGCTGACTATGTTCACTCAAAGAATGCAGGAAATTTAAGCACTTCTCCCTGCTCCCCCTGCTTTTTAGTGTACAAACTTCAAAGTGTAATCACGGAAACCCAGATAGAGCCAAAAATTGATTTTAAATTGTCAACTGTTTCCTATAATTTTATGGATAGAAAATAGAAATTAAACTATAGAAATTTTCCTTTTTCCTTTAGAAGTGGAATTTTTGAAAACTGTTGAACATGTGTCAGATTATTTTAATGAAAACTTGATGTAGGAACTTTCCATCTGCCTAACCTGATTCTTTCATGAGATACTCTGTTTCGGGCGTAAATTTTGAGCCCATTTCTTCGCTTATGATGCACGTTTTAATGCAACTGACGTGATGAATACCTTACCCGAGCCAAGTGCTAATTATGCTCAGAAATTCATTTCAAACTGAGACAAGGTTTAGATTTGTGTAGCGGACAAACAAACATTCAGCTTTATATACAGGATAAGTAGTTTCGTGGCTTTGAGATAGATACTAAGCACAATTTGTATAGTTGTACTTTTTCAGTGCGTATTTAACGTTACAAAGTATATATAGTATTACACAACTAATTCCATTGGATACTGCGGAAGTTCTATCCGTTTAGCAGAGCATCAGCCTCCCAGATGCCACTCCAATGCGTGAATCTGTGGTCAAGTAACCAGAGAAACCTTAAAAGTAACAAGAGGCAGTAAGTGTGAACTGAGTAGCACGTGGGTGAAATGGAGACCGATAAGGAACACATTACACATAGTTTATTTTTTCAATTCTTATTAAAACAGTAAGTACTGCAACCACAGCTTCCCGCAATATTTGTCATATGTATGGGACAAATGAAGTTGACGATAGTGCATGGTGTTTCTGGTTTCGAAACTTCAGAAATGGAGACAGAAGCTGTAAAGATCAATCAGAGTAGATGTCCGGCAATGGTCTCTGAAAAAGTTGACCAAGCCATAAGAAACAGCCCTAAGGGCAGCGGTCAACAGACGGCTCAAGGCCGAGTTTCACCACAGTTTGTTGTGTTCCATGTCAGCTGAGTGCAGATCAAAGAAAGGGAGAGGTGATCTGGCATGAACATGACCATTTTTTTCCATACATTGTTACGGACGATGAGAACAGCATTATATATCGGAACGTAAAGCATTGCATGACTGTGTGTTATGTTTTCTGAACCGCTGCCATCGACGTCCAAAACACAACTTAATTTCAAGAAGACATTTAAATGTGTGATGGGAAATAAATAATTCACTAGAAGGACCTCGATCCTAATAAAACCTTTGATGGCACATTTTATTTTGAACAGTTGGACTGACTGCAAGCAGCATTGCGATCTACATGGCCAAGCTTTGTCAAGTGCCAAGGAGTCATCATCTACAATAATAACTAGAGTCCGGATTTTTATGTAATATCAACCCCCTAAATATGTAACAAAAATCGCTTAAAAATGTAAGAAATATGTAATATATATGAATATGTAATATTACATATGTTACTTATTTATGAAAACGTAATATTAACACGCGTATGAGTATGCAATATTTAAACGAATTATGAAAATAAAAAGGAAAATCTACTACACTTTGTCCTGCTTAATGCAAGTCCCCCAATGAACTGAAATGCTTGAACCCCAGCTGAGACAGCCATACGTCACTGACGTGACTGAATGCAGGATAATAAAAATCAGACGCGAATGAACGAAGATGTGAATCGGCTAGAGAGAAACAGGAAAGCCCCGAGAAAAGCAACGCATACGGCATTTGTACGTCAGAAATCTCATGTGATGTGGTGTGGTCTCCTTTCAAATCTAGAACCTTTTACACTAAATGCGCATCCGTCACCACGGTCCAATCTTGAAATGAATTATACGCAATATACAAATTTAAATACTAAAAGCAACTTAAGACGAAATGTATTGTTTTATATATATTTATTTCATGCAGGGAAAAGCAGTCCTATATCTTTTAAACAATACCAGCTGAACTAAGATTGAAGAATATTTCCACTAATGAACATTTTTAATTTGAAATGAAGTACTTGTGCCTGCAGTTCAACTGTGTGTTGTTGCACAATGGATTACAAGGTACATTTCTAAATGATCAGAAGTAAAATTTTGTCGGCGATCGGATAAAATATTCTTGTATGCAGAGAATAATCTCTCCACATCACATGAGGTAACAGAAGCGTATTTCAACAGAGGGATGTAGTTGGGGGAAATATCTTCAGGGGGGGGGGTTCTTGTTTCACCACTGAGAATCTCACACACTGTCAATAGGCTGTCGTAACCCGGGTTTCTTTCCAGCACTGCATTTAGTTCCTTTCGAACTTTTTCTCCTACATCTCCACACACACTTTGCAGCAGTCTCTTTGCATCCTCTATGATTTCCATGGATTCCGGAAGAGGCCGCCCAACAGTCTCTAGCTTTTTAATGCTTGTAGGTAGCCAACCAAAATTGCTGTCTATGTATGCGATATCACACGCTACTTTTGAGTCATTAAACAGTTTCTGAGCAATGCCAACTGACACAGCAGACTCCGATGGAAATGAATGAACAACAGGCTTAATTTTTTGAAAATGTTCATTGTAGAAATGTACTGCCTATATCCAAGTGCCCCATCACGTTAGTATAGGCTCCGGAGGAAGTAGCACGTCTGGCAGTTGATCTCTGTAAACTTGAACACGTTGTGGCGCCTCAACAAACATTTTTTTCGTGGAAGAAACTAGTTGATTTACTTCGCAAAAGTTCTCTCTCACCTCTTCAGCAACACGCTGAAGAGCATGGGCCATACAGGTGAAATGAATTAAGTGAGGGTAAAAAACTGTAAGTGCTCTAGCCGCTTTTAACATGTACGCTGCACTGTCTGTATAGAGAACAAGGACTTTTTCTCCCTGAACTCCTCCCGGCCACAACACTTTAAGACCATCGTTTACAAAGCGAGTAATCTTGGAATGATTCGTATGTTCCAGCAGTTTACTCGCAATAAGATAGGATTTAGATGAAGCATCTTTACTTAACTTTCCAATCACTAAATTTGCTACATAACATACTAAAACGTCTGTTGTTTCGTCCACAGGAATCCAAATATATGAACTACCTATTTCTGCCCTAATGGTATCTATAGCTTCCCTATAACAAACTTCGAGATAACATTTTCGAAAAGTGGATTCGACATGAATTCGACGCCCGCAGTACTTCTCCAGAAAAGCACGGTATTTTGGCACTTGAACTTTGTTCCAAGGAATGTTTGCTGCTATCTTTGCTTGGCACAAGTCTTTGAAAAACTCACTCACTGAAGTGTCTTGATGCATTTGTGTCAAGAGTACTTGTTTTTTGGCAGTTCGCAAATTTTTATTTCTTGCATGGAGTGCACTTCGTACATGTTGTTCTGAGATTTCATTGAACATCCAATTTTTTTATCACACACTTGGCACAACACCACTTTACCGTCCGTAATAAACGCATCATCGATAGTTACCCACGACCACAACATCGCGGGTAAAGTTGAGACAACCGGAGCCATTTCTAACTTTGACGGTCAATACAGAACACGTGCGTACTAGAGTACTGTCCTTCTGTCATTCAGTTGAACAAGCGAAGTTCTTTGAAATCTTAGGTTACCTGCTAAGATATTGCCATTGTCGCCAGCTTCTTGGAACGAACTCTTGCAGTAAATTCCTGGAAGCACACTACCATACAGTTTTAACTTGAATTGCAAGATTTGCTTTCATCTTTTTTCCCGTCCGACCTCCGATAACAATCAAATAGACTTCATTTTAGGAATTCCCTGGCTAGTCGCCTGTCAGACACGTGATTGGTCTTCCTCCAGAGTTGAGAATAAAGGGCGCTGCTAATGTACTCCGGAGGGAGGATTTTTACTTGTTTCTTCGTATATTTCTTTTGTTATCGGCGAAAATTCTGTGAAACATGGTTTGACAAATAATAATAATAATAATAATAATAAAAAAAGATATTTCTCTTTCGGTAAAGAAACGAAAAGATAAACATGACAAATTGAATCTAGATGCAAGCCTTTTACAGTTGGAGAGTTTATTATTTTTAATTTTAAATTAAAATTTCAGTAAACGCAAAATTTTAAGTTTTGTGTATATATATATATATATATATATATATATATATATATATATATATGTAGAAACCATAGAAATATGTAATATGAAACTTGAGTTGAAGCGCCCTACAGGTGTGAATCACAAACATTTAAGGATTTGACGAACCTACATATGAAGGAAAAAATATGTAATTACATATAAATCCGGACATTAATAATAACGCCAGGATCGGTACTGCTGTTACACGTCAAAATTCAGTGTACCTTAATGAGAAGTTCATCCTAACCTCCCTATTCTCTTGACTCGTCTTGTTGTAATTTGATATTCCACAAATCGAAAGAAGATCGTCTGTCTAGACCAGGAATCAGATCTTTTAAATGAAAATAGAAATATTTGACGTGGATTCAGAATGTACGCAAGAGAAGATTTTTTGTTTCTAACTTCTTTTACGTCTGCCCATAAAATAGGATTAAAAATAGAGTAGAAAAATGAGTTTAAACACAGGACATCACACTTCTACCACTTCTAAGATTGAGAAAATTAGATTTTGTCTAAATATTGAATAGTATTATAATTAGGTCATGAAAACTCAATAAAACTATAAAAAATTATAATTTCAGCAAGAAACTGGAAGTGGTTTGTTCAGACTGTAGGTCGAATTTTAAAAATTTGAATTTTAAACCATTTATAATGTCCCACCTTTATAACAGAGGAACCAAGAGAGAGAGAGAGAGAAGCGAAACTTTGCACAAAACAACTAAAGGAAGGGGGACATCTATCGGTGTATTGGGTAACATCACCAGGTGAACAGTGTTGCCAACCCAATATAAAGTTATGATTTTTAAAATGGAATGACCTAAATTTAATTTCATAATTCGAATCAGCTATGAAAACAAAGACGAAAGAGATGACACTCGCAGATCAGTGTTGCATACTTTTTGAGAAATATTGTAAAACATGTGTCAAATTTAAATGCCTTTAACACACACAAGGAATGAAGTAGTAACTATTTGTGCACATTAAATGAAATACTGGGAAGAACTCTTTAAAATGACTTCAAGTTTAGAAGGATCAGTTAAACAGTGTTGCCACAACAGAAGAGAGAAAAGTTGAATTTGGAAATAGTGCAATAACTTGAAAAAGGTCCCTAGTACAGTATGATTTAAAATTCATAGATCAAATCAGTATGTCATAAGGAGCATTGTCACGTTTATTTGAGATCGATAAGTCAAGTACTTATCGAGATATTCGGTACTCTGTAAAAGCTGAGAATTTTGTGCTGTACAAGATGGTAACGCTGTTTCAAAATTCCCTTTTTTCCCTCTGCGTAGGAGAAATATTAAAGTACTAATCTGTGACACAAGTTATATTCTGTGACATGCCGAATTAAAGCAAATTATTTAAAATAAGGAAACAGAATATGTTTTCTGTTTCATGAATTTTGTAATGTATGTTATGAATAATTGTTTCTTGATCATCATAAACATATATTTCTTTAATTTAATTTCTTTCTCCTGAATATAAGTTAGAAAAGACAATAAAACGTAGATATTAATAGTTGTAAAATTTGAATTGAAAATACATAGGCGAAGTTCTCTTAAATGGTAACAATTTTTTTCAAATCATCCAATATTTATACGTACTATCCAATTTTAGGGGACCATACACAACTTATTTTGTATTTCATTCACCACGAAATTAACTACAAATAATGTATAAATATTGTTTTTTTAAGACGTGAGTTGCATTTATGGATTCATAGGTGCCGATTCCCTTATGAGGACTCAAACGTGATGAGTAAAAGTACAGCACGTAGAAATATGCCATAAAGGCTATAGTGGAACAAACACCAAACAACCCCTGTTAAGTGGCCATTAATAACAAGAAATGTATGTGATCGGTTAAGAAACGGAAAACCTGGTGGGACCATGAACGTTTGGATCCGTAGTGAGTTGACGAGTAAACGAGTACAGTATTAAAAAAAAATCAAACCTGTGCTGGATGGCCACAAAAAGCAAAGAAGTATTTAACCAAGTCGGGGCAGGGCCAAAGTAGTGGAAACTCAAGGTGTCTATAGGGACCAGGCGGGTTAGCAAAGGTGGGTAAGTTGTAAACAAAATAGTGTAAACATACTGTGTAAAGAATATTCCATAGTTCTTCTGCGAATTATATACGAGATCGTATTCCTTAGCGCAGCGTAACTTTCTGTATAACGTCCCACGTTTATGCCATTTAGGCTAAGGGGGACAATGATTAAGGCAAGTGACTGAGGATAGAAGAATTGATGGGATGAGAATGTGAGAGAAAGCGAGAGTACCCAACAACCCCATGGACACGATGTTATTCACCACAAACTTACTGGATCGGAAATCGTATCAGGGACTCCACGCACCAGAGGTAAGTGCTGTACCACTGAGCAACCGTGCCCTCGCAGTTTAACTTTAAGAAGGCATAGCCACACAATGTTCCTATTATAATTCAATCAAAATCTTTTGTTTTTTGTAGAATGGTTCACAATAATTGAATATAGATCTATGATATACTGCAAAATAATATGTCTGAAAAGCGACTATTCTCGGAAAAATACGTACAAACCTCTGCATGGTGGTCACTAGAAACCATGCAGAGGTTTATAGTTGTAATGAAATGCACAAATCATTTCATCTATTTGAACAGAACGAAGTTGGAAACTCACACGGGGTTTTGTTCGTATAGAGGAGGCATGTCAGCGACAGTGTATATGCGCGTAAAGGAAGACAAGGGAGAGAGACAAGCACCATCCTGTGCTACGTGGGACTGTGTCCGTAGAAAACAAACACGTCACCACGTGAAAGTAAAACCGAAATGCTTATTTTCGCTTTGTGTTGACGCAAACCGTTACGAAATGAGAGGGTCCAGGTATAAATACGAGGGTCATTTCAAAAGTATTGCACACAACCTATGCACGACCGTTTGAGTGGTTTGATCAAGTTCACTTTTAGGTCAGTTGTGGGTCAGAGTTTGGGCTTGACGATTGTTTGTATGTTTTCTGGTTTGCTTAGCTGCGTTGTGAGAAATTCAGCGGTGAACCTGCCTGAAATTGGGTTACACATGATGATAAGCGTTCCTATATCAACATCGAAACTCTATGTGGAAAGAATCCAACTGAAATTTACAATGCTTTGCGGGAGGTTTGTCGAAATAGTGAAGTGGATCATAGCACTGTATTTCGGTGCTCAGCTCGTATCCGTGAAAGTCGTGTAAGCACTGCGGACACCCCAAGAAGTGAAAGACCATCAATTGCAACAGACTACAGTCCAGAGATTATTGTGAATGACATTTTGAGAGAGGGTCGACGAAAACATGTAAGAAAATTGCATATGAGGCCAAAATATCTGTCACTTCACTTTACAGAATCATTACTGAGAAGCCGAAGATGAAGATGAGATGGGTTCCGCATGATCTGAGTAAAGAGCAGAAAGCATGTTTCAAGAGAATCGCAGAAAAATTGCTTCAACGTTATCAAACAGAAGGAGATCAGTTTTTCTAAACGACTGTTGCAATTGATGAAACCTGGATACGAGAGGTTGAACCAGAATTGAAGTTTCAGTCGTCACAATAAAACAGTTCAGACTCTTCACGCCCGAAGAAATTCCGCTAACAACAATCAAACGTTTAACTCACGATGATGATCGCGTATGATACGAATGGAGAGATGGCTACAATAGTGACACAGGGGACGTCTATACCAGGCGTATACTACATGCTGTTTTTGCAAAATATTTTGCACCCGAAAATTATTGAAAGAAATCCCGACATGCTTGCAACTGGAGTCCTCATTCTGAACGATAAAGCAAGGCCGCATACTACTCTACAAGTAAGTGTGACAATTAACAAGTATGGATGGAAAATACTTCCCTTTCCAATATAGTCCTGATTTGATCCCACCAGACTTTGATTTGTTTCCCAAATTAAAAGAAGTACTCTGTGGAAAATGTTTAGATTAGATTGACGAAGCTTTCAGTGAGGTGACCCGAGTGATCAGACACCGCAACAATGAAGGTGCAATATCCAGAATACAGAATTCGCCAAATGTTGGGAAGCTGTCATAAACAAGTATGGAGATTGTATTGACGGCCTGTAAAGGTATTTTGTACAATAAATTATTAGCTTGCATAACATTTTTCAGTGTGCAGAACTTTTGAAATGACTGTCGTACAATATATTGCAAAAAATATTCCGAATAGTTGCTAGGGCATAATATTGTACGTAACGGTACATGTAAACACTAAATGCAAACATTAGAAGCTATTGGTACCATAACAAATAACAGTCTATGTGCCACACTAAATAACAGTATATGAGTCTAATTTCGTAGTAATGTTCGCAAAATTTGCGGATCGCAAACGAACACAAACAATGCAATAAACAATTATAATTGCATATCGAGAATCGTTAAAAAAAAAAAAAAAAAAGTCATACTTTACATTTCGTTAACACAATCCACTGCATAATGAAGCCTTATGACACATTTTAAGACATTCATTAATTACGACCTAGCAGTTGTGTATGTAAGAGAAAAGTTGAACCTATGATTTTTGTGATATTAATGCACAATTCAAAATTGTTTACGTTTGCTGCAGTATTATAGGAGTTTACCAAATGTATACTAAACTAAAGAAAGAAAAAACACCTAAGTAAAATTTTAATGAACCCCATCAGCACTATATTACAAAAGTTAAACATATCATGCATTGTTGTGCGTGAGCCAGTGTATAGTACATTACGTCATTCTTACTATTTGCTACTACTTGCATTTTGGTCAACTTATTTATCTTTGAATTTATATAAATATGGTGCTTTTTTACTTTTGGCGCACCAAATTTTGAAAGATTTACATGTAAAATTCCGTACTTCGCATGAAAAGACATAAAAAAAAATCTGCAAGCAATAGAGTTATATACAATGTAATACACCTGTATTTTATGTTTACATGTGTAGGTTACCATAGTTCGCGTCCCTCGAATTGGCGTGTGGCATCAGCCAACAAGCTCGCAGTGCGCTGTTACTATACCTTAAGGGAGGAACCTAATCATTCATAATTGTCCACAAATACGAACAAAATTAATTATGAATGATTTGATTCCTCCCTGAAGGTTTAGTAACAGCGCACTGTGAGTTTATTAGTTGATGGCACACGCCAATTCGGGTGACGCAGAGTATAGTGTAAAAGCCTTGCGAGTACTTTACTACGGATAAAATAAGTGAGTGCATAGAAATTATGGTTGTATTAGAAACTATTTTCCACCGGTGCTGTATTTGTGCACAGTGTACAGAAGTTGTATTTTATGTTTACAAGTGGAACGCTACAAGTATGAAACCGTGACAAGTATTATTGAAACTCATATCATTACCAAAATCCACTAATTTCACTATCTTTATTTTTACATATACCAATCTTCGCTGACGCCCCCCCCCCTCCCCCCTCTAGAGCTCGCGCTCTTCCGTGACTCGGTGAGATAGCATTCGTGCTTTTTACTGGCCTACTAGCACAAATTGTTTCTTGTTTTTTGCATTGCAGTTTTTATGCATGCATCCGGACGCCGTATTTACGCGCAAATCCTAGAAGAATTTTAATTATTCAACAATTGATTATGATGGTCCCCTTAAAATTTAACTATTCCATTTGACAAGTTTCCATGTCGGCCAGCGCAAATCATTTAGTAAACAATAAGAAGGAATTTGTGAAAGACCTGTAATTTTTGAACAATTACTTCGAGTTGTGCGGCAAAAGTAAAGCTGCACGAAAAATATTCCTAAAAATGTACTTAAAATATTATGTCGAGCTTCACATGAAAGGCAGTAGCGCGTTTCAAACTTATTCGATGATTTGTAACTATACATTCAATAAATGAGCTGACATATACAGAGGATAACGTACAGTTTAACAAGTTGGCGGCAAAGTAAAAATTTAAAAAATACACGAATTTTATGGTACATATAATTAGGTATTTCCAGAAAAAATTCCTATTTCATTGGCGAATATAGGCTACAACTCATACAGCTAACCTTTGTAGAGATTTATAATATGGTAGCAAGATAATAATAAATAAAAAATACTCAGTTAGGGCCAAAAAATACTCAGTTAGGGCCAATGACTTTAAAATTTTAAGTTCCTAAGTGAGAGTTCATCTGTATAAATAATACCACACACAGAAATTTGTTTCGTGTGCTGATGGGTAATGCCAGAGACTTGGGGAACTATTCCGATATGGATTGCGTCAACGCAAAGCAATATTTATCATTATGTTAGTGATCATCGGCATAGCAGTTACAATGACTTCTTGCATTTCTTGTATGTACAATTTCTTGAACATCGCTTATGAATGATCCCCTTAGACGTGCAAACGAAGAAACTGAGTAATTATCATGGTTACACCGCTTGGCTACACCCACCAGCTACAAAACAGCCAAAGAAATTGTGCTTCCAAATCATCCTGTGTATTGCTTCAATTGGAACAAACTGTTACTTATTTCATTCATTTGTGTTTAAAAAAGAAATAGTAACAAGTCGGTAATATTTACAGGTAATATTGAATTGTTTCGATATTACTCTCCTAAAGTTGCACGAGAATAAGTATATTCACTGCACGAAATAGCTGTTAGGTAACTCTCGTAAACGTATTTCTACCATCTTGTTGAAATGTGAATTCGTATTACTAACTCAAGAACAATTTATATCCACATTAAGTTTAATTAAGTCCCTTCAAGAACTCAAATGGGTTTCATTTCCTTGTATGTTTATTGATTAATGTTTTATTTCGTTTTAAACATATCTTCACGATTTCTCTAACGCTAAGGGGGAAAAAAGGGAATTTTGAAACAGCGTTACCATCTTGTACAGCACAAAATTCTCAGCTTTTACAGAGTACCGAATATCTCGATAAGTACTTGACTTATCGATCTCAAATAAACGTGACAATGCTCCTTATGACATACTGATTTGATCTATGAATTTTAAATCATACTGTACTAGGGACCTTTTTCAAGTTATTGCACTATTTCCAAATTCAACTTTTCTCTCTTCTGTTGTGGCAACACTGTTTAACTGATCCTTCTAAACTTGAAGTCATTTTAAAGAGTTCTTCCCAGTATTTCATTTAATGTGCACAAATAGTTACTACTTCATTCCTTGTGTGTGTTAAATGCGTTTAAATTTGACACATGTTTTACAATATTTCTCAAAAAGTATGCAACACTGATCTGCGAGTGTCATCTCTTTCGTCTTTGTTTTCATAGCTGATTCGAATTATGAAATTAAATTTAGGTCATTCCATTTAAAAAATGATAACTTTATATTGGGTTGGCAACACTGTTCACCTGGTGATGCTACCCAGTACACCGATAGATGTCCCCTTTCCTTTAGTTGTTTTGTGCAAAGTTTCGCTTCTCTCTCTCTCTCTCTCTCTTGGTTCCTCTGTTATAAAGGTGGGACATTATAAATGGTGCACCCGGTATATATAAACTTTTAGAATGACATTAAAAACTAGTCCTATGTGTAAAGCTTCTCTCCTGATGCTTTCGACACCATTTAAAGGACAAAGAGAGCGCTTTCGGAAAAGTGTTTGAATCTAAAGTTTCGTGCTTTTTTGCGCACGTCATGAATGTAAATAAAATTAGCTTTTTTTTCTATTATTATAAAACTTTTGGTCTTAGTAAATCACTTTTATTGTATTGCTGGAGTTGAAAGTTCTAGTGTTAACCCTTTTAGATCCTGGCATTTTTGCGAGGAAAATGTTGACATTCAGTTAAGTAGTCACCGCTTCAGTACTATTCATCCGCATACTGTTCATCTTTGGCGCTGGAATCCTGGGTTCGATTTCCGTAGGAGTACGTATATGTGGTTCAGATCCCACGTTAAGCTGTACGTCTCATATAGCCTCATTGCTGAACGGGACGCTAAACTCCAACTCAAACAATCAGCTAACCGGGTATCATGGTTCATACATAATTCCCTTCAGAACGAAACAAATGGTATCATGCGCGCAAATGCGCATGATGTATATAAAAAAAGGGAAATTTCTTTCTTTCTTTTTTTTTTTTTTTTTTTTTTTACTTTGGTGCTCCATGAAGCGTCTCGGCTACAGGTACCCAAGTATAATCTACCTTGAAAAATACTTCGTTGTATACGTAATGCATTGCAATGTCAAAAATAGTTACGAGGGAAAAAAATATTTCTCAATCTCATTAGACAATAGCAAATTTCATATATAAATAGGGAAAAAGTATAATATATAGATAAAAAAAAGTTTCAAATATAGCACTATTCATCCAAATATCATGGTTAATACGTCATTCTCTTCAGAGTGAAACAAGCCTTCAAATGATGCCGTGCGCATGTGTTCATAATGTATGAGAAAATTGGAAGTTAGGATAAATAGAGAAATTTTCCTCTGTATTTTTTTTTTTTTTTTTTTTGTTTTAATTTGCCGCCGCTTGGAGTAGTCCCGGCTACAGGTGGCCGAGTATAATCTATCTTGAAAAACGTTATCACCTATACGTAATGCATGTGGCAGGTTTAGGTGCAATAGTATCTTGAAGAGTTACGAGGGAAGAAAAAATTCTCGTGAACTTACCGATAAACAATACTCGAAAAATGTATTGTCCTTCCATTGTTGTGAAGCAGACAGAAATATTTCTAATATATCCAAAAACACATGTCTTCGTTTCAAGGCAAAATATAAAGTGATGCTATCACCCTATATCTTCGAACGCAAAGAGCGGAAAATGAGTTTTCTTATAACGTCAAATATTCCAGACATAAGACAAAAAATAATAACTTTGAAGTGAACATAGGTTCTGGGCGATGATGATAATGTGTGCGTGGCATAGCGTTTGTGTCAAAGAATCTACAAGGGTTAATATAATATGGTAACCAAAAAAGTTCTGTCGCATTTTGTGGAGGTCTGTGTTCCATTGGCCCTCACACCATGAGTTGAATGCGAATGGAGATAAGGCGAAGGTCAACCGTTGGTGTGGATATATCCAACACACTACCTGGTTGTGGAAGTTCAGTTACACCGTGAACTTGCGTTAAGGACAGAATGAATACGGGACCTCCAGAGAATGTCATAAGGGCGTGTATGCTGTGCGAGTTCAATTTGGGGTCAAACCCCGCTGCATCGCGGCGAAAGATATGCCAGGCCTTTGGTGAGGGTGTCGTGACTATGCGGACGGTGCAGCGGTGGTTTAACAAGTTTAAGAACGGTGACGAAACACGCGAAGACGTGTCACGTGCCGGAAGATCAACACATGTACAGAATGAAGATCTCAGCAGCAATTGAGGCGAACAGTGGCCAGACATGTGATGAACTGGGAGTACAGTTCAATGTGAGTGGAGAAATTCCGCAGCACCTCCATCAACTTGGGAAGCACTATAAGTTTTGTCGACGAGTCCCACATGATTTGACTCCGGGGCAGAAGGCATCGAAAGCAGACACCTGTGTTTCTTTGCTGTCTCGTCTGAGGAAGGAGCCATTTCTGGACAGGGTGTTGACATGTGATGGGAATTGGGGTCCCGTACGAAGCTCCACGGCATCTTCGTCATTAGTTAGCATCCCATGAACCGATTCCAAAACTGCCGAAACCAGCACTGCACCAGAAGACGGTCCTCTTCTGTGTTTGGTGGACTGCTCGCGGCATCATGCATCGGGAACTGTTACCAGCTGGTCAGAGTATCAATACAACTGTGTACTGTCAGCCCTCCTGTTACAGGATAACGCTAAGCCACACCTGGCGAGGATGACCCGGGACACCATTCTACGCCTTGGATTGGAAACACTATTGCATCCGCCCTGCTTTCCGGATGATGCACCGTCGGATTATCTCCTATTCCATTCCTTAGACAATCACCTTAGAGGAGCCCAGTTCAAATCCCTAGTAGAGGTGCAAAATGCACTTGATACCTTCTTCGCTTCACGACCCACCAAGTTCTACCGCGATGGAATGCATGGCCTTTCAGAACGTTGGTAGAAGGTCTTTCGATGCTGATGGGGACCATTTTTGATCTTTCAGGTTACGTCTTAAGTGACATCGCTGTTCGAAGGTGGTGGGTGAAAGAGCGACAGAACTTTGTTGGTTACCTGTATAGCAATCGCGATTTATATAATTATCATATTGTTTAATATTTTTTTGATATCTTATTTTCCATTACATTTTCAGTGTGAATTTTATCCATAGAAAGTAGTTTTTAAAAAAATCAAGTTTTATTTTCTTTAGTAAATTTCGAATCTAGATCTACATTCTATCTAATGTAAGTTTTTTCATTTAAATAATTGACTTGACGCTATTATATATGTAGTGGCTCTTAAATATATATACTAGCTAAATTGACCAACAATCATTTCGTCTGCTAAGGGACAAGGCTAGCAGGAAACTCTTACATGTTCTTGAGTCCACTGGAGTTTTAAACTACCGCTTCTCACCTGCCACAATTAACGTTTAATTAAGTTTAGAGTTCCAAATTATGCTGAGTGTAAATATTAGAATGGCTGTGTCCACCCGTCTGTTGACAGGTAACACAGCAATAATTGTAATTGATAACGAGAAATGGTTTTCTGGCATGGATTCAGCGTTCCTAGAATAGGTTATGTTTCCGTCTTTATCCCACTATACCCGGAAGTGGTTAAAATCCACTGCAACTTCGTGTGCCAAAATTGATTTCCGTAGAACAATAACTGTAATACATACCTAGAATCTTTTGTCTTTAATTTATTTCTTCAATGTGAACGTAGTGTTGCAACGATACTTCCGTCTTGGTTTTAACGTGGAAATAGTAACCGAAACTAGTAATCTACTATCACTTCCGGTTTCAGTATTGATCTCTATAGGGCAAGAACGATCTTGGAAAGTGAGGTTATAATGTTATATATATATCGGGTGTTCTAAAAATGGCGCCTACGGACCACAGAGCGCTATTCTACAGGCCAAAATAAAGCGAAAATATTATATGATGGTATGCCCTCGGGAGCCTCTTTCAGCAGCCACGGAGAATCAACATTATACAATGTGGCAATGTCGCAGATTTAATTGGAGCCATTAGCATTATTCTACGAAGACGATATGCAGTTGAATCGATTACTACATTAAGAAGTGATGTTAGTAAATATGGACTTTAGCTGCCATCTGGAAAGAATCGATATAAATATTTGATAGAGTGGAAGATCTAATCTATAGTTCTTTATTTGCGACGTTGCCACATAGTGCGATTTGTCTCTCCAGGCGAGGACTCGAAAGGTATACAAATATATATATATATATATATATTGCTTTATTTACGTGTACAATAATGCTCTGTAATCCGTGGGCGCCATTTTTTAGAACGCCCGATATATATGAAACTTTAATTTAGTTGTTAGGAAATTGTTTGATCTCGGCATTTAATCCTCTATTGAAACCAGAAATTGTAGAAATAATGTCTTCCAATTTTAGTATTGCATTCTTATAGAATGAAAACTAAGATATAACTAAAAGTTCCCTTTTGATAGAGATTAATTTTCCCAGAAGTAGATTCGATCTTCAACCTTATCCGTCGATTTGAACTGAAACTGAGAAATCATTCACTTGTGTTAAGAATAGTGGACTCCTATAGTTTGGACGTCTACTCCGTTTTCACAATGTGAAAGGAAATTCAGCGTGTTTAGAAAATTAAACTCTTTACGATACTTACCTTATACCATTACGTTCACTTTAAAGAGAATAATTTCTTTGCTGTAATTGCACAGTGAGTGTCAAATCCTCTTGTTTTCAGTGGGATTACATTCAATATGTGCAGCCAATAGATGTCGCTAGCATACAATCCGTTTGCAAATGATCTAGAAGCTTGAGAAACAACTAGTTCTTTATAAAGCAAGATGCCTCAGTCTGACAATTACGCTCCTAATAGTTCAGACCAGAATAATAATAATAATAATAATAATAATAATAATAATAATAATAATAATAATAATAATAAAGCCTGTGACAAACACCTAGGCATTTTAGCTAAACGAATAAAACGCAAGCTTTAACGCGACGTTGCCAAGTGGCTTAGGGATGTGGGTTATGGCTTAGCTAAGCAGACGAACTACAGCGCGATCAGGTGGCAGGAGATAGACTGAAGTGAATTGCACAAAATAAACGTGGCAATACCGCTGGCCTCTCATTTGCTAACAGCATTTAAAGGGAAGTTGGAGCTCCGCCTTCAAATGCCAAGATGTTTGTCACGCCGTTTAGTTGTCACAAGTCACGTTGCCTCCTACCTGACGCCACTAGACGTGACTAGCGTGCAGGCCATTTGCAGACGAGCCAAAGGCTTGAGAAACAACTAGTACTTAATAAAAAAGCAAGAAGTCTCAGTCTGTTAGTCACGTTCCTAATAGTTCACAAACAGAATAATAGTTACTTGCTACGCTGCCTCTTACCTGACGTCAATATATGTCACTAGCGTGTACTCCATTTGTAGATGATGCGAAGGATTAGAAATCAAGCAGTCCTTAAAAATATTAGTTACAAACAAAGTTTAGATACCAATAACTACGGTGTTTCTTACCTGGTTACCATAGAATATCTGTAATGTGTAATAAATTGTAAACGTACCAAAGAGTTAGATAAAAATAATAAATAACTATACTTAAACTTATCCTAGAATTATGCTACCTATGCTACAAATAAGTATAACTTATCTAACGAGTTCGTGCGTTTGATTTGTGATGTCGCTGCTGTGTATTTATATGCTGTTATTCGTTGAAAGAGCTGTCAGGAGAGAAGGTATGGATGCTATTCTTCATTACTTTATAGGGTGGCCAGGACATACGGGCACTAAACGTTAATACACACAGTTTATTTCTTCGTTTGTTGTGCTATATTATGATTAAAGTGATCGTTGTGATTTGAAGTGGAAAATAGAAAAAAGAAATCATCACACAAAGTAATGCATTCTGATATTAGAAGTACTACATACAAAGTGTTAAACTGTAGAAAAGAAAGAGGAAATAGATTAATATTGCATTTAATAAAACAGACGCAACTAGCTGTGTGGTAGACAGAAGGTGAGAACTGTTATTAATTTTTTTTAAAGCCATACTATTCAAAGTATATCCATAAATCCACATTGTAAACCAGTGATATAGGAAAGGGGCTGGCACGCTTAACATTTCCCCTGTTAATATGGTGAAATCAAAAAATTGATTCTGCTAATATGCAGTATATTTTGTGATCCCTGATAATATCATTTTCTTATAATTTATCACAAGTATTGCACAGTAATGTTTAAAAAAAATACCCAAAAGTTCCTTTTAACACTACGTAAGATTTTAACAGATTGGTTATGTACTGAATTCTCTTCTTGTTTGAGAAGGGCTCATTCCCGTCAGCATAAACATCAATCTGTACTGTCTGTGGGTGCGAGTAAGACCATTAAAAAGAAACAGATTCCTCAGGATATTTTTTAATTTAGTGACTTGCTTAGCTGGATTGTTAGTGCATGCGACTTCGTAGTGTGTGGTCCCTGGTTCTATTCCCAATTGAACCACAATTTTTTTGGGTGTTGACCCATCATCATGAAGGGCCGTGGTAGGTCAGTGGTAGAGCGCAAATCTGGTGCGTGGGGTCATTGGTTTATCCCGGCTTGCGCGTAGTGAACCTTGTGAAGGACAACAATCTTTGCGTTATTTTTCTCATGTTCTCCTATTTCCTTCCACTTTATTTATTCTACAATTTCCTATATTATCACTCCCTCCCTTATCCTCCAAGGCATAATCGTGGATCGTATAACTAAAAGATTTCAATTCTTTTTTCATTTCATCATGCAGTAATCGGGAAATTACGTGAATTAAGAAGTAGCGAACTCAGGTCCAGAAAGTCAGAAATAACGACACCTAAAAACTGATGCATTACCACATGTCACCACGTTGAACGTGCAACGCCTGACATAGCTCTTCATGAATTGTGACGGCATTGAGTTGAGTACTTCGTTCTGTTAGCTAATGTTATCAGTAATCCCCGATCAAGTAAGTTTGTGCTAGACAACATCGTGTCCGTGGATTTTTCAGGGTACTTCCGTTTCTTCCCACATTCTCATTCCACTAATTTCATCATCATTCAGTTACTTTCATCATTCGTTTCCTAATTGTGGAACGTTAAACTGAATTATTTCATTTACATTTTTTCATTTCATCAGTATTTCAAATCCGTATGATGACTATAAAGAATTAGACGTGATTGTTATCTGTCTCCCGTGCAATTCGGCTTCTCTGTGTACTAAATTAAAATAATTTGTAAGGTATTTCTCAAATCTCAATGATAAATTATTTACGTTGTAAACAAGTGTTAGGTGGAAGAAACATACGTGTATCATTTCTTGGCGGTACGTTCACACAGGAAGTAAAAGTAAATTCCACATTACTGTATGTTCGAATTTTAAATATCCAAACAAGTAATTAACGAAGCTTGATTGTTTCCAATAGGCAAATTCTTCTAACGTGACAAAATAAATTCGATAATCAGCTTGTAAAATCTACATGAAACTTATGATGTGATCATATGGTCATTCTAAAACTGTTCCTGTAAATGACTTAAAGTTAAATACTAATCATATATAATTTCATAAAGACAAATAATTTCCCTCAGTAGAATATGACAATTCTATAATATTACGTTTAATTCGCGAATCTTATTTTCATATATCAAATGCGACATAGTTATACCATATAAAATGAGCTAAATCATCCTAGAAATCGTCATAACTAAGGCCCGGATTTTTATGTAGTCCAAAGTACCGAAATATGTACATAAATATGTAGCAAAAATCAATGAAATATGTAAGAAATATGTTAAAAATATGAAAATATGTAAAAATATTTTTTCGTGTTTATTTTGTGTCTGTGCTATTTTCTTAGCTAGTTAATATACTGTAACATATTTATGTAATAAAAGCTTAACAAGTGTAAATAACTTCCTACAGATACGTACAAATTTTCAGAAGAAACAAATGAAAATATGTATAAAGAAGTTAAAAAATCACATTATTGAACATATAAACACAAAAAAAAAATATTTATTTAAACAAACGGCACTTACTTTTGGGACGAACAATGAACCACTAAATAATTTTACGCAATGGAAAAACTTTGTCACTAACTTGTCACTGATACGTTCAAATTTTCACTAAGAACAAATAAAATTGCCTCGTGGAGAAATGAAAATCACATTATTGAATATCAAAAGAGAAAAAAATATTTAAAATAACGAGCGCTTACTTTCGGAGCACCCCATGAACCACTAAGTATTTTATATGATGGTATTCGAAAAAATCTCTAACTTGCCACAGATACTTCAAGCTTTTACTAGTAACAAATGAAATTGTCTCAGAAAAAAATGAAAACCACATTATTGTATATGATGAAAGAAATCTTAGAAAAAAAAAGCGCTTACTTTGCTGATGCTCAATGAACCACTACATACTTTTCCAATTGTTCAGGAGCTAAAGAGAGTCGTTGGTCAGTCAGGATCCCTTTATAGGCTGAGAAAGACCTTTCCACGTCGCAGGAAGTGACAGGCGCGAACTTTAGCAAATGACATTTTCCAGGACTAGTTTCCTCAGGTGCCTCCGTTTCTTCTCCATCCAATATCCTGCATGCAGTCCTCAATGTTAGGTATCCTGGATTCCTCTTCAAAACTGACTGGAACTTTCGGGCAATTTTCGCACCTGTTTCTCCCTGCACAATGTTGAGTTTCTTGTGTTTCCGTAGAGGTTGCACATACAAAAAAAGGTGAGAAAGCCAGCCAACTGTATGCGTTTTAGTTTGTTTTGTCGGCACTCATCCGAGTGGCGTCTGCTTGCAAAGGCGATAAGCACAAAAATTCTTATATTGTTTTCTTTATTTATATATAAGAAAACATTTTTTTCAGGATTGGAAGCGGTAACTGACGACGTTTTTTTCTTTTTCATATTGTATAGTGTACGATTTGGTTTAACCCAGCTTTCCCTCAATGCAAATCGGTTGAACAAAGTGAGAGAAAAAATACAGATAATTAAATAAAATACTTTTTGAGTTATTGTTCCATATATAGACATATTTTTATTTGCGTATTATTTAAAGAAAATTAGCGAAAAGGAGCCAGAAAACTGAATTTATTTAAAAATATGTACAGTAGGCGGAAAATATGTAACAGACTTCAAAATATGTAAAAATATGTAACGTGATTTTGGTTTATATGGCTTCTTACTTCGTAATTTGCGAACATTTCATATTTTCACCAGCGTACATACAAAGGAAAAAATATGTAAAAACATAAAAATCCGGGCCTTAGTCATAACTTTAATATTCTCGATAGAAGCGTTCATGAAAATAGTTGTTAATCCTAGATTAAAAGACGCAGGAATCAGAGCGAGTCTCTTTTTCAGTTAAAAGTATCTTTTTTTCGGGGAAAGTCTCTATCGGTCTCGATTATTGAAATATTTCAAATAGGTTTCTTTTTTTCTCATTTCTGCCTAGTCAAATTGTTTGAGTTGTTGGACAATGTACTTGAAAATCTCAATAATTAGATATTAGATATAAAAATAATAGCGATGATGGGAAATAGGAGGCATATAATACAAGGTAAATCTGGTCATGTATGTGGGAGGTTGGTGGGATTTCTATTTCCCAGGAGAGAGGTTGCAAGGGAGATCCTTCTATGTTTGGCTTGTCTTTTTTGTTCACTGTAAGTGAATTTGCAACTGGTTATCACTTCTAGATGATTCGGTTTTTAATATTGCACTTTGTTTCCTTTTTGTTGATTTTTTAAATGCATTTTTGATAATCCGTTCTTGAACTTTCTCTAATGTATAAAACCACACAATTCATTTCAAAAACATGGTTATTTCGAAAAGCATTACAGTATAAAATTTGAACTGCACTTCGCAGTAAGAGCACTTGCACTCTCTTTCAGACCTACTTCACAGGATTCAATTTAACACTGCAATATAAAATTTGAAAAGTTATACTGATTCATGTTTTATATGCAGAGGAGCCATTGGAACTACCGCAGGCAAAGTTTCTAAAAGTACTGCTAGTAGTGAAATGAAGGCTTTCTCGTATTATTGGACAAATAGCAGGTTTTCGAATCTGATGATTTACTGCCTTTGCAACTAGTTGTCATTTCAGAGCAAACACAATTTGAACTGTTCAAGTTACAAGAAGTGAATATTAGAACATCTTGAAGAATGTGGTGCTAGTGATGTTACAGAAGGCCTTATGGTAGTGAATTACAGACCCGTGCCCTAGGGCCTAAAACCCCGTTTCCACCAGCGATCATGTTCGATGTGAGAGCTCCGTTGGTGAACGATTGCACGACATCGTAGTTTCCACTGAAGGAGACCTCTATTGAGCACTGCCTGATCCAATTTCGCCCACTCCTCCTTGCACACTTTCCAAAGGCCACCAAGTGTGGTCGGACGACGCTTATTGATGTTCCGTTTGAGGAGGCCGAAAGCACAGAAGTCCATAGGGGATGCATCTGGTGACTTGACGGGAATGTCTCGAAGTGGGATAGTCTTTACACCTGTCTCCTGTTCCACACGTGTCATGTAGGCCACCGTTCGTTTGGTAGTATGGCTGCTGGCCTTGTTCTGGTGGATGAACACTGTCAGTTTCATTGCCATACAAAGCCGGGGCATGTTGGTGATAGATGGGTTCCAGTACTTGCTCGATATAATACGCTGCATTCACCTTGACATTTGATGACACCCGGTGTATCGGGAGCTTTCCTTTTGCACAGAAACCCGTCATTACCATAAATCCCTTTGGAAAACTCTACTTGCGGGAGCGAACCCACTTTGCATGATCGGTTCCATCATGCGGCGGTAGTAAATTGCACGTATCTGCTGGGATACTGTCAAATAGACCCATGCTTCATCTAAGGTGATCACATAAGGCCATTTGTCACCTGTCAGGTAACCTTTTGCATGCCACCTGCCGTTCTGCGATGTGCGTTGGCTTCAGAACATGGAACCGCCGCTTGTGTGCACTTCTGAGTCCCAAATTGTCGCGTATGATTCGGTGTACAGTTGCAGTTGACCGTCCAACACGCCTCGCTATCTCACGTTGGATGGCTGGATTCTCCTGGGTCACAAACCGGCGGACCTTAGCAATGACGTCTTGACTGCGTTGTAGAGCCGGTTGCTTCTTTTGCCCCTTTTGACGACGCATGACAATGGTTTGCATTGCGATGGATGGCTGCATTAATTCCCTTATCAGACACTGTGAAACCTTTCTTCTTGCACTGTGTTCTTATTCGGCTATAACTGTAGCCTATATCAGAAAGTGCTACGATGTAGCCCTCCCAAAAAGGGTCCATTTTCGGCAGCATTCTGCTCACACACGTCTCTCCTCTGCACAGCTTGTACATAAGTGTCTGGCTACTCCGTACTGCGTGCGTCACATTGCTGACGCGAAATTAGCGCCTCTGGTGCAGACTGCAAATTGCTACCATGAGGATGAAACAGCCTTCTGTAGAACAACAATTCTTGAAGAATGTACGAATACTTCAGGTAGTAAACATTTGGTGCAAAATACAATGACTCTTTCTTTTTACAATTAAACGAGCACTTGCATTTGTAAATCATCCTCAGGCAAGAAAATAAAAATAGCTGCAGATACATCAGAACTGCAGCAAAAGCACTATCTGTGGCCATTCCAAATGACCAACTTATTGACGAGTGAAAATGTGTGCAGCTTGCAGATTGAAGAGGGAGAATGGTTTACCAAAGTTTCCTCTGGTGTTAAAATAATAATGCTGTACTCTGCCTGTCTCATGACAATGCTGACATTGAAAGAAGGTTCTCCGGGTCAAAAATACTCTTAGAGAAGAAAAAGAACCTTAAACAGTATTATGATGTTTGAGTTCGTGTTTAGTTTTCCTTTCAGCAGTGAGGCTATATGAGACATGAGCCTACTGATTAATGTCGAATCTGAACCACATGAGCTCTAGCCAAGAATTGAATCCGGATCTCCTACGCTAAATGCGTAACTGCTTAGCCACGAAGGAGCTACTATTCTGATGGTAACGATTCTTTGAAGTTTTATAACAACATGCCTCATTTCGTTCAAAGATATGATTTACTTATTATATGATACTACCTTGGGTCAAAATACTCATAAACGTTACTAACAGTTTCTAGAGGAACAGCAACCAGGAAAGAAGTGGTACGCTTAGGAAAGAGGAAATAAAGTTTAAAAAATTAAAAAAAAAAGAAGAAGAAAAGAAGTTGGAAAATGCAGTACTAAGAACATGAAAAGAGTCCTGAAAAGAGAGACTTGAAAGAGGCACATATTGCTCAAGAGATGTTGGAAAGTGTCATGTCTAAGGAAAGGAAAGGAATTCAAAGAGTACAAGAACATTCAGACTCTTTAAAAAACTGTTGAACAGAAGAGAAATCCTCTCATGACATCATTCTTTAATGCACAGTCAAAGAAAAAGTGAAATTTGATAAAATGAAAATGCTTTGTTTTATTATTATTTTTTTTTTTATGTTTCTGAAATGTGTGTGTACATGGGCGGCGATTAGGGGGGACAGTTGCCCCCCCTTTTTTGAAATGACCCATTAATGTATATAGTAGGGGTGGCCAGATCCGGATATTTTTGGATCCGGATCCGAAAAAACGGATCTTGGATCCGGATCCGAAAATCCGGATCTTGGATCCGGATCCGAAATTTCGGATCTTAGATCCGGATCCGAAAAAACGGATCTTGGATCCCGATCCGAAATTTCGGATCTTAGATCCGGATCCGAAAAAACGGATCTTGGATCCGGATCCGAAAAAACGGATCTTGGATCCGGATCTGAAATTTCGGATCTTGGATCCGGATTCGAAACTCCGTGTCAGAAAATTCGGGTGTTTCGAATCAGCAAAATTTTCGAAATTATTGACAAAGTGATTTTCATTCCTATGCTTAAAATAAGATTTTAAGACACTTTTGGTATCTGATCGTGTGACAGCCTTGCGTTCCCTTCATTCTGTTGATATTTGGTTTTCGTGCCTTAATATGTCACAATTACTCAAAATTTGATTGAGTAAAACTGTCGAGTTAGGTGAGAGCAATCTCATTGTCAGATTAGATTCTAGTGGAAATACTTGACCGAAAAGGTAGTAAATCTTTTTTAAAGCTGTCGTCCTGGTGGAAATTTGTCCTTTGTTTTCTGTAACACTAGTCAAATGCTGGGATGAAACCTTAGTCTCAAGCCCAAGCTTCTTCATTAGACTCTGGCTGCTTACTTTTCTAATTCTTTCTGAGTTATTGTGGTCACTGAATGAGGCCATTTCCTAGTCGTGATGGGCTAGGTCATTGCTAATAGAACAGCCCATAAAATATAGATCAAATCAAATTAAGGAGCAACTTCCTTTTCTTGCTCTTGATGAGCATTTTTTTTCTTTCTTTAAAAATACGTTTCTCTGTGACCGTACCACTCCAGTTAGAATTAAGAATTGTAGTAGAGATAAAGTTCTAAATGGCAATTAATGTATCAAAATCAATGTATTAATGTACTGTATGTGTATACAAAATACCATATGGAGCCTCGAGCAGTAACACGTATCTTTGTAATTAGTAATCTACTACTATTAACTCTGCATAGGTTGTATAAGGAGCTATATCATTCATGTAAACACATAGGCGGATGCAGGGGGAGGGCGAAAAGTCGTTTGCCCCTACCCAGCGCCACCATTAACAGTGTACTTTAGTAGTAATTTGTGGCAATTTCAGATCATCTAAGTAATTTTTCACTGCTAGCATCCCCAACCGCCCCCTAAGAATCCATCCGCCCCCTCCAAGAGTCCGTTCTGGATTCGCCCCTGCGCAAACATAATTTTATACAACTCATTCAAGAGTACATTTTGGCAGCTTTTTAAAATTTTTATCTTAAAGGATTGTCATTTCTCGTGGCTACTTATGCAATTTTGACCACAGGCATACATGCAATTTCCAGTCATTACGCAAATACATTTATATACTTAATAGACCTCGGCTAGTTGGGGGCTTCGCCACTAGACCCCCGTTACTAGGGGCTCGCACCACAAAAGCCTCTAATCATAATCAATTTAAAAAGAAATGTCTGGGGATTTGCCCTTAGACCCTCTGATATCTCATTTGATCGGCCTATGACCTCGTACCTCGTAAACCTACAACCATACCGAATCTCAGTTCAAATATCAAATTGTATGTAATAACATTCCGGTATCCCGAGACATACCGAATTTCAGTGCGAGTACATGGGGGCTTTCCCCCCAGCCCACACATTTGCTCGGTCTACGGCCTCGCACATCATACGCCTGCAAACATAACGAATTTTTAAGGGGCCGCGGTGGCTCAGTGGTAGAGCGTTCACCTCCGGTGCTTGGGGTCCCTGTTTCGATCCCAGCTTGCACCGTGTGGACTTTGTGGTGGACAAACACCGTGCTCGTGGGTTTTCTCGGGGTTTTCCCGTTTCCTCCTACTTTCTTCATTTCATTTATTTCTCATAATCACCGTCTCCTTTAGCCTAACCGGCATAAACGTGGGATGTAAAACACAAGCATTTCATTTCACAAGATAACGAATTTTTGTTCAAATAACAAGTTTCATTTCTCTAACATTCCAGGATTCCGAGATATAAAAGTCTTTTCTCCCCGCCCCTTTACTTCCCCTCTAAGACATACATAAAAAAAAAACGCTTAAGTACATACCTAATTATTTCAAATGTAAAGTCCAAATACCAAATTCTATGCTCCTAACCTTCAGAGGTTCCCAGATATCGACATGTTATTATAATAATTACAATCCCCACCCTCTTTCCTTTCCATCTCTTTTCTTTTCCTTTTTACTAAAACGTCAAAAAACACTGAAACACATGTCAAATTATTTTCAATGAGAAGTGCAAATACCAAATTTCAAGTCTCTAACCTTAAAGGATATAACATATTAATACAATAATTGTAATCCCCACTTAATTTTTTTCTCGCCCCTTTTCTTCCCTTCTGGGCCACACATAAAAAAAAAACGTTGAAATACGTATCTAATTATTTTAAGTGAGAAGTCCAAATACCAAATTCCATGTTTCTAACCCTTTAAGTTTCCGAGATATAGGCATATTATTATACTAATTGCAATAATTGCAATTACCACCCGTTCTTTTACTTTCTACATCTTCCCTGCCCCTTCTAATTTAAATATCAAAAAGCACTTTAACAAGTATCAAATTATTTTCAATGAGAAACCCAAATACCAAATTTGAAGTATCTAACGTCAAGAATCATTAATATTTTCCACCCCATTTCCCCCCTTCCTCGTCGAATTTCCCAAAGTCCTTCCTTAGTGGTATCCTACGTCACAAACCCTATAAACTGTCCAAATTTCAAGTTTGTAGCTTAAGCGATTTGGTCTGTACGGTGATCTGTCACTCACTCACTCAGTCACTCAGGACTTTGCCCTTTTTATATAAAGATATTTAAGATTTTATGGGAAAGCCATGGATTTTGTCCTAAGGCCGCCAGTGTCTTAGAAATGTAATAGCTTTGCTATAAACTTTAAGCAATCAACTGACTGATCTGCGTCTATATGTATTATGTAAAATACCGCTCATGATATTTATTTTGCTCGTAATAAAAAAAAAATAGAAATGATGACGAAAATTCAAAGACATCCATGATTTTAGCGTAATGCTGCAGGAGTTCAGATCATTGAATTAATCATAAGAGCCGATTGTATAAGATAGACTACATTAAATTCCAATGTGACACAAAGAAAATATGCAGCATTACTATGCAGTTTTTCAACGTTATAACTCATTCTGAAAATATTATCATAGGTCTCACAAACAATCGAATTTTAATCCTAACTCGATTAATATATAACAAAAGGCAGATCTATACAACTACTGACTTCAGATGAAAGTGGCATACTTGTAGTACGTTTAAAGATATACTAAAGACTAAATGATGGGGTGTGCGGAACAATGGTCTAACCCGAAAAATGTGACAATGAGATTTTGATGTAATCTTTTGTCATTTAAATTGAATTGTCTTCCCACTGAGTTAGATAAAATTCACCTAGTCAATTTTATACATATGGATATTTTAGTTCTGGGTCTCAATCTAAGGCCTAAAATATTCAAAACAGGAGTATGAATCTGAACTTCGAAATTTCGGGTGTGGATCCAGGAACCGGATATCCGGATCCGGATCCAATATTCAAAAATTCGGATCCGGATCCAAGATACAAAACTTCGGATCCGGGTCAAAGATCCGAAATTCCGGATCCGGATCCAAGATCCGAAATTCCGGATCCGGATCCAAGATCCGAAACTTCGGATCCGGATCCAAGATCCGAAACTTCGGATCCGGATCCAAGATCCGAAACTTCGGATCCGGATCCAAGATCCGAAACTTCGGATCCGGATCCAAGATCCGAAATTTCGGATCCGGATCCAGGAACCGGATATCCGGATCCAAGATCCGAAATTCCGGATCCGGATCCAATATCCGAAATTTCGGATCCGGATCCGGATCTTGTAGGATCCGGATATCCGAGATCCGGATCCGTCTGGCCATCCCTAGTATATAGTTTCACTTGGAAATATTAAGTTTTTGTATGTATTAATGGTTCATAGAATAACAATTGTGCCATAAAATATTTGCCGTTCCGTGAGTACGTATTGGTTGTCTTTCGGTTAAGTTAAGAAAGCTACAGGAATTGCGTTTTAATTGCCACGAAAAATGACCCAAAATTTAACCTATTGGAGCGCCTTAATTCGAGTGTATTTTCATTCTTCTTACAAGGGCTCAATATGTTAGTCAGCCGCTTTGGTACAAATTTCGTACATTTCGTACAAAAAAGAAGTCCTTCACAACTTGTGAATCACAAGTTATTCTTTAATTGCACAAAAATCGAAAGTTCCTAAAATGTCTTTTCATCTTTCTAATACTAAGGAATATTTTGATTTGATTTTTTTAAAGTTTAACATCCTGTTCAGCAGTGAGGCTATATGAGACGAGGACCTACTGATTAACGTGGAATACGAACCACATGAGCTCCCGCCAGGAATCGAACCCGGGTTTCCCACGTCAAAGGCGCGGCAATGTTTGCAGTGTAATATACGAGTTTAGGGGTGTACATATACATATTTTGTATATACAATTAAATTTAGTGAATTCAACATAATTCTATGTTTTAGGATTATTTTGTATAACTGGAGTGATTCTAAGTATTGTTGAGTTTTGATGTACGTATTCCAAGAAAGTGAAAACTGTACATGCAATGAACATGCTTCGGGAAGCTGCAAAAGTACTTCTTTAAATGTCGCAGCATATGCTTCTAGTATTTACTATCTTTCTAAAAGTAATAACATACGTTTAATAGCATGTGTGGAATTAAAAAATATAAGTTGTTCATTAATCCCCGGTTTCAATGTAACTTTTGCAAAAGAAGCCTCATTTTTCATTACTATTCGATTAATATTATTTTTTTCCTTTTATTTGTTTTGCAAATTTGTTATTAAATAGGCCTCTAATCTGATCACACAATTTTCCAGACAGAATTTTAAAATGTTCTTGAGCAAGGAATCAAATCTCTTCTTACACCTACGTTAAGAGTAAAACGGGCTAGTATCTACTTCCGTTGCTCTTGCCAATTTACTTTAAAAAATATGAAACACGATATACGGTATTTTAACTGGAAAAGAGAGTATCCTAATAGTTATACAACCTTTCGTCAAACAAAAAGTTAGAAGAAACTAGAAAAACTAACATTGATATACAAATATTGAGATTATGTCTTGCCCCCCACTTTTAACGTCCAACCGCCGCCACTGTATGTCTAATTACAGATTATGTAAATATATATGAAAAAAGCCAACCAGGGCCAGAAGTAAAAATTTTGTTCAAATTAAGATTGCGTAACTGACGAGGAAACGGTCTCAAGTGTAAACAACCGATTTCGCTGGGTTCCGGATATGTGTTACGGGAGACCAAAGTAGGAGACACGTATTTTGGCGTTTGGGCCCATACGCAGAAATTTCCGAAATACGGGGCCCCAAAGTGCCCCCACATGCTATAACTAGGAAGCGAATGACGTTACTTGTAAACAACCGATTTGGCTGGATTCCGGATATGTGTTACGGGAGACCAAAGTAGGAGACACGTATTTTGGTGTTTGGGCCCATACGCAAACATTTCCGAAATACGGGGCCCCAAAGTGCTCCTACATGTTATAACTAGGAAGCGAATGACGTTACTTGTACACAACTGATTTGGCTGGGATCCGGATATGTGTTACGGGAGACCAAAGTAGGAGACATGTATTTTGGCATTTGAGCCCATACGCAGAAATTTCCGAAATACGGGGCCCCAAACTGCCCCTCCATGCTATAACTAGTAAGCGAATGACGTTACTTGTACACAATCGATTTGGCTGGGGTCCGAATTATAAGTCCAAGTCGAACAGATTTTTTTTTTTTTTTTTTTTTTTTTTTGACCGAACATGACAGGCCGGCAAACTACTTCCGTCACACTGCTCGGTTTCCTGACAACACACGCCGTATCGATTAAATATTAATGTTCACCCTCTTGCACAAAAGTGTTCCGCCAAGTTTCCACACATCCTAGCCACACAAATAGAGGCGAAAATCGCAAACATCCTTTTGCTCCGTTGATACCCTCGTGGTCAGCAGATCCACTCTCGACGGCTCGTGCCAGCTGAACATTTGTTCAGAATTTCATGGGTACCACATGTGCCAACTTCATGGCCTTATTGAAAATCTAGCAATATGGGACCATGTATATTCGACATTCCTTTTTGTGGGACCTAACAACAAACACAAGTTACATACTTTTGCATATATATTAACATCTTATTCCAAGCCAAGCCAACATTCCGTACCAGTAACGTCATTCGCTTCCTAGTTATAGCATATAGGGGCACTTTGGGGCTCCATATTTCGGAAATTTTTGCGTATGGGCTCAAACGCCAAAATACGTGTCTCCTATTTTGGTCTCCCGTAACATATATCCGGACCCCAGCCAAATCTGTTGTGTACAAGTAACGTTATTTGCTTACTAGTTATAGCATGTAGGGGCACTTTGGGGCTCCGTATTTCGGAAATTTCTGCGTATGGGCCCTAACGCCAAAATACGTGTCTCCTAATTTGGTCTCCCGTAACACATATCTGGACCCCAGCCAAATCGGTTGTTTACAAGTAACGTCATTCGCTTCCTAGTTATAGCATGTGGGGGCACTTTGGGGCTCCGTATTTCGGAAATTTCTGCGTATGGGTCCAAACGCGAGAATACGTGTCTCCTACTTTGGTCTCCCGTGACACATATCCGGACCCCAGCCAAATCGGTTGTTTACACTTGAGACCGTTTCCTCGTGAGTTGTCACTCAGTTTTGTTTACAGATAAGTTCAAAAATTAAAAACACGTTTAATCATTTGTCAAAAATTGGAAGATACATAAATTTATTTCTTTTATTTGTAATGTATTTAACCGGCATCTTAGTAGGAGTAAATAAGTAAAAAAAATTTTAAAAATGTTACGTTTTCTAATCTCTAAATAACTAAGAGTTAATTTATGAGGTCTTATATCAGAGACTAGTTTACAAAGTCTCCTTTTTTACATGATTGAGCTTACAAAGGAACTTTTTTCAATGTTTTTAGGTGCTGCGATCCATGAAAACATTAAGAAATTCATTTATCTGTTAACGGAATTTTTACGATTCGTTAAAATAATAAGGCAAATCCCGCAAAGTACATTTTAGCAATTTCATATAGTAACAGAAAAATAACTCAAAACTTACATGAAATGATCATATAAACGACTAAAGAAAATGTTATATTTCGCATATGAAAAAAAAAAATCAAGTGTAGTATTTTCACATGTTCAATATATGAGATCCCAAGTTTGAATTCTGATATGCAAGATGTCAGAATGAATATATACCTCATGTGAATATTTATTAAAATAATAATTGAACTTAAATGAGGACTCAGTGGTAGAGCGTTCGCCTCTGGTGCGAGAGGTTCCGGGTTGGATCCCAGCTCACGCCAAGTGAGCTTTGTGGGAACGAATACCATGTCCTCCTATTTTCTTCTTTCCTTTATGAGACGTCACTATAAAACAGCTTATACTTTGTATAAATTTTATGTGACGTACCAGGTAACCAAAAAAGTTCTTACCGTTCTAGAGCAGTGATAAACAAAGAGCAATACAGTGGACGGAACGTACTTTAAGTTCCGAAGCAATCTCCTTCAATATCCAACATCCTTTGCAAACGTTGCTGCAGCCGCACAATACCCTAGTGATGAAACTCAGCTGTCGTGTACGCAAAGAAGACCGTGAGTGCGTTTCGCATGTCTCATTTCGAATGGATCTCCCATGGAAGTGGTTGTCGAGGGAATGAAACAGGTAGTAATCTATTGGTGCAAGATACGGTGAATATGGTGCATGGCACGATGTCTCAACCAAGTTGCTGAAGAGTCTCCCGGGTCCTTTTTCCACATGTCACTTGCCATTGTCATGCAGGAACAGCACACCCTTGCTATTCACCAATGCTAGTTCCTTCCACTGCAATGCACAGTGCACTCTGCAACTGCTGAGAGTAGAGGTCAGCAGTGATAGTCTGATATGGAGGAAGGAGCTCGTATTGCACCATTGGCCAACAATTCCACCATACAGAGAGCATAACCTTTCATGGGTGCAGAAGTATCTTGAGGTATGAGAAACAGGGTCAGGTAGCGACAACCAATGTCTGGAACACTTAGAGGAGTCATAGAGGACCTTCTTTTCGTCGCCATCGAGCAAGCTATCTACCAATGAGCCACCGCGCCCCCGGGCCCAGATCAAGACGAAGCGTTTTTTTTTTTTTTTTTAATTTCGAACCAGGAGGGTCTCAGGGGGGCGTATACCGGAACATGTAAAAGTAGTAGATGATGACCGATAATAGTGTCGAATTCAGTTTTCGCGGTCGCTGAGATCAATGGTGAAACTCCGATCGTATGAACTTCCAAATTCACCCTATTCGCCTGCGAGCTGGGGGTCACCGGTGCGGATACCAAGACATCTAAAAGTAGTAGAAAATGACAGATATTAGTATCAAATCCATAGTTTTCGCGGTCGCTGAGATCAATGGTGACACTTTCATTAGCGATGTTTTTTAAATTCATCCACCACTGTAGGCGGGGTGGGGCACTGGGGAGGGGATTCCGAGACATGTAAAAATAATCTAAAATGACCGATATTAATGTCAAATCCATAGTTTTGGGGGACGCTGAGCTCAATGGTGAAACTGAAGATCGGATTTACTTTCTCATTTAGCCCCCATCACCTAACGGGTGGGGTGCTGACTGCCACAGCCAATTATTGGTGCTGATTGCCACGACTGGCACTAATTGCCAATATCAAGGTGCTGACTGCCACGATGGCGTGCTGACTGCCACGAGCCTGAGAGAAAGTTGCTAGGCGTAACATTACCGGACGCCAAAAAGCATGAAAGAAACTAGATCCTTAGGATCGTGTTGTTCACACCAACACCTAACAAAGGTAAATAGGTCTCTGTATGTACACTCATGTCCAAAATTATTGTCACATGATTATAAATATGTTGTTCTAGTAATATAATTTGATAACGAATTCGCCCGGTATTTCTTATAATGTTAGTATGTGTATAATCGGCAAAGACAAGTATGTGGTAAATTTCATGTCAAAAGAGCAGTAAATAAGAACAATAAAACGAAAATAAAATTTTCTTGTCCATTTAGTTACATTTTATTTTACTCATTATGATTTTCGTATTTATAATTCTTTTCCTATGAAATTTATCACAAATATAAATTTCCTGATTATACACATAATATAAGTTTTAAAAGTACTCTGCAAAATTATCAAATTATATTCTTACAAGAAGACAGTTATAGATATGCGACAATAATTTTGGACATGAGTGTACTTTCAGTTTTGTCAGGGAGCGGTGCGTACAAAATTGGTACGATTTATGTATTCTCACTTGAACTCCCTATGTCAGCATGAACTGTGTACAGCTGCGCAAATTGTTTCGAGCAGCTCTTGAAAGTTCCATCAAAAAAGCACTGCTGGCTGTACCTCACAAGGGAAGTTCAGGAGAAAGCACTTGCCTGCAGAGAAACTAAGCATGCCATTTGAAGTCCCAATTTATGCTAATTATAACAAGCTAATAAAATTCATGTACGGTTGAGAACGGTTCGAGATATTCAACTCGGAAGTTTATATGAGAAAATGAGGATATACGCATTTATACGCGTTAAGTACAACATAATTAGTAACGAATATTGACATACGAATTGAAAGCTATCGGAAGTAACAGAAAAAAAAGTGTTTCGCAATAACTAACGGGTTTGTTAGATACAATTAGTCATTACATTGTTCACAATAGTCATAGGTTATAGATGAAAATTAATCACTGTTGTTCTTCTGTTTTATGAATAAATGACGCAGGCAAAATACTCCCTTGCACCATGAACATTTTATATGTGCAATTGTGTTGCATCCGTCAAGAGAACAGTTCGCAGAACTAAAGCAAAAAGCAAATTCGACAAGTGATTCAAAAGTTATAGGCCTATAATTTGTTCGTAACCTGCCTTGCAGAACGCAAACTGAAACAATCCTATGTATCGCGGTGATCGGAAGTGATTCGTATGGACACGAACTTTATTTGATTGTTTCGTTGATACATTATAACGCCCAGATGAAGAAGATTCATACTATGTACAAATCTCCTGCTATAATCTTTGATTGATCGGAATCAAAACACATCAAATGGTTGCACAAATCGTGTGCAATTCTTTGGTATCTTCTCAACCATTAGGTCTTTGCCATCCGTCATGAAACCTGTAATGGACAATTTGTCTGTGAATGGACCCCAGTGATCAAGCAATAGCAATTTCAAACCATCAGGCTTCGCCATGGGTGAGAATACTTAACGCATTGAAACGTGCATCCACTCATTTTCTCATATAAATTTCCAAGCTGAATATCTCGAACAGTTCTCAACGTACAGGAGTTTTATTACCTGTTGTAATCAGCATGAATTGGTCCTTCAAATGACATGCCTATTTCTCTGCAGGCGAGTGCTTCTCCCAAACTTCCCTTGTCAGCTGGCTTCAGATCATCATATCCATTAAATAATACAATAAAACAATTAATATAAACAATGAAATGTGCAAATTGTACATATAACAGAAAAGACAATCCCTTTATAAACATCCAAGTGTATGTCGTTCCACTTAGTGAGCAACTTTGTAACTTATAGGATGCCACATAGATTTGCTGTGATGATTACTAAATTAATCCCTACTAAATTAATTAATAATCATAAATTTAGTATGAGGGATTAATTCCTCTCTTTCCAAATACAGTTTCTCCCAGGCTCGTGGCAGTCAGCACGCCGTCGTGGCAGTCAGCACCTTCATATTTGCAATCAGCGACAGTCGTGGCAGTCAGCACCAATAATTGGCTGTGGCAGTCAGCACCTATCCAGCTAAGGAACGGGGGCCATAATAAAGGGATCACCGAGACATGTTAAAACAATCCACAATGACCGATATTAGTGTTAAATCCATAGTTTTCGCGGTGGCGGTGATGAATGGTAGTACTTTCTTAGTGATGACTTTCAAATTCAGCCGCCATTGCATGCAGGCCGGGGGTCACCCGTGGGGAGGGGAGGTACGGAGACATGTAAAAATAATCGAAAGTGGCCAATATTAGTGTGAAATCCATAGTTTACGAGTTCGCTGAGCTCAAGGATGAAATGAAAATCGCGTTTACTTTCAAATTTAGTCTCTATCAGCTAAGGAACGGGGTCCATAAATAGAGGGTCATGTAAAAATAATTCAAAATGACCGATATTAGTGTCAAATCCATAGTTTTCGCTGTCGCTGAGATGAATGGTGGTACTCCCACATGCGTTGACTTCCAAATAGAGCCCCCATCGGCTGGGGGCCAGAGGCGTTTTTTGAAAATTGGAACCAGGGAGTCATAAGAGACGTTTACCCGGGATATGTAAAAATTGTAGAAAATTACCAATATTTGTGTCGAATCCATATTTATCGAGGCCGCTCAGATGTATAGTGACTCTCCCGATAGTGTTTACGTTCAAATTCAGGCCCCATCGGCTAACGCAATGAAAACACATACATTCACACAAAATAGATCAAATTATAGAAATGTTTCTTAATTGTTCTTTCGTTGTTCAGTTTGTTTACATTGATACTTTATCTGATCCGTGCGAAGAATGGGCATAACAAGTAGTTGATAATTAATGAACAGTCGTAGAATTTGCATTACGACTCGATGAAAACAGTCTTGCTGCTACTTAATGCCTTTATGTGATATGTGGTATTGAATGATCTTGATTCAACAGAAAGGAAATAAACTAGTATTGTAGTAAATTGATTAAGAGTTTAATGTCCCTTTTCAGACTGAGGCTATATAAGCCATTTATTGCTTAAAGTGGGATGTGAACCACTATTTGGGTTCTATCCAGGGATTGATACACCCACCGGGAATTGAACCCATGAATATAAGCACAGAGTGCATGAGCGTTAGCGACTTATCTACGAAGGGATGCGCGATCTACAATAATTATACAGTCAAGAATGAAGTGAAAAATAAAATAAAAAACAAGAAATGGTAGACTGTAAGATGACAATTCTTATATTTTTAATATGTTTTTAATTGTACATAATTTATTTCGAGATGAAATCGACACTTGACCCTCGAATCTGAGACCGACATCGAGACAAGCATATGTTGTTCTAGAGAATACCGAAACGACGATTTTCGATTCAAGACGAGACAGCTATTTATCGACCGAAATGAAACCGAAATTGTGTGTAGTCTTGTCTTGATGCCATCCTTAGCCATTGTTTTGGCAACACCATAAGCCAGTCGCTATAAAACTTCTGTGGTTTCTGAGCAAGAAATTGTGAGATGTGGTTTTCACGGTCTTCTTTTGAAACTAACTTAACATCAGTAAGGAAGTTCTACAGAAACTGAAATAAACGATAGGCTAATGGTGCCAGGTGCAGACACGGTGGATGCATAAAACCTTTCAGCTAAGTTCTCTCAATTTCTGACGGATCATTAAGAAAATGCACGCAATCTTGAGCTGTGAGCATGGTATACGGCATCCTTTCTGTTGACAAATTTCAGCCTTTTCTTTTGACTTACTAAGTGCATCTCGCTAATTGTCGATAGAACAGGTCCTAGTCTATCGTTCTATCCGGCGATGGCAGCTCGTGATGTACCTGCCGTTTTAGTCCCACCAAACACAGCATAACCTTCCTGGGAATCAGTGTGGAATTTGTCACAGACTTTGAAGGTCCTTCTCGCTTCGACTTTGATTCTTTTCGCACATTGTTGTTATGGGTTATCCACTTTTCATCGTTCGTGAGCAACCGCTTCAGAAAGGCCCCGAGTTCTTGACATTTTTGTAGAGATTCACGAATAGAAATTCGATCGAGTAAATGATTTTGAGTCAGATCATGTGGCACCCAGACATCGAACTTCTTTCTGTATTCAACTTTCTCGAAATGGTTTAATACTGTGTAGTGATTGGCGATGTTATGGCTGCTTAGGTATACTCATGTCCAAAATTATTGTCGCATGTCTATAAATATGTTGTTGTAGGAATATAATTTGATAACGAATTCGCCCGGTATTTCTTATATTGTTAGTATGTGTATAAGCGGCAAAGACGTATGTGGCAAATTTCATATCAAAAGAGCAGTAAAAAAGAACAATAAAACTTTCGTGTCCATTTAGTAACATTTTGTTTTACTCATTCTAATTTTCGTATTTATAATTATTTTCCTATGACATTTACCACAAATATACATTTCCCGATTAAACACATAGTATTAGTATTAAAAAGTACCTTGCAAAATCATCATCAAATTATATTCTTACAAGAAGATAGTTATAGATATGCGACAATCATTTTGAACATGAGTGTACATGTTAATCTTGCTCGTCATTTGTCAGCATATCTACCACAGATTATCCACTTTTGCTGTGAGTGATCCCCACTGCGGGGAGCATCTTGGACATCTAAATTTCGAGAGTAAAGCAACTGAAATATCTTTTGGCTCTAGCGTTTGATAACCCATCTTTCCTATAATCAGGTCAGATTTCTTCACGGACCTGCGCAGCATTTCCGCCTTTATCGAGATCATATTGTACAATGTAGCGCAGTTTTGGAAAAAGTTCACTCATTTTCACGACGCAATACCTTAAGTTTGATTATAAGAGCTCCAACATGTTTTACGCATATACTGTCTACGAGACGAAATTTTATACAATCTCGATTTCAACTCTGTTGACAAATAGTAGTCGAGTCAATCCATTCTGTGATCAAGCATGTGCCGCTCGACCGTCTCCAAAAAATTAATTTTTTCATGAATGTTCATCCTATATTAGGGTACTTCAAAACCACAATTAATTAATTTTTTTTTTACAACATCCCATGGCGACACAGGGGCTGGCGCCATTTTGCGTTTTTTTTTTCGATTTTAGGCGTTTACGTTGTTTTGAATATCTCAGCATGTATTTGTCCTAAGAAATTGAAAATTGCTGGACGTCTCCAACTCGTGCAGAGCTAAAACTTTGATCTCAACATTTTTGCCTAAAACCACTTGAAGGGGGTGCAATTAATGTTTTACAGTAGCAACATTTTTGGACATTGAAAACATGTTTAGGAAGAGGAAACAACTGATGTAGAGGTCTGAATTTGTGTGTGCATATAGTCCGGGGTCATAAGTTAATACACAAAAATTTACAGACCTGTAGCTGCTCCCAAACGCCTGAAAAAATCGTAAAGTTGGGGAATTATGCAAATTTAGCATATTTCACTGTTCAATATCTCCAATGGGCCTGGATAGAAAAATCTGAAATTTTGGGAATAGTTAGTCCTTTAGAATGCCATAACACAGAACAAAGCGCGTTTTGTGGTTTTGAGCAGAAGGGGTCGAAGTACTTAAGTAATGACGTCATACTCTAGGAGGTGTTTTGTTCATAAAGTCTACTGGAAAGGGTATTTCCTGGTAAGATAGTGAAATCGGCCCTTGATCCAAATTGGGACGCTATTGGCCAGAAAGGTTACCCTTGATCTAAAACTACCTCCAAAATATTTTTGACCCCCTCCCCTTACCGAATGATCGTATCATACATGCTCAAAATTGAATATTTTTTAATTTTGAGGAAGTCCAAAAATTTTGAGTTTCACAGATTGTAGATACTATCTAGATGCAATTTTGCATTTTTTTTTTCAAAACTATCGATTAATATTTTCTATCACTATAAGAGGTCATGAATGGTAGCAAGTAGAATTTTACACCATTCCTCGTGCAGGGCATCGGCCAGTTCTGAGAGAGAGGATGCAGGTGGAAATCGTCGCCGAAGTCGTGTTTCCAAGACGGATCACAGATGTTCAATTATGTTGAGATCTGGGGATTGGGCGGGCCGGGGGAGGTGTTGAACTTTATCCCGATGTTCCTCAAACCACGCTGCTGCAACGCCAGCTGTGTGAATGGGTGCATTATCATCCTGGAAGATGGCGTCATTGTCCGGGAACAACATCCGGGCCATAGGATGCAAGTAGTCTCCTAAAATTGGGACATAATCGTTGGCAGTGATTCGTCCGCTAAGTGTGACCACAGGACCCAATGAAAACCATGATACGCCGGCCCACAGCATCACCGAGCCGCCGCCATGTTTCACAGTTGGGCGGAGACACTGCAGATCATAAGTTTCTTTGGGCGTTCTCCACACATAAACACGACCCTTGGTTGGGAATAGGGTGAAGGATGACTCATCTGACCATATCACACGTTTCCAGTCCTCAAGGGTCCAAGTTGCATGGTCACGGCACTATTTGCGGCGTGCGAAAGCGTTATGGTCCCTGATGAGCGGTTTGGCCCTGCAACACGACCCCGTAAGTTCATGTCATGTAATTCGCGGTGGACTGTGATTGTCGAAACAGGGTGGGGGAGGTGCTAATTGAGTTCGTCCGTCAATTGCTTCGCAGTGGCACGACGATTCTGCATGACAATGCGCTTTAATACCCGGCGTGACCTGTCACTCATGATTTTCTTCCGCCCACTGTTCCGCTTCCCCGATGTGGTTTTCCCGTGTGTTGTGTAGGCCGTCATCACCTTCGACACTGTCCCACACGACACACACAACACAGTAGCCACTGCCGTCACACTCACTCCACATAACCGCGCACCAACAATTTGCTCTCTTTGAAAATCTGAGAGGTCTCCCATTTTACACTACCTCCGTCTGCTGCAGCCACTGGACACTGCTGTTCCACTGCGCCTGACGTAGTATGGAGACCGACCTAACACACCACCACCAGCGGTCCGGCGCTGCAGGCGCCACGACACCACTGCCAACCCATACATCTGACGTGTTGCCAACTACAGGTGTTTCCATTTTTCTGATCACCATCTGTACATGCTGAGATATTCAAAACAACGTGAACGCCTAAAATCGAAAAAAACGCAAAATGGCGGCAGCTATGGGATGTTGTAAAAAATAATTAATTGTGGTTTTGAAGTACCCTGATATAGGATAAACATTCATGAAAAAATCAATTTTTTTGAAAGAGTCGAGCGGCAATTTTTCTTTTTTCTCGATCACTTTGCATGGATTGACCCAGTCTTGATCTGTCTCGTCTCGATAAACAGAGGCTTGTCTCAATTGTCTCGAAATAAATTGTGGGAAAATTAAAAATATGTAAATACTGTCATCTTATACCGTGTTGTTTGTTTTTCGTATTTTATCACTTCATTTTTGACTGGATAATTATTGTAGGTCGCATTTCCTTTCATAGCTAAGTGGCTAACGCTCGTGCTTTCTGTGTGGAACTCGCGGTTCAGTCCTCAGTAGGTGTATCAAAGGGTTACATGCGTAGGATCGAAACTGCGTACGATCGAAACTGCGTACGATCGAAACTGCGTACGACCGAAACTGCGTACGATCGAAACTGCGTACGATCGAAACTGCGTACGATCGAAACTAAAACCGGCGTAGGATCGAAAACAGATAAGGTCTTATGATCGAACAATAAAAAAACAATTATTTTATAATCACAGAATATTAAGTAATAGTATTTTTTTGAAGTTATATAGGGAAAAATCGGAGAAGGATCAAAACTGTATACGACCGAAACTGCGTAGCGTCGAAACTGCGTAGGATCGAAACTGCGTAGCGTCGAAACTGCGTACGATCGAAACTGCGTAGGATCGAAACTGCGTACGATCGAAACTGCGTACGGTCGAAACTGCGTACGATCGAAAGTGCATAGATACGAAACTGAGAAATAAAATAGTGACAAATATAATTAAATAATCATACAGGGGTGTACCCAGGAAGTTTTTCTTGGGGGACTATGACTTATTCAGGAGGACCAAAAAAGCTAAGTCTTGTCTCAGCAGGGAGAAAGGAGAATCCTCCCCCCAAAAGCCACTACTTCTGATCAAGTTGGCAAATTCCTTGTTCAGAAGATTGCCGTTAAGTTCAATTGACTTAGCTTAACATTTTCTTAGTTACCTAGTTGCTGTGAATTGTCACTTCTTTTATAGACTTTGCAGGTGGCACAATCGAAGGTTCATGTAATTAGTTCAAGTTTTTGCTAGTTTGGGCTTCGTCCCAAATTTACTAACTTCCAGGGTTGTTTTGTTTAAAACAAATGATTAAAACTGTTTTTTAACAATTGATTTTGTTTAAAACAAATTTTGTTTATGTTTTAAACATTTTGTTTTAAACACGTTTATTTTGAAGACTTGTCTTAAACATATGTTTATTTGCATTTTATTTTATGTTCGTAAAAAAAAGAAATCTTCCAGAGCAAGAGAACTGTCCAAAAGTGCTCCCCAATCAGAAGACTATTTTCTTCCCATGTGAATGGTTTGATTTCTCGTGGCTACAGCAGGTCAATGTGGTGATCTACAATTTATTTTGTCTCTTTTCCCCCTTATTTTTAACGTATATTGTATTGTTTAAATGCTTCTCAGTTAACTTGCGAGAAAGTGTCGTAGTCGAAGGTTGGACTACTTATAGAACTGATATTAAAAAATAAATAAAATAATTATCACGGAAACAAACTGTTGTGTTGTATTCATTGCGGCGTTGAGGTTCTGAAATTAAAATATCGCAAGCATTCGTTTGTACAGTACATGTTAGTTCTGTCTCCGTACAACATGGAATCGTTTAACATGGATTATGCGTGAAGAAAAGAAGGACATGATTTGATACAAATTTATTAGAGTAACTCAAACTCAATCAGGTAAGTAAACGATCAAACGAGTTTGTCACAAAACGTGTAAGAAAGAAATGGGTGGTTTAGTTCCAAGAACGAAAATCATTATAAAAAATGCAATGCTTGGTAAAAATGGAAACCCAAACAAATGGTAAAAATGTTGATCCGAAAATTGCTTCTGATGAATCTAACGTCAGTGGTGTGGCTGAGATGCAACTGGAAACTTCAGGTAACAACTAATTTTGTATCAACAATATCTTTTTCATTATATTATGAAAATTTTATTTCGTACCTCTTCCCCACCACAGTTCTAAATTTTCTTTGAAACTTTACAACTTGGCATAGCTTGTATGAAGAGACCAGGTGAGAAACGCAAGGTATGGCAGTCGATCACGTAACTAACCAAGTGTGATACTTATTATAACGTTAGTGCTGAACGTCAATGTCTGGGACAATTTGATCTCAATTTGTTTGTTTGTATGTATGTACCACGCTACAGGGTGCAATATTCAGTCTTTTAACATTAATTTTTGAGGATAGAGACACGAGGCGTCGGAATTTGCTGTATAGATTTTGACTGCGATCCCACGTAAAATTTCAAAATTAGTGGGTCAGATCCCACTTTAAACAAAAAGCCCTGTCTAATATAGCCTTGCTACTGATGCAAGATGTAATCAATCAAACTAAACAAACTAATTTTATATGTTTCGAACAAACTTGGGTTGCAGGATAAATTTGGCTTCAACTCAACATTTAGAGCACAAGGGACCCAAGTTCATTTTCAGAAAGGTTCACTTTTGCTCAGCAAACGTAATATCTTCGTAGCATAGGGTATGAAATAAATGAAACAAAAACCACGGGAAAGCGTGTGGACTAGAGTTTCATAGGACAACCGCTAGACAAGGGCGTTGACGGAATGGGGAGGAGAGCTAATTTTCTCTTCCCCCTCCTTGCTCATACATTTAAGATATTAACATTATACTTGTATTGTGTATGTTGCAGCGTTGGAATGATTAACAAGTCAAGCTCCGAATGTCATAGTCAATGATGCATAATTACGTTACATAAATGCAGAATGTGTCCAAAAGAATACATCGACGTAAAATGTCATATTTTCACAACCACGAATCCGAGATGAAAGAAAGAAAAACTACCTGAAAAAAAGGAATCTAGAATTTTGTATGATTGCCGCTAGATAGGGGCGTTCGTTTAGAAATCATCCGCCTTCTACCCTGAATTTCAGATTTTTGGGGCAGTAATGCAGATTTAGAAACATTTTGCTTAGCAAAGTCCAACATTTAAAAATTGAAGTCCTTGCACCGAATAAATACGGATTTTGATCATTGGCCGTAAGGAGCTATAGGCCTATATTGCTTTCTTGTATAATTTTTTTACCCAAGGATTTCAAAGGTGGCTCTACTTTCGAGTTTCGGGCCTGCTTAAAATTCAGGAAATTGGACCTAAGCAACTTCCCAGTTTTAATCATCTGTATGTTCTTCGTATTTATTCGGTGTAATTACCTCAGGCTTATTCTGTTGGACTTTGCTTATCAAAAGATTTCTAAAACTGTCTTACCGTCCCCAAAATCTGAAATGCAGGGTGCGGATGAGGGTGGTTGCCCTCCTGTTCCACTGACGCCCTTACTAGCGGCTGTCATATGAAACTATCCCACGCCTTTTCGCATGGTTTTAGTTACATTTGTTTTGGATTCTTGACTGCGAAGTATTATTTTTTGAAATATAATTCATTTGCTGAGGAAAACTGAAGTTTATTGAAAATGGATTTGGATCTATTGTACTCTGAACGCCCCAAATATTACCTTTCGTCAATAAATTTTTGACTCAAAAAACAACCAATTACATAGACTTGCAGAAAATATAAAGTTAGCACAATATGAAGTGTGCTTCAAACATTACTTTTCGAAAACGTTGCCCTATTATTATAAAATAATTTTATTAGCACCAGTGTTATGAAGTAGTAATCAAATTTTGCAACAAAAATCTCACCCGCCTCCACGAAACGCTAGCTTAGCCCCTAAAGGCATAACTACAAAACTTTTAGAAGCGGTAACTCGAAATGATTTTCTTTATGGTTAAAATAACCGCACAACAGCATTTCTGGTAAAATTCTAGCCCTCATGTAACATGACACCATTTGCATTTGAAATTTCGAATACTAAGCACAGATGTTCGCCATGATGCTTGATAGCACCATCTGATGTGTCAGACCACTTCCAAGATTCATCATTCTCCCTCAACCCGTTGTCAACGCACAAGGATGGTGAGGACTTTTGTTTTGCCATGTATATTGATAGATTGTGTGAAACCTCTATAGTTGGTAAATTTTAAAATCTACCTTAAAAGTTTACTATATCCAAGAAAATACTTACTGTATGAGAGTCACTGGCAAGAGGGTGTAATAAAAGGGGTCGTTATATGAAATAAGTTGAAAATTACTAATCTATACGGAAATGTTCTGTACCCAACACTGTGTAGTCTTAAAGAGAATAAAATAAATGAAAAGATCGGTTGAAAGAGCAAAAAGTCTTAATAAATACGTGATTACACGATTTTGAAATATGTTTAAAATAATATTTTAAACTGTTCAAAATGTTTAAAACATGTACTTTTACTTTTTTGTGTGTTTTTTAAAACATCTTTAAAACATTTTAAACACTTTTTTCATGTTTTAAACACGCGTTTTGTTCTTTTTTTTTTTAAAAAAAACTGTATTTTTTCCAACCCTGCTAACTTTTGACCAAGTTGGAAAATTAGAATGCGTTGCTGCCAATATTTACTTAAAAGACTTCCGTTTCTTTCAATTGACATTTGGATTAGCATTTTCTTACTTACCCAGTTGCTGTGATTTTCAATTTCTTTATGAACTTGGCAATTGGCAAAATTGAATGTTTATATAATCAGTTTAGTTTTAAGTAGGTGGGAATTTGTCGCCAGATACAAAATTTCTCATCCTACGGCCTCGCGCCTCATAAACCTACTAACATACCAAAATTCCTAGTTTTTATTCCGATTTCAATTACGGTACCTAAAATATGAGATTTTGTACATCCAAAAAGTCTATTTAAATTACACAGTTTTTTGTCTCTTTAAAGCTGCTAAAAATGGAAAATATTCACTTTTGGAAATTTTCTATATAGTCCCAGGAGGCTAAAAACTTTGCCAAATTTAATCCTTGTAGTTCTACTGGAAGTGCCTATACTGTAAAAAATCGTTGTATTATTTCAACGACATGCCTATGTGTTAGCACGATTGTGTTAAAATATAACACTTAACAAGTGGTTAGAACAACTCACTCTCCGTTTGGAGTTGTGTGTCAAATGCCGCTAGTTGAAATGACACACAGCCTGTGTGTTAACACAAGTGTAGAATCTTCGGTGTTGTTTTCTGCGTGATTGCCATATATGTTGAGTATCTAATTATAAAGGCTTATGAACTGAAGCTACAGGCAAACACAGTAGAAAGAAATACTTAAACAAATCCAAGTATACGCAAAATTTCAAAATACAAACCGCGCGATGTGTTTTCAATTGTTTTACAAAATGTTTCTGAAGAAACCCTAACAGCACAAGATGTGCTAGGCATGTACCATTTTGGTGTTCTAAATTCATCTCCCACATTTGATGCATTTATTGCTTCTTTTTCAAAGCGGTTGTGTACTAGAAGCAACAAACGCATCAACTTTATTAGATGGCAACTGGCGCCGATCATTTGAAAGTGAATATGGAAGAACTACAAAATAAAGTAAATAGACAGTCGTCATTTTGTAATAAAATTAGGTCTACATGGCGAGCAGATTTTATCCCGAACGGTTATCGTCGAATATACGCGGGTTAAAGGAGCACTCTGATTAGCCAAATTCAAAAGACCTTAAGAATTTATCCCTCTACAAGCGACGGTTTACGTGTTATAGGCTGCCAAAAACATGAAAAAAGGAATTTTAAAGGTCCATAGCTCCAAAACTATGGGACCTACCCCAGTCGGGTCAAGACTTAACTTAGGAACTAGTATGTGCCCTATCCAAAAATGCGTATGTCAGAATCCTGAGGTGCTTCCACAACAATTTTTATAGAGGGAGTTTAACTACGGGCCTATGATATAAAGTATTCTCCAACTACCTCCATAAAAATTGTTGTGGACATCTTAGGTGAATTGAATTTTGGACATCTTAGGTGAATTGAATTCTGTATGGAAATGGAAAACACTTCAGTTTTATTTAAATCTTGGAAAAGAAACATTCTCTGTGTGCAAGAGGTTAATCTATACACATGACGATACATCACTCCAAATGTTTTAAACATATTAACTGGCAGAGTATATAGTTATCCTGGGGGCAAGAAAACAAAGGGATTTTTACTGAAATTAAAAATCGTAGTATGGTGGTACGTACCATACGCATGAACTTACTTTGGAGGAGGGGTCCAAATTCAATGCGAAGATAAAGTATTTTCAGATTTGTCAATTTTCGAAGTTTATGTTTATAATTCCGTACCTATACGTCCGAGCGCAAGTGAACTACGTCAGTCAAACATCGGTCCTTACTGAACAAACTTGGGCACAGATCGTTGCAATTGCGTAATTAGGAGGCGCACCATAAATTCGTATTTAGGTTCTAAACATCGTGTGTGTGGGTTTTATCGGGGTTCTCCCGTTTCCTTCCACTTTTTTCATTCCACCATTTCATTCATTTCTCATCATCAGCGTCTACTTTAGCCTAACCGGCATAACCGTAGGACGTGAAACTAAAAGATTTCATTTCATTTCATTTTCGTATTAAGGTTCTAATCCTTGATTTTTCTCACTTTTATATTTACCATAATCTATTAAATTTTAATTACTAGCTTCGTTTATTCAATATCGACATGATACTTTCAGGATATATTAGTGGTGGGCTAAGGTTTATTTGAAGATAGTTGCATCTGTCTCTTAGCAGTATTTCCAGCCATAGAACTATTTATTTCCAGACTTTTTTTGGTAAAAAATTCCTTTTTTCCCTTCTAAAATTTGCCTCTTATTTCCTTCTCTTCTATTGGCTACATTGGAACGAACATACCAGATTCTGGAAGCCTCATCCTTGACTTACACAACGCACTATAAAAAGTTTCACTTGGATAATTGGGGACACTACAATTCCGGTCTTACAGTATACCATATTACATAATTTTAAGGATAATAGTGACTTTCTAGGAAAAATGATATACTTTTTAAAATTACATGCTTAATTTGAGAGATATCATCATGATACTAGCTGAATATATTATTGGTGGGCCAAAGATTACTTTAAAATTGTTTGCTTCTGACAAGTAAACCTTACGTTTGGGTGAATCGAGTTGCTGACTGAGACACATATGAGAAAGCAGTACTAAATGTGTTCAGTATTTCAGTGAAGTTATAGGTGCGAAGCTCCAGGGGTTTAGGAGATACAGCTACCAGAACATCACATGGAAGTACAGAATAGTATTCATACAGTTGGAGGTAAAAGCTCTGTAAGACCTCTTGTAACGACAAAAGGTGAATAAAAAATATATGGGTACATATTAGGACTAGGTGGAAGTCATATAGTATGGGTATCCTTGACGGCGGCCATCTTGAAATCCGCCATTTTGAATTAAGGTTAAGTTTTTAAAATAGGAATAGGGTCATGTGATACATGATTTAAGGCGCAAATTTAATCAGAAGAACAATGGTGACGTTAATTTTGATTTACGCGCAATTGGTAAAAAGTTACAGTGAAATTAAATATTGTTGCAGCATATGTATTAGACCTTTACCCCACCTTGTAAATTTTATGTTAATGATAATAATTAAATAAAAAGCAGGTGGATAAATATTAGGACCATGGTAAGAGTTGCCTTGATGGCGGCCATGTTCAAATCCGCCATTTTGAAACAGACAAAAGTTTTAAACAAAACGCATAACAGTGACACCTTATTAATAGCAATTTTTACCATAACTCGAACGGTATAACCATTTTTGCTTTATCATTAACCAGCACAAAATTAAATGGATCGCTCCTTACGACTACTGCTTTGACGGAAATGTTAACGACAAATGTGCCAAGTGTAACTCGATTGCCTTTGTCAGGTGTGCTCACTGTGAGCAGAGCATTTGTGCAAGTCACGCACTCTTTTCTGAACTACATATTGATTGTACTAATTGAGGATTTTTCTGGAAGAAAGACCCAAGTTCAATTATGACTCAATTCCACTTTGGTCATTTTTCCTTAAATTAGCAACTTGTTTAAGCGATAACAAATGCTGGTTAATGATGAAACAAAAATTATTATACCGTTGGATTTATGGTAAAATTTGCTATTAATAAGGTGTCACTGTTATGCGTTTTGTTTAAAACTTTTGTCTGATTCAAAATGGCGGATTTGAAGATGGCCGCCATCAAGGCAACTCTTACCATAGACCTAATATTTATCCACCTGCTTGTTATTTAATTATTATCATTAACACAAAATTTACAAGGTGGGGTAAAGGACTAATACATATGCTGCAACAATATTTAATTTCCCTGTAACTTTTTACCAATTGCGCGTAAATCAAAATTAACGTCACCATTGTTCTTCTGATTAAATTTGCGCCTAAAATCATGTATCACATGACCCTATTCCTATTTTAAAAACTTAACCTTAATTCAAAATGGCGGATTTCAAGATGGCCGCCGTCAAGGATACCCTTACTATATGACTTCCACCTAGTCCTAATATGTACCCATATATTTTTTATTCACCTTTTGTCGTTACAAGAGGTCTTACAGAGCTTTTACCTCCAACTGTATGAATACTATTCTGTACTTCCATGTGATGTTCTGGTAGCTATGTCTCCTAAACCCCTGGAGCTTCGCACCTATAACTTCACTGAAATACTGACCACAATTAGTACTACTTTCTCATATGTGTCTCAGTCAGCAACTCGATTCACCCAAACGTAAGGTTTACTTGTGAGTGGTAGCAATGTTGCCAGCTACAGAAAATGTTAATTGTAATTGTTTGTAAAAAATTTGGGAAGTTTATCCTTTCCCCCCTATTATTTCAGTGTCCTTGGCTATATTCAAACCAACGTACAACTGTCTGGAATCATTCTTGGCCTACAAAACGCACCATAGAGGAGCACGATTGAATAATTAGGGAAGACGGTGAACCACCATGTATGCTGATTTTTGCTTCTGACGCGTAAGAAGTGCCAAAATTTGATGTGTATTATGAGAGAGTTTTTTTCTTTCTCTCTTTGTATGGCAGCCAGCGACTTCAGGTTTTTACTGTACCTTGTCAACATACCAGAAAATTTTTTTTAGGTGACTTGAACCCCTTTGGCTTCGGTGTTCCCAGCTAGAAAAAATCATGAAATTCGGCTAGGGATTTTTTTTTTTTAATTTCACTCCTACATTTTTTCAATAATCCCTCCCGTTAGCAACACTGCAATCTAACTTACACCAAAAAATAGCCATGTCCCTCTTCTAAAATACAAGACGTAAACGATATCAATCGGGATAACAGTGTTTGGGCAATAAATCATTAACTGAAAGTCTACCAAAAACCCCAAAATCGATTTTGTCCCGAAAGGGTTAATGAGATATGCGCGCCAAAGATTTCGGGCTCTAATTTAACGTGAGCCCCCCCCCCCAAAGTTTCTAGGCTGGTCCAGAGAATGAATGGCCTACATAGTACTGTCTACGGGCTGGATAGGCTACCAAATTTCAGCTTTCGTTCTCCCATAGTTAATGTGATATAGGCGCCGAAAATTTGGGGGCTAACTTCACCAGAGCCTCCCAACTTTCTGGGCTAGTCGAGATAAAGATCGATGGGCTAACAAATTTCATCTTTTGGGCCAATATAGTTAATAAGGTGTGAAAATCAAAGTTTTGGGGCGTTAACTTAACGTGAGCCCTTAACTTTTTGGGCAAGTTGAGATAATGAGTGTACCAGGTACTAAACTTCATGGGCCTTCCAACCCATTATTATTTAGCATTTGGGGCACTCAAGGAACACAGATACAGGGTCTCCAAATGTGAAAATGAAAATGCAATCTTTAAGTTTTATGTCCGACTGTCATCCTGGGTAGACTAAAGGAGACGCAGATGATGAGAATAAATGGAATGGTGAAATGAAAGAGTTGTGGGAAAGGGAAACTCCAAGAAAACCCTCACACACGGTGTTTGTTCACCACAAACCCCACTTTGCGCAAGTTGGTATAGAACCAGGACCCCGCAGCATGTGTGAACCCTCTGCCACTAAGCCACTGCGGCCCGGAAGTCCTCGAGACGAGACACATAGGCGTATACCTAACGTGTAATTTGTTCGTAGCGGGAATTTCTGTTATGGTATAGTTAATTACATACAATGAAAAACCGAAAATGTGATGTGGACAATCGCGAACAAGCAATAAACAATCTGCGTGATTTGTTTTAGATTTCGGAAAATAGGTTCTGCCAGATTTACGCTTATCGACTGTAATCGTTTATTTATTTATTTATTTATTTGGGAGGGAAGCAAAGTATAATACATTTCAGTCATTACACATGCAAAGAGATGGTAATTGTTTTTTGCTGAAATATAACTTCGGTATCTTTTATACGTGTTTAGGAGCTGAGATTATTATCTAATAATTATAAGGAAGATACAAGTTTTTTTTTTTTTTTTTTTTTTTTACGAAGATACAAGTTTTTCACCTTCGTACAACAATTCATGTTTAATAGGCGTATAGAAGGGGCTCATGCCCAAAACATTGGGACTCCATTTCTGGGGCCCCATGTTGGGGGCCCGGTTCCTGACCACCACTGTGCTGAGGGGAATCGGATCTTTCCAACGTCACCATCTGTATGCAACAACTCCATGCTGAAACGAGAAATAGAGTGGACTCAAGCCCAACATTTCGGAACCACATTTTCTGGAGCTTCGAGGCCAGGGCCCAATTTCTGACATTACCGCTTTCGTTAATCGACCCCGACCTTTCAAACGCTAACACTATAGTACAACACCATGTTAAATAGGCAAATAAAAGAGACCTGAACCCAAACTTTTGGGATCTCATTTCTGGAGTCTCAGGTCCCGGAGCTTTCCAACACCACAATATGTATCCAATAACTCCATGCTTAAAAGAAAAATATAATGAAGCCAAGCTCAAAATTTCGGGACACCATTTTTGGACCTTTGAGACAAGGGCCCAATTTCTGACGTTAACACTGTGCTCAGACGACCCGAACATTTAAAAACTTCACCACCCACCCACATACAATTCCATGTTTAATAGGCGTATAAAAAGAACCCGCGCCCAAAACTTCGGGACCCCATTTTTCTGGAGCCTCACGGCTGGGGCCCGGTTTCTGATATCACCACTGTGCTCGGGAGACCCGGACTTTTCCAATGCCACCATCTGCATCCACTAACTCCATGTCTAACACGGCTTCCCCATTGTAGGAGGATTTTGACGAATTTTCTGCAGGTTCTTTACAACTATTTACAACGTTTCAAACTATTCATAAGAAATGAAATTTCAATACATTAGAAACTATGTTCTTTTAAAATGTTCAAAATGGATGACAGCATTGATTTCCAGTAATAGTTGTAAACTTTCGTAATTTTATTCTCTATTTGAATAGTAGTTTAATTTCGAATCTTTTACGGTTAAAAATATTTTTGTGAAATGTAACGGAATACATTGAAATGCTCCTACCCCCACGGGTACGTGTTCCAATTATAAATCGATTTGAGGTTCAGCGTACAAATGAGAAACTCCCAAAGCGAAGTACAATATTGTAAAGTTGTTGACATACATATGAATAACTGGTGATTAGGTCGTTAAGCTGTACATAAAATCATATAAATTTTCATTCATATTACGCAGACAAGTACACACAGAACAGCATATGAATCTTTATCTGACTTTTGTTTCTCTAACTTTCTGATAGCCTTTAGAAATAATATCTTTACAATCGAAATATTCGTTAAACATTATTATTATTATTATCCTTCAATATTCATTATACATCATATTCTTCATTACTTTAAATTCTTCATATTACATAACTATTTTACATTATATTCCGTCGAAGCTGTTTCAAAGTTAGTATTACACTTCTGACATAGTCATCATTACAAATCATAATTGATTCTCAATCCATACGCCTGTAACTTGTCCATCCTACCTGCAGTGTGGATCCTACGCAGTTTCGATCCTACGCAGTTTCGACGCTACGCAGTTTCGACCGTACGCAGTTTCGATCGTACGCAGTTTCGACGCTACGCAGTTTCGACCGTACGCAGTTTCGATCCTACGCAGTTTCGACCGTACGCAGTTTCGACCGTACGCAGTTTCGATCCTACGCAGTTTAGGTCGTGTGGAGTCCATGAATATAACCCTAATTTATAGCTGCACAGGTTAAACAAATTAAAGAGAGAGAAAAAAAAATATATTTTTTGAGCGCATGATTAAAACTTAAATTATTTCAGGGCAACTGCGTAGGATCGAAACTGCGTACGGTCGAAACTGCGTAGCGTCGAAACTGCGTAGCGTCGAAACTGCGTACGATCGAAACTGCGTAGGATCGAAACAGGTTTTGAGCTGAATTTTTCGATCGTACGCAGTTTCGATGCTACGCAGTTTCGATCCTACGCCGCATTCCCGTATCAAACCCTAGGTGGAATCTGGATAATTATCCATACCCTGGTTTAAGCAATAAATCTTCTTTGATGTAGCCTTAGTACTGGCTTGAACTCTTAATTTATATACTGCCTACTCCAGTGTCATTGTTTGTTCCATTCCTTTTGAATCAGTGTTATTTAATCCCAAATATCATATAACGCAGCAGATAACAGTACGAGTGTATGTAATCGAACTGAAATTCAAACTTTACGATTTCTTATTTATTATCCTTTACATTTTTCTTTGCTGTGTTCGGCACAGAAAACCACGCAGATAATGTACTCCAATATATCAAACGGATGAAATCCTTCATTGCCATTTCACATCTCCAGAGTTAATTTACACTTTTTAATACATGCGTGCTCCAACTTTATGATGAACATATTGCTCCATAGTATCACAATACAGCATTCATCTTTGCTATGCGTAATGTCGGGTTTGATCTGCAAACAGTTAGATTCAAACTGATGTCTCGCGTCAAACTGATACCATTTTAAGTATTTCGTTTCATTCACTAGCTTATCAGGTTGTAATGCATTATGTAAGTATATGTACTGACTTCCTTCTTGCACTTAACAGTGTGTAGAGTTCCAACTTTTCGTACAAATTTGATGTTTGCAATGGAGCAAAATGAAACTACATAGAATTTAAAGTTAGAATGTTGTCTACTATGATTGAATTAAGATTTTACATGCTTATTTTGCTCTTAGTTCAAGGTAATATGTTTCGCATTGTTATGTGGGTGCAAGTAGAAATTTCTTTTTAATTTACCTGCGAAAAAACTATCAACACTTGTATACAACTGTTTGATCAAAACATGTAAACAAGAGTAGATTGATCCTGTAGCTTACAATATGCAACTAATAGGACAACCTTGTTTCGATCCTCAATGGGGCGGGGATTTATTCTCTCCTGTCACTTAGGAGTTCACCCAATTTCTGTGAAATGGATACCTGAAGAAACCTGATGTTAAAGATCCGAAGTGGGGTGTTGACCACATCAGCTCCTTGAAGAGACGATAAGTAATTGTAAAATACGTCCGCTTATATTGTCAAAAAGGAAAAAAAAGATTGTTTTATAAAAGAAGGAGTACAGATGAACTGCAAGATCAAATTTTCATGCTACATCAATCATTTTCCTGTTAAAGTATAATTTTATTGAGAAAGTGCACAAATATGTGTTGAATTAGAAAGTTTTTTTTTGGGGGGGGGGGTCAGGACCCTGTGGGTGCGCCCCTGGTCCTGACCCAAGCGAAGAGCCTAACTGTACCTAATATAGAGACAACGTTCATTGCGTTCATTGTGTATCTGTTTTGAACTACAATTACTGAATTAAAGATGCACATAAGGAAGTTAGTTTACAGAGTAAACACCGGAACTATGTTTTCTTATTTCATGGATATGGAAAAATATGTTTAATAATGAAGTAATATTAATTTAACTGTTTTTTTTTTAATTTAATTTGACAGAAGTGAAGTTCCTCTTTAAAATTCTACAATCAGGAAAATAAAATTTAATTATAGATTATAGGGAAAATTTGCATTAAAATGTTATGAAACAGGGCTGCTAGGAAACAGAAACCCTCAATAACGCGTAATTTATATTGAAAATGACAAACAACGTCGCCAAGAACCACAAGCTCTCCTGACTATTAGCCTGAGAGTATAGTCTTTATGTGATTTAGGATTATATTATTGATTTAAAGAGTTACAAGACCCCTAACTCAGTATCCCTAACTAGTGTAATAAACTTTCACTACAAATACTGGAATCATATCTGAAACTACAGCCCGCGTAGAGACAAAGAAAGAGTGTTTTTTTTAGCGCCTTTACGGAGTAGTAAAAAATTTTTAGAAATATAAATATACACTTTTTTTTTTTAATGTAAAGTGTTGGTTGAAAGCTCTAACCAATTCTCTGGTTTAATTTCATGCTCTTTCTTCTTCCATAGTTTTGCTCTATCCTATTCCGAAATTTCTTATCTACTCTCCTCGAACATAAAGATTTGATTCTCAGTTTTAAAAGAAACTTGGTAACATTACTTAATGGGCGGTTGCAGTAAAACACTAACTTTTGCGACTTTTTTTTTTCCTGGATAATTCTTTAACTGTGTGCAAAAATAATGTTGAGAAGTTGAAACTTTGTGTGTTTGCTTTACAGTATTACAGTTCGGAATATGCTCATTGAGCAATTAAAATCGCTGGAAAGAGAATTTAACCCAAACTCAAAATTTTGTACTGTTTACAACACTTTCAATAAAGCACGTGATCAGAAGTGGCATATGCCCCTCTTTCTCCCGTGTATATGCCATGACTGCGGCCATCCAAGGACAATTGTTCCAATATATTACAGGTAACTCAACAAAAAATTTCGACTAAAGATAATTTCAGTACTTTTTTTCTTTGTCACTGATCAAGACGATACCGAGACTTGGGATACTGGGCTAATTTTCGATAAATTAAGTCTTGATATCATCTCGATTTATAGAAGTATGTCTCGATCTACGATCTCTAGTCTCAGTACCATCCCTAACTACCATCCAACTCTCAGGTGTTAAAATGAGTTAGGATTAATCCACTGTGACTCATATACCCTGCTATGCGGGTATTTTGTTCGCAAAAAGCTCCATACTATTTAAACGGCCTGATATAATCTGTGTACCGGTATATAAAATCCATTCGCAGGAATGAAGCTGAAATTTCGAAGTGTTCTACACTTGTTTTTCTATTAAACTTCTTCTAACATGTCAGACGTTAAGTTGATTACTTGAATATTTTTGCAAAAATAAAATTAAATAATTTGCAGAAAAGCACACTTTAAACTTCTGTCCTTCCATTAAACGTAAATGTAAGCTCGAGTTAACCTGAATCACTAATTCATTTATTCTGTTCTTATATTATGAGTTTGATGTGAAATATAGTCATACTGACACACGCATACAAATCTGGAACCTATGGGCGTTAGAGTATCAGAAAGATTGTAGTTTTGCACTCATTACATGCATGCTTGCAATATGATTTTGTCATCTGTTCATTTCAAGTATGCTTTCAATGCATTTTTTTTTTTTAAAGATGTATTATGACCTTTGAATCCCGACGAAGTAAGTGAATTACGCCAGACGAATTTAATTAACTAACACTGTTGAAAATATTGCTGAAAATAGACAGGCGCAATCTTCAAAAACAACGGCATACAAGAGTCTGCTGTAGTTAACCAACTATAGACGCACATGTCTTTTAAAACAGCCAAAAAAGACTTTATAAAGAAAAGGGGTTTCCTAATGCAGTGGGCCTGAAGATGAAAACTTTCCGCAGGTTCACTGCAAAAGTATCACTTCCTGCCAAGAATTAATAGCAGACCTTGCAATCTGGCCCCACTGAGATGGTATCCATTGGGTTTGACAACACTTGGTCTGTTCCTCCTCATACAAGACGCCCTCTGTGTTTCCCCTTTCCTCTATATTTAAACTTTCTTCACTGCTTCCTTTTCTAAATGGTGGGCGTTGCATCCTTGACTTGACTGGCATTTTGTGAGTATTCCGCCCAGTTAAAGGAATTCATGAGAAACGAATTAAAAGAGAGGATGTCTTGGGCTTTGCTGAACTTTTCGTAGAATTCATTTCTTAAAAAATAATGAAACCAAAGGATGAATCAAAAAAATGTTTGTGGCTCTTAAATATTAGTTAATTTTAAGTCTAGATTTTTGTGTCCCTGTCTGTATAAGACTTATAATTTTGTTTTCTTCCTATGTTTTCCAGAACAAGTTCATAATTATTGAGCACGGTCTATTCCTAGATGGGTCTGTTTTCTGTGTTAGCTCAGCTTCTTTCTTTGCACATAATTTATTGCCCGTTTATGTCTATATAAGGAAATTAATTTTTGCAGAGGCTAAAACTGCTTCATTCAGAAGATTCCTCAATCTTCCAATTGATTGGTACGAAATAGCCGTTTAATGACCAGTGGAATCGTTACTTTCACCGGATTAAACTCTCTCTCTTTCGTGAAAAGTAAGAAAGTTTGGCTTTAGTATGGGGAGGTCTTGAAGTGTTTAGAAAAAATTGACGTTAGATAGAAATCTTCACTCAAACATTATGTTGTGTGGAAGACAGGATTGGCAAAAACCATGGTTTTTATTTATTTATTTATTTTTTTAAAAAAGTTTTTTTTTGTTTAAACCCTTTTTTTTGGGGGGGGGGGCTTAAATAATTTGCTCTATGTATTTATATCACATATGGACAGAAAAAAGTTTGTCTTGCCTTGGTGTTATTATGCAACAACCAGGTTATGCTGGAAGGTCTGACATAAGCTTAAAGCGGAAGCCAAATCGCTTCTCGATTTACATTCGAAAGAAATTGTCCTCTGTTTGAGCTCGAAACCAGGACTGATTGGCCACAAATGCGATACGTCTGCCGACTCACTCATGAAGGATTCCTGATAAAAATACGTTGCACTGATCTTTACATACTTGTTAATATAATTGTCAAAGAGTCATTTCAGAAGGAGAAAAAGATAAACAGTTGCACAAGTGAAACCATTATACAGAATCACATATGGACAATTTCAAAATACTGCAGAGTACAGAAGAACTAATTTAGTCCAAGTTGGTTCACTTCTACTTTTATTAGTCCAAATTAAAGAAATACAACGACTTAATTTGCATATCAATAAGAAAAGTGAATAAAGATACCAATTATTTTGAGTCCACTTTGGCTCTGACCCATTTATACATAGATACCAAAGATACTTCTCATTTCAATAAATGCCTCTCGTGGGGTTTGTATGACCCCCCCCCCAAATCACGGCATTTTATGTATTTTATCAATAGTAAACATTATTAAAAGGAAACAATATTTAGAATTTTTCTTTGATTCCAATTGCATAACGACAATAACAAACTATAAAAAAAATCATTCAAAACAAACATTAATAACAAACTAAACATTCATTAACATATTTTTAAAAAAGTTGCTTTGTAGTATAATCTCTGAGTAATGTGTGTTCATCAAAATTTTACGAACATTTACACTTTTACGAACATTTCGTTTTTTGGTTTAAACTAGAAAAAAAAATGGTTTAAACCAGCCAACCCTGGTGGAGGATATGAGGCTTCATGTTGCAAGTTATTCGTTAGTCTACGTGAGATGAGCTTAATCGTTAGTAATTAATAAATTACTGATTAGGGGGTTTTAAAATATAGTGTGTCGTAAAAGTCCCATAGAAATCTAAAGCCGCATAGCTTTCATAGCGAGAGGTATATTTCAACGAAAAAAGCTTCGTTACACAGAGGAAACCTGTGACATTTTGTTCTGTCCATACTGGTGGGGAAGGTGATCGCATGATTCCAAAAAGGCTTCGGTTCAGAAGGCACAGTAAGTTATGATTTGCCGAATCATTATTATTTTGTCGGGGAGAAGGTTCCAAACAACATTTTCGAGAACAACACCAATGGACGCAGAGATGATGCAAGTTAAGGGCAACGGGAATTGTACCACGTAGTGGGATACCCAAAACATGTGGTATGTGGTGAATGTAGTGCAGGAGAACGTGGAAAGGAACTCGATTAAATCGTTTCAGTGACGGTTTCTGGAATTGGAAGTGGCGACATCTCCGTTACTTAGCATCGTACGCAAGAAAATAAAAGCCAGGTCCTGCGGATTAATATATATGCATGTTCTGGTAGGCTTTAGCATCCGAAAATAATTTTGTGAATTAATTTTTAGAGGCAATGTTAAAGTGACTAACATGTCAAAGAAAGTATGAAAGAGGTTACAGTGGTATGGTCATGTTGTAAGAAAAATTATGATTATGTCGGCAAGAGAATGGTGAAGATAGAGGTGAAAGAGAAAGGCCAAAAAGGAGATGGATAAGTTGTGTGACTACGCATTTAGAAGGAAAGGGGTTGATAGAGAATGATGATGATTGGGACCGCGCAAGGTGGAAGCAAATGATCAAAAATGTCTACCCCGCTTAAGCAGAAAAATGTAGAGTAGAAGAGTAATTACCAGATTACATGCTGATAATACACTTTTCTCTCATTGTTTTATTTGATGAGACCGCGTTCTATATGTCTAGAAAAGTGAATCGACACATCTGTGTTATTTGAGAGGATGACAACTCGCACAAGCTCTAGACCCATAAACAAGATAGACCCATAGTCAGTGAATGGTTGGTCCATTCTTCTTTGCGAAGGACACGTTAACGGCGACGCATACTTTGACATGCTACAACCACTTCATCTCCTGGATCTTCATAAGTTAAGCTACGTTGATGATTTCTTCCAATTTCAGCTTGATGGTGCTCCACCACTTCGCTCTAAAAGTTTGACAATTCCGTAATTGTCATTTTGGGGAAAGATGGATTGGCTACAGGATACCCACCCTTGGCCTGCAAGGTCTCCAAACATTATGCATGTGATTTCTGGCTTCGGGGGCATGTTAAGACGGAGATATATAGATAAAATTGATAGACTAGGACAATCTCAAGCACAAAATAAGTTACGAGATTCACAGCATTCCGGATGAGCACAGTCACAATGCAATTCTTGGTTTCAGAAAAAGATTGAAGAATATTTGGACGTGAATAGTGTCCAGCTGGAAGTCTGACAAGCACCCAACTAATTCAAGTTTCCTGTATGTGCCCACTTGCATTCAGTCGTCAACTTCCAAATTTCTTCTGTATAACAAACTTTATTTTGTTGAAATACACCTCTTAGTTTGGAACTTAAGGATTTTAGATTCCTATAGGACTTGATGCCCTGTATATTTATTTTCACAACTACCAATGATGAACGGCTAATGAAAAAGCACTAAACTGGTGAGGAGTCAGATCTCAGTCTTCACCAACGAACTCACTGAAGTGTGCCCTTTTCACCTCACGTGGTCATACACACTGTGCTGTCTTTTATACACAGAGTCACTGGAGATACAGGTTGGTCCATCAGAAAGTGCAGGAATTTTCAGGTTTTCAAATTAATGAAACATATATTTGAATTTGTAAATTTGACGTATAATGACGATACAAACAAAATTTTGTTGCATTGTGAACCGTATGCTTATATACGTTCGAAATGGCGGTCGCTAGCATCAGGACATCGTAAACAACGCCGTGCAACAGAACAGCATAAGATTGTTGTGAAGTACGTAGGTCGGATAAATGTAGTGGCAGCTCCTCTCATGTCAGAGGGTTGTCTCAGCACTACAAAAGTTCTGTAGCTAATAACGGAATGTGACGCGATGAAATGCCCCATAGCAGAACACGCCGCGATCTGTGATGTGATCGCAGAAATTTTGCCGCGCCTGGGTAGAAAAACTGCCAGAGAAAAAAAAAAAAATAGCGAACATAAAAGTGTTAAAACATACCTGCATGTGTAGATGTTTTACATGCATGGACGACTCGAATCACAAGTGTATCTTCTGCTGGAACTGATGATGTTATTTTCTATTTCTTAGGATAAAAAAAGAAAACCTTAAGCTGCTCTCATTACAAAATATGGTGTATCATATCATAAATATTTTAAAGCTACTGCTTTTAGCAAAACTTTCAAAAAATGTGACTTCACAGGTTGTATCTCGAACTAGGGATACCGCTGAAAACTGTTTACCGTGCTTCATGTAACGCTGTAATAAAAACATGGTAGTATCATCGTGATTTTTTTTTTATTATTTTGGAATTCCTGCAGAAAATTTTTGACTTACAAAAGCTCATCGCAGAAAGACAAAGAAAGTTCTGCCATCGGGGTGAAATGTAGCAAGTGGTAACGACTATGTGTTTTTCAGCAAAAAGCAGTAGTTCTATACCGTAGAGGAGGAAAGTGGAAGCACCATACGAATGTGTTTTGGAAAAGCGAACAACGTGCGTGGATCGAGATTGAAATGGCACTTAGGCTTAGTGTACAACAATGTTTTCAGGGGCGTTGAGACTGTCTTTTCGCCAAAATGAAGGAACCACTTGGCGGGAAGTACAACGACACAAGTGAAGCCATCATCTATCTCAAAGGGCGGTCCCAGCGGGATATCAATAAAGATTGACGCACTGAAAGTGTATGACTCCTTCCACACATGTGGTAGAAGGAGATAGAGATGGGTGGCGATCAAACTGAATAAATTTAACAGATGTTCTTCTGTGTATAAAACCAAGTATAAATTATAGCAATATTGCCATTACTTTTCATTCAGAAGCATAGATACTTTCAGTTTCCTCCGAGATATCCACCAGTTTCTATTTGTTTTAAAACATGCATCCATAGGGGTAATAGAAGGGGCTAGGGATAGCTGCCCCCATAGGATACCGTGCTCTTCCCTTGAATACCTTTGAACCACAGGCTGAAACCTTAAAAACATTCTGAAAAATAATCTAACAATATTGCCTAATCGTTAGGGAGAGTGGGGTTGAAATTTGTTTAGTTACTTTTTCTGCAGCGGCTGTAACAGTTTTGTTCATGTTTATGCCGATAGTAATAGACTAATTATGAATAATGGAGCTTTGAAAATGTAGGAACAATTTGTGTGACTGACAAAGCATTTGTTGTTTCTTCACTGATACCTATATTCTATATTCATGTAAATCGAATTACGTATACCAACTTTTAAATCTTACTGTGTATATTTCTATAGGTTTGAATTTGCTAGTGGCACACCAACCAGATGAAGTAGATATATGTAAAGAAGAGGTAGCAAGAGAATTGAGAACTGCTCTTAATGCCATAAAACTACAGGAGCGAGGAGTGTATGTTCAAGCATCAACTCTGGGTTCTTTAGAAGCTTTACTGGAATTTCTTAGGACGTCAAAAATACCGGTGAGTATATGTTATCCTTTATATATTTTTGCAAATTCAGTTATAGCCTCGTGGCTAGAACGCATTTTTTTTCAGAGTCTCCGATATAAGACGATGGAGTCTGATCAGTCCTGTTAAAATTTGAATAATTTCATATTCGAATATTTGAACAAAATTATTCCTCAAGTAGACGAGAAAGATAATCGAGTAATGAAGAAGAGAATTATTTCAACAATTTGAGAGTTGATTCCTTTTGAAAGGGCCGGATTTTATTGTTCTTTCAGTCGTTAATGGCCAAGGTGAAATCTTACTCATGTTGAGGGACCAAGTGATGTCGTTCATGTTGATCTGATAAGCAAACTGGGAAGTGACGAATTCGCTGTGCATGCAGCACTTCACGTTGTTACCAGAACTTTTTTTTTTTCATGATTACTATAAACATTCTTTAAAGAAGCTTCTTTTTTTCCTTTTGTTATGATTCTGTGGTGGTAATCTTTTATAAATTATTTTTGTTAGTTTTTTCGAAGCATTCATAAGCAAGCTTATCGTTCTGCTTTTCTCGGATTTGTCCATACCTACTGTTTTTGCTATTGCAACTATTTTGCCCCTTTGGAAGTGTAGAGGCACCTGGGCTTCTTCATAAATGTTGTTAAATAACTTATACAATCTGTCGTGAACTTCTTATTTTGCATTTTGTGTAATTTCTGCTAATATCCCATCTACACGTGGAGCTTTTTCATGTTTTAAATCTTGTAATACTGTGTCGTATACGGATCTAAGTATGAACTCTCCTCTTGTTTCTTCTACTTCATGTACGTTTCCTAATCCTAATTGTTTGTCGTTTCTGTCGAGCCTTTCCAAGTACAGAGGTTGATTCATTTATTTTAAGCCGAAATCAAACTGCAGCTGTACCGCGCATGCGCAACTCATCGCGTGAGATTGCAACGAAACAAGTAACAACATTCAATTAGTCACGCAGTGAGGCAGTGTGTCGAGGATAGTTTGATGTCGCCGAGAGTGAGCCGATTCTGGGATGGGTTCATTGTGACCCAAGTTCACGGCGTGCCTCATAGTAGAAATCACACGGAAATATGCGGCTCAGACTCCTGGGCCCACCACATCGACGCGGGCAGCTCCCGCCGCTATTGTGTGTGGTTCAGCGTATGGCGACCTCTGAAAATCCCCACACACAGCATACGATCGCAGGCGACAATCAACGACACCATTCACAGGGATTTACGCCTCACGGTCATTCGCAAGAGCAATTCGCACGTCCTGAAACAGTGTCATGTGACTGAGCGAAAGAGGAACTGCAGGAGGTTGTATGAACGTCATCTCGCGGGTAATCGGTAGAAGTTTGTTTTTACCTTTGAGGAGGCTTGGATTTACCTCACATACTGTGGTAAAATTCGTGCAATTACATACATATCTGTTGACGCCAAGGACCGAAGCACGTTTTTCCGCCACAGTGTAGTGTTTCCCAAAAGGGTTTATGGTTGGGTTGGTGTCTCATACAGAAGTAAACTGCATCTCCGAAAGGTGGAACGAAACGTCAAAATCAATACTGGGTATTACCAGACTCATGTCCTGACTGAAATGTACCAGCATGAAATCCCAGGATTGTACGGACAAGACGAGAACCAGGTTGAAACTACACAAAGACAAGGCATCCAACCATATAGCGAAAACATCGCTGGAATTTCTCGCCGTATGAAACCGGAAACTGGAATTTGGAAAATTCCATTCTCTAACATCCTTGTCAAGAGTCCAGATGCCAGCTCAGTGGACTGTTATGCTTTCGAACTCCTCAAGCAGCGCCTGTGCCATCATGAGTCCGCACTGTCTCCGCTCGTGGAAAGCCTTTAAAGAGGAATGGGGTGCAGTACTCATTGTCCAGCTGCAACGTAGTCTTCTGAAATGGAAACTCTGATGCCGGGCAGTAGCCAGTAGAGGTGGCCTGCAGATCAAATACAGCCGGTGGTGGAAACATGGTATTTCTTTCAAGTTCAATTCAATATACCTAGGTAAATTAATCAACATCTACATTTCTTCCATGTTTTCAGTTTATGTTCAGCTTTAGTCATAGTTCTTTTTTTATGTTTTAGTGTTGGTCTTCAGTCTCCGGAGTTCGAAGTTCCTCTTAATCTTCTTATAAGGCACATCTACTCTTCCTGTGTTCATTTCCTTTTGTTTCCTTACATTGTTGTTTTATCCATTCCTCCTGAACAAGTCTTCATTTTCCAGTGATTTAATTTCTTATTCTTTTATACTGGTTCTTACTTCATTGTTGTTAATATTCTTCAAATTCATTCTCTCATCCATTAAGTCCAGAATTTCCTGGGTAATCCATTATTTCCTCGCTATATTTTTTCTTCGTGACTTAATACGTCCATTGCGGTAGTAAGCAGTCTAGTTTTTATGAATGACTATTCCTTGTTAATTTTTCCCTTCGTTCATACTTATGCTGTCTTATCTATTGTCCTCATCGGGTAACTTCCTTTGTTCTTGAGCTTGCCTGTGTTAGGTCTTCCATTTTACTTCTTTTTTCCTAACTTCTTAAATTTCAACTCACTCTTCATCATGACTATGGTCTCGTTTTAAATGCAATTTTTTTTTGTGACGCATCTATTTTTGTCTATATCGGGCTCCATAGATATTAGACTGGTGCAATTGAAATGTCCAGCTAACATGTCACTTTCAATAGTCAACAAAATAAAAACTACAATAGTATGTTAATCAAAATAGTCTGCTTATGTACCCACACACTTTTGTCGTTGCTCAGTTGCGATTGGATTATATGACGAAAGAAGCTTGGAGTTTGCGATGCTAAGAACTCTTCAACCATGTGATGCACCGCCTGGTCATCGGAATTGTTTTCTTCTGCTAAGAAGTGACCGAAATGTCGGAAGATGTCGTCCTCGTTGGGAGAGATCAGGAAAATACCGTGGTTGAGGAAGGGTTTCATACTGCAACTATGAAGTACTTTGAACGACAATATGGACCTGTAGTACCTTCCAACATGAGGATAATGTTGACCATTGCTGGATGCTTGCGGACTAGTTTGCAGAGCATTTCATAGAATTCAGTACTGTAACGATCCGCAGTGACGATTTCACCTCGACGAAGAAAGACATGGTAAATCCCCACCATAGAGCACCATATCAGCAACATTCTCTAGGTGGAGGAATAGATTTGGAAACTATCCAGGACGTTAATCACGATCCAACCAATGTCCTGATTTTTTTTAACGATTATCGGAGCCCTTTTTATTTTTTTTAACGAGAAGTGAGAATCCAATACGGTTGTTCTATACACTCAAAGAACGTCACATCTCCAGACGGCGATCCTTGCTGACATGTGTCAACCCATGGTACCTATGAGTTCAACTTACTTACCTTCCGGATTGCGCTGATCCTTCGAACGACAATGGTGTGGTGTGTGCCTAACTCGTTTGCAGTTGCTAGAATAGTTTTCTCAGTGTCCGTTTTCACTATGTTTCTGAGGAGCTCATCAGAATAGCTGTTAATTGGTGGCCTCGGAGCTCGTTGTTCATTGTTGTGGTCACTGATATGAAATACAACAAACTAACGATGTTTTGTGCGTTCATTCAGCACTCCTGTGTCAAATAGACTGTTGGCATTTTTTTACTGCTAAATATAAAGGATGTCCCAGTTTAAACGCGTGAAAGAAAATAATTCGTAGTTGTGTATTATCCATGATGCACTTTCACACAACACTGTTTAACAACACACAGCCTTCTGACTTAACCCTTAAACGGCCAAGGTGAGTCCAATGGACTCATCGCGTATAATTTTTATCCAGCTGCAATTTATTTCTTACTCAATAGATGTCTCTTTATAGATATGCTATCGGTAGATAATGTAAAGTGTGAATACAATTTGGAATTTAAAAAATATACATTATGGTAGGTTTCACAAATATATTTCTAATTTCGTAACACAAAAGGCCAACATGAGTCCAATGGACTCATTACTAAATTGCTTCATATATGTGGGTTCCCAGTGCTAATATAGGTAATCGTCTTTAAATTATTAATTATATGGCACATTTGTATCAGTTGATTCTTGTTGTGGTGCAGATTGTGGAACTGTCAGTGTATGTTAGTGCTAATGGTAGTGCAGAAATGGCTGCTCCTTCAAATATTGTATAAGTAAATCGCCAGTTCTTGGGGATGAACGATTAGTAATTCTGATATTGAAGAGGTTGGAAATCGGTACCAAAGTAATGAAAAGGTTCTATATGTAAAGAACGGAACCACATAATATTCTGAATTCTTGACCACAAAAGACGAAATCTCAGAACATCATCAGCGGCGAGTAAATACGGTTCCTTTTTCCAAATAAAATAATCGAAGATCCCTTAGACGCTGTGTTATTATTTATTCAAGACGATGTGTGAAGACTATCGTTCGGTATATCCATGAAGAAGCAACATGCATAATTAGTGAAAGCCAGAATGAGAGAGAATTGAAGTATCTACTTGGGCTTTTCTATACTACTGGTCGTCTCAAAGCCAAAGATAGAACTGCTATGGGACAAAAAGTATGGACCACCAATATTTCGCGGTGCGATGAGTAAAAACAAATTCAAGTATTTGCGCATATTTATCCAATTTGATGACAATACCACAAGAAGTGACAGAAGAAATCAAGATAAACTGGCGTCAATGCGTGAAGTTTGGGAAAGAATGAACTAATGCTTGAAAACCCACTATGACCCTGGGAAAAATTTGAATCTTGACAAACAGCTTGTTCCATTCGCAGGTAGATGTTTATTTACGCAATATATGCCGTTGATACCAGGTAAGTGTGGGATGAAGGTATGAGGAATAGCAGATTCCAAAACACATTATCCTTTTGTATGGTACACTAAACGTTAGGAAAGAAAATAACCGAAAACTTGGGACAAAATGTGGTCTTGCATTTGACGGAGTCTCGCTCTGGGAGTAAAAAATATAACATGCAATAATTATTTCACATATTTTGATCTCGCCAACACATTGCTTTGCAATGGTCTTACACTAGTGGGAACACCAAAAGACAAAAGACGTTAGTTCCACCCGAGTTCTTAACCAACTGAAGGAAGGAAGAGACCAATTGGCCCTTGAATATCCATGGCAAAGAAAGACTAATATATGGCCATTTATTTTTATGAATATGCCTGATGTATGCGCTGTTGCAGCCTATTCGTCTGGAGTACATTGCATCCGGATCGGGAGACTTCTAGAAAGGATATTCTTACTGCAGTAGCAGAAAATCTCATCCAGCCACATATTGGCAATAGACGTGCTGTAGGTCTTGACAAATCAATCTACTCTGTGGCTGCCGAATTCAAAACTATTGATATAGGCTAATGCATGTTACCAACATAAGGTTGGAGAAAGAAAGAATATATTTTTTTTTTTTTTTTTTACTTGTGTGATGCGCGAAATGGACAATTACAAAGGCAAACATGCAGGACCTGCCAAAAGCATGTGTGTCCTGAAGATTCGGTTGTTCTTAGATACTGCACAAAATGTAAATCAACAAACAAGTAAAACGCGAAGCATGTTCATCAGTAGTTCCAGGGAATTACAAGAACATTCCAAACCAACAATTGACGAGCTCAATTCCAAAAGAGCCTAAGTCAAGAAAGTAAGCTTTTCAGGATAGGATATTTTGTGAGTTTCCATCATTATATTTCCGTGAAAGAAAAGTAATCTACGGAAAAGAAAATTTTAATTCTCTACTTTTCGTAAGATAACGTTGAAATTATCATATATAGCAAGAGTTTTATAAGTATTTGTAGGCATGAGTCACAAAATAACTTCAGAGAATGGTGTTGCCTAAGGACATTTTATACAATAACTCAGTTTTCTTTTCCCTACAACTAATTTGATTTATGTAGTTTTGGCATGAAAGCATGTTCAATATACGAAGATGCTGAAATGGATCTTAATAGAACCAATACCTCAAAATTGACAAAAATTGACAGGCTTTTTTGGAACCCACCCCTTCAATTACATTACTTATATTGCTTCTAATAACTTAAAGTACTTCCAGAAAAGCGTTTCTTGAAAGTCTAGTAGTTAGCAAAGTTGTTTCTACTAAAATTTATAATTACACTACTTTTTAAACAATAATTACAAGAAAAATAATTTTAATTTCCACGACAATTTTACATCAGATGGCAACACTGACGAGTTTGTAAACACTATAAGAATACGTGGTGGTTACACTTGCATGTTCCGTCAGAAATACTTAAAAATATTATACGAAATTCCACTCAACAACAGAATATAAGGTCTGATAACACGATATCAACGGTGTGAGTCCAGTGGACACACCTTGGCTGTTTATGTTAGGAAAATAGGTTGGCCGTTGTAGGGTTAACTGAGGATCTAAGTCTGTTTTAGAGTATTTACGGAGTTCGTGAAGTCGTACGCATGACCTCGGTCCATTGGTTTCCCACCAGACGTAAAAACCTAGACACTTTAATCGCACCAGCCCAATATTTTCGTCTACTAAAAGTAATGGAAAAGTAAATTAGTAAACGAGTGAATGGAGGGAGTTACATAATTCGGAATTCTGTAATATACCGTCATCTCAAAGCATCACACGGATAACAACATTGAGACATCACCTAAAATGGGATTGAAACATGACCTGAACGAGGAAGTGGTTATGTACAGCTTAGTCTAATTGATATACACTATGTGATCAAAAGTATCCGGACACCCCCCAAACATACGTTTTTCATATTAGGTGCGTAGTGCTGTCACCTACTGCCAGGTACTCATTATCAGCGACCTCAGTAGTCATTAGACATCGTGAGAAAGCAAAATGGGGCGCTCCGCGGAACTCACGGGCTTCGAACGTGGTCAGGTGATTGGGTGTGACTTGTGTCAGAAGTCTGTACGCGAGATTTCGACACTCCTAAACATCCCTAGGTCCACTGTGTCTGATGTGATAGCGAAGTGGAAACGTGGAGGAACACGTACAGCACAAGCGTACAGGCCAACCTCGTTTGTTGACTGATAGAGACCGCCGACAGTTGAAAGGGGCGTAAAGTGTAGTAGGCAGATATCTATCCAGACCATCACACAGGAATTCCAAACTTCATCAGGAACGAATCCAAGTACTATGACAGTTAGGCGTGAGATGAGAAAACTTGGATTTCATGGTCGAGCGGCTGCTCATAAGCTACACATCACGCAGGTAAATGCCAAACGACGCCTCACTTGATGTAAGGAGCGTAAACATTGGACGATTGAACAATAGAAAAACGTTGTGTGGAGTGACGAATCGCGGTACACAATGTGGCGATCCAATGACGGGGTGTGGGTATGGCGAATGCCCGGTGAACGTCATCTGTCAGCGTGTGTAGTGCCAACATTAAAATTCGGAGGTGGTGGTGTTACTGTGTGGTCGTGTTTTTCTTGGAGGGGGCTTTCATCCTTTGTTGTTTTGCGTGGCACTCTTACAGTGCAGGTCTACCATTGGTGTTTTAAGCACCTTACTTCCCACTGTTGAAGAGAAGTTCGGGGGTGGCGATTGCATCTTTCAACACGATCAAGCACCTGTTCATACTGCACGGCCTGTGGCGGAGTGGTTACACGACCATAACATCCCTGTAATTGACTGGCCTGCACAGAGTCCTGACTTGAATCCTATGGAACACCTTTGGGATGTTTTGGAACGCCGACTTCTGTCAGGGCTCACCGACCTACATCGATACCTCTCCTCAGTTCAGCACTCCGTGAAAAATGGGCTGACATTTCCCAAGAAACCTTCCAGCACCTGATTGAAAGTATGCCTGCGAGAGTTGGAAGCTGTCATCAAGGCTAAGGGTGGGCCAACACCATATTGAATTCCAGCAGTACCGATGGAGGGCGCCACGAACTTGTAAGTCATTTTCAGCCAAGTGTCCGGATAGTTTTGATGACATAGTGTATCTGTAAAAGTAGAAGACCGAGATGATGAAAAGACAATATATTACCAAGATTATGTTTTTCGATATAATAGAATCCAATGGATAGGAGCTCCTTTTATGCAGCGATAAACTTACGGTTTCTGAAGAGTATAAACAACTTCAGTTCTTAAAAATGCCTACATCTAATGATGATAGATCGGCACTTGTCTGTAAAGCATTTCGATATGAATTACTAGAAAGACAATGCATAGACAATATATACATGCTGCTGTTGAAGATTTGCTTGCATTTGTTGTTGCAAATCAGTTAAGAAGCAGGAACGTGATGTACAATGAAGCTGAATAAGTAACTGCAGTCAGGTATACGGAAAAGGAAAATGTATTAGTGATGGCGTGTCTGTATCATTCCATGTATTGACGTCATTTCATGAAGAACACCATCTTTCGTGTTGCACGTGTTCGTTATAAGGCTTTGGCTGTGATCCTGATAATACGGAGTGTTATTTTGGATATGTATATAGTTTCAGTGCATGGACATAACCACGGCTGAGACAAAGTTAATTATGTCATTCTCAAATGAAATATGAACGTGGTTATGTTTGGTACTTCGTTATACAAATATTTGTCATTAGTCGTTCTAAGAGTGTTTGGAAGTTAACATCTCTGGTGTTTGATTTTTGACTTTCCATTGAGATTCCGAAACTAGGAATATGGATTTTATAATGTTTTAAATGTTATAAGGTGCGAATTATCTTAAAGATAAGGGAAATTTTCCCCTAAAATGATCCCCCCCTTCCCAAAGATGATGATGATTTGGAGTTTAACGTCCCGTTCAGCAGCGAGGCTATATGAGACGTAGACCTACTGATTAACGTGGAATCCGAACGCATGAGCTCCCGCCGGGCCTTCCCAAAGAAACCCACCGAAGCATCGCTTCTGGGATTTGCTTGTTCTTCTGCCAATGTTTATTGATAAAAGGTCAAATTCCACTTCCTTTTGTAATTATGATCTGATAGCTATATTCCGAAATGAAAGATCTGAATTATCCACTTTTGACCTCTTCTAATTTTATCCTCATAGCAACCACAGATACACATTCCTTAATTGTTTTATTGTACCATGTCGTTCAACGGCGCGGACTTTCCAAAATTTATGTGGGTGCACATCAATGGCGGGACGTGTTAGCCTATATCTTTTCAGAAAAGTCTCGATATTTGATTGATTTATTTTTAGTTAAAATCTTTTATGAACATTATGATAAAGGGCTGTACTGTGATAAAGCAGAATATGCCGGTACTATAAGGATAAGTTGGGGCTGCTCTAGCTCAGTCGCTAACCCCGCTGACTTAAAAGCAAGAGAAATGGGTTCAAACCCGGGTCCAAACTAAAAATCTTGTGGGTACGCCGCGCCTAATGTCGTTATACCCTCCACATAGTAAATAACAGTACCCGTAACTGTACTCGTAGCATCTAAAAAAAGTAAAGGAAGATTTAGCTAGTGTTGCTAACTTTATTGCGTTAATAAGTTTTTGTTTGTTTGTTTATTACTTTTTGAAAATCATATTTACTCGTATGTGTTCGGAGGAGGGCGTCATTGTCTCGTTTTGAATTATTGCACCTTCAGACTTCTTTGTTCTGTTGAATCTCATTTTATCCCCCTCCTCCTTCCAAATCAATAACTTAATTCGCACACTGAGATATTATGTTGGGTTGTATTTTGAAATTAAGACAATTCTATAAAAATTAGAAAATACTTGACAGCACTTTAACAGTTACAACACCTAATTTCCAAAGTTTCGTAATGATGTAAGAGTTTGAAATGTGCAAATTGGAATTGTATTGCTAGAGTAAAAAACATGAATTGGTAATGTTTCTGAGCAAGGTGATACTACTTCTGTTAGATTTTACAGCAGCAACCTATTGCAAAGTAGATTTCATTCGTCTCTTTTATTTCCCTAATCGGGTGGCAGATGGTGAAACGAAACCTTTCTAATTTGTACATGTTTCGTGGGAGTAAGGTGTCTTCCCTGCAACAATGTGCAATGGAACAAAATAGCTAGAAGTTGAAAGAATATGTAAGTTATATGAGATTTGTAGTGGAATTTCACCAAATGCACAGTTTCTAATATTTACAACAAGCTTGTGAATTGGGAAGTTGTCAAATACCATGAGGACCCCTATGTAGGTTCATCATGATGGGGAATGAGAACAGGGGCATAACTACAAGATGGATGGACTGGCAAATGTCCGGTATTGTTGTTCTAGAAAGCAATTTCAACATTAAAGAGATGAAATATAAGATATTTATTTTAATAATTATATTAGTGTTATATCCGTGTATTCTTAAGTCTTACGTTCTGCTATAAGGATTTCGTAAGATTTCTCTCATAGGCATGAGTAATATAATAATATTAGTTGCAGTATTGCCAAAAAGTTGACACGAAAAGTCGCTAAAAATTATTCGTGGTATTCCATCTTTATATATAACCATGTAAAGTGGTTAGCGTACATGCCTTTGACGTGGAAGACCCGGCTTTGACTCCCGTCGGGTTCAGATTCCATGTTAGTAAGTCCACGAATCATATAGCCTTGCTGCTGAACGGGACGTTAAGCTCAAAATCAAATTCCATGTCATGTAGAACCCGGAGGTTCAATTCCGCGTTCACGAAAGCTCGCTAGGGAAAAAAAAAAAAAAAACATGAAATTTAAACCTTTACAGAGAAAAAAAACTTACACCCATTTACCGTTTACTCGAGCGTTTAGAAGTAATACTGTATTATTTCTGCCTTTCAGTGGAAGCTCTGCTAGCTAAATGACATGGAAGGTTCAAGTCGTTTTGCGTTAGATAAGACGTAGCCGATCAGAAAACAAAACGGGATTCTGGGAATATCACACGCCATATGGGCTGTATCAGTGGTCGAAGTGAGACGGTATGCTGTGGTATGCCATACCGCCTCTGGTTTTTCAATGATGAAGACATACCGTCTCTGATTATTCAAATGATTAAAACATATAAAACATACCGTCACTGGAAAGTAGATGATAAATATTTTTAATAAATCCATTTTTATACACAGTAGTTGACGAATAGCGTTGCATGTGAAAAGATTTTATTTCTTATGTAGAAATAATTTCTATGTTGACAACACCGACATTTTTCTTATCTTTTTCCTATCTTTTGTTTTTAAAATAAGGTGCCTTCAAAGAAGTTCACCTAGTTTATATTTTAATGCGCCACACTGAATTGTTTCTTTTTTATGTATGTATGTGTGTCTTTTTGGTCTTCTTGGTTTATTGCATATAAATGCCGTGTTTGAGCATGGGCCGATTTAAGGGTTGTCTGTTGTATGGGCGGACCTTCCGGGTGTTTGGAATACCCCACAGTCTAGTGGGAGACCGAGAGCTTTCCCGCAGGAAATTGTTAATGTCCTCATTCGATTTTTGAGCATTTTCATGTACAACATAAAGGGATATTTTATATTTTGTTTTTCACAAAGTTGTTGCAGGCCATCAAAGTCTCCCCCCCCCCCCCCTACTTCCACGTTACTGCAGAGAAGCTTTCCAATAGTTTTCAGTCATTATATAAATAGAAATGCAATCTTTTAGGCAACATACCCTCACTGCATTTCAACATTTAGATAGCCGGTATGTCGAGTCAAAATCGTAATACAACATACCACCTCTGCTTTTTTCCCCACTTCGAACACTGGTCTGTATATTAGTTAAACTCATTAACGCTCGGACTAATTCAGTTAAGCAAAAGGAAAACAAACATATAAAAACTGTTTTCAATTAGTAGTGCTTGATTTGTTCACATCTCAAAAATCGCTAGATTTGTAAATAAGTCGCCAAATTATCATTTAAAACACCAAAAAAAGTCGCTAATCGGAAATGTTGTTTTGTCGCTATTCTGGAAGTCGAAACGTCTCCTTTTAGCGACTTTTCACCCAAATTGGCAACACTGATTAGTTGTAAATAATTATAATAGCGGATTCCTGTTCTGTGTATGAACAATGGCGTTTACACGGTACGTTTGAGAGGGAACTAGAGACGGTAAAGAAACATAAGTCATTTTGGTTTCAAGAAGTACACAGAGTTCTTAATGTTACCCTAGCTCTTGCAATGTGAAATCTACCATTTCGAGAAAAAATAAAATAAAATAAAATTACTGGAAATTTCATTGGCGCTGTAGATTTGCTGGCTATGTGATCCAGATGTCTCTTGTCTTTGTATGTATGTAAAATGTTTTACAAGAAGTGCTGAATAAACCAGAAAAGGGAAAGGGGGTCATAAAGTTTGCCACGAGCCTGCAAGCCTCTAGTTACGCCCCTGAATAAGAACATAGACTGTCAGCAGACAGAGCCCTTGTAGTTACATCATATACATAGCAGTCTTCTCAGCAAAATATTCTTCGAACGACCCCCTGAATCTCTTTTATTCGAAGTCGTTGATTTCATATTTGGATAATGGAAGACCTAGTTGATATCCGTAAACTTTTTTTTGCAAGTAGTGCATGCTGTAAAACTTAGGTAGAAGTGCTTTAGAACCATTTAGAGTTGTCAGAATTGAAACTCAAGCTGATGATGAATATGGTTTGAGCTGCAGTGATTTTCTCTCAAGATGCATTTGGGAAAAGGACTGATCATTGTAGATTGGTTTTGGGTTCACTCCAGCTAGTTGGAGATCAAAGCTCTTCTTCGTACTTAGTTGTCATCCAGTCCATAGCTTATTTACAATATAGATTCAGCCAAACCGGAATCCCACGGTGGCCATCATGATAAATTGTCGTCAGTCTCATTGGGGGATATCTAGGGACGCCAGTAAACTTTGCCTTTAGTATTCCCAAAATTTCTTCACATATTATTCATTAATTTTCAGTGTAAAATGACCTTGAAGCTGTTGTATCCGAATCTTTGATAAATACAACAAAGGATAAAAACATTCATTAACTTAAAATTTCCCAATCTAGTATAAAGGGTACCAAATATTACTGATTACTTGGTGGTTGGTTGACTATTAGTAAGCATAGGTTCTTTACTGACGATTATGCTTTTCAGATCTTGTGTTCCAAGTTGGGAAGAAGGGTGCGGAAGTTACTTTGAAAACGCTGGTCCCCTTTCCCGTCTCCCTATACCCATCGTTCTTGCGAAGCATCACGAACCATGTTCCCCGAATGAAGGACTTCCTTCTTAGCTGCAGGATATGGCTCATTGCGAACGGACAGTTCATAGGAGTGGGGAGTTGGTTGGTTATTGAGAGATAGAGAGAGTTAAAGATGACTTTTTGGAGAGATGGGGAGACTTCCTAAAAATTGTCGGCAACACAATTAGAAAGGCAGTGTTGAATAAACGAACTGAATATTTACTTTACTGTAATACGTTATCATTTGGAATTTTCGTGTAATGTTGCTGAATGTAAAATTATTTTATTCTTGTTATCAAGGTAGTCGTATGTAAGCGGTGTACCATATTATGCTAGTAGACCGCTAGAGTATTATAGTGCCATGACGGAATAACGAAAGGGGTACAGTGGCATAGTTGTAAAGCGCTCACTTCTGGTTCTAGGGTTTCCTGGTTCGATCCTAGACCAAGTGGATTTGTGATGGACAACATCGTGTGCGTGGGTTTTCTCGAGGTTCTCCCGTTTTTCCCCACTTTATTCATTTTATCATTTCATTCATTTCTCGTCATGGTGCTTGGGGTCCCGGGTTCGATCCCAGTCCCCGCCAAGTGAACTTTGTGGTGGACAAACACCGTGTGCGTGGGTTTCCTCGGGGGTTCTCCCGTTTCCTCCCACTTTCTTCATTCCACCATTTCATTCATTACTCATCATCACCGTCTCCTTTAGCCTAACCGGCATAATCGTGGGACGTAAAACAAAGATTTCATTTTATTTTTGAAGTCCATACATAAAACGTATCTCATAAATTTGTACAAAAGCTGAACACTCTTACAAGACTAAAGCTTAATAACAACTTTTATCAAGTATTAGAAATCCTCTAACTTTCGTAAAATTGATAAGTAAGTAAACCATATCAAAGTCAGTTTAGGGAACTGTATGAGAAAGCATCTATATCTTTTTCTTCCATAAAAACAGTACCTTAAAATCTAGAATAATTTACACGCGTTGTTTTCCTAATTTTGCAATCTTTGGCCTCAGGCGTGATAATGAATAGCATAACAAAACTTAAGAAAAACTAAATAAAAAGTTCAGTTCCACTATTACAGAAAATTAGTAAAAAATTAAACAATTTAACTACATTTGTTTTCAGCATTATAAACATGTTATAAACAACACGTTATAAAATTTACTTTTTGACGCTTGTTTCGGCGCCCCCTGCCTGTGACGTCCAGAGCAGTCGCTCGGGCTTAGTCCGCTCCTGCGTAGTGTCGACTTCACCAATCAAATTCAAATATCTGCGTTTGTAAGAAAAACAACAAACATTGAGCTATCGTAATCATCTTTATTATGTATCGATTTGTCATTTACCTTTATATGAGTAATTTTGTCACTCAAAAGTTTTCGGCGTGTTTTTAGCCTCGGTATAAAATTAACCCTAAATTTGGTACAAACTTATAAGATTATTCACAACTTGGTCGCAATTGTCGCAACTCATATTTCAACTCACGTTTTAACGAAGTAAAAAAAAAAAAAAAAAAAAAAAAAAAAAAAAAAAAAAAAAAAAAAAAAAGCTGTCTCAGGCTTTGAAAAACGTTTAAGATTGGGGAAGTAAGAATTCTAAGATGAGTTATAACGAATTCTTGCTGAAACAGAGGTCCCGCCTCCGCGTATGTGTACTATATAATACCCGAAAGTCAAACTTAGACCTTTGAGAGCTTCTTTCCCCCTTTGCAACCTTTACAGTACCAAATGGATGAGGAAATCCAAACAGGATGTACATTTGGTCGATCTGCTTAGGACATTTGACTGCAGATAATACGTAGCGTCTTTCTTTTCTTCAGCGTTCAAATTCCTTTATAATCGGATTTTTCGTTAAGACATTTGCAATAAAACTCTTCTTCCGGCTTTGACAGGTGACGTGAATGTAACTAACAGATGCATGCATTGTCTGGTTGATTCTCAGAGAAACTGTCCCTCCTGTGTTAGCTCACAGCCGTATACAAAGAGGGATTTCTAAGAAGGAAATTCCTTCTGTCTGTCTTAACATGACTGATAGGTTGAGTCCTGTCTCTTCATATCTGCTTTTGGAAGTGTAGAAGAAATTTCTACTTTAACATATCCAAATATAAACTCATATTTCTGTTAATATGAATTTTTAAAAATCATTTTTAAATTATTATTAATCATATAGTGGATAGTTTGGGAGTTCACCGTATTATTATTTAGAGGAAAACTTCAGACCTTCTATTAACGAATCTTTTGTAGATTTTTGTTAAATTAATCTCAAGTATACGATGTAACAAGGAGGGGGTACTTGGGTTCGAGTCCGGTTGCGGCAAATTTTGTAAATGTAAATAAAGTTTAGAAAAGTCTTTGGTTCGGATCGCAAAATAGCATTACGACGTGAGACTACGAATAAACAAGTCTTACGTGTTCGGGCGTCAAATTTTCAAAGAGAGAAGTTTGAAACATACAGATTTTAGAGTTCGATTCCTTAACTTTGATTTGCATATTTAATATTAAATAGAAAGAATAACTAATACAATCACGGATTACTCTAATACTGCATAAGAAAAATGAATTCCTGACATTCCACTTAAAGGGGAATGATGTCGACAAGTGGTGACTCGTCAAAAATAACCGAAATAAAATGAATGAGGGTTTTGGAGAAGTGAAGTTGACTCCACGGGGCTCGAACTTCAGTTCTCCAAGTTTAAAGTACGGGTTTTGAATAATTCTGAGTTTTTTTTTTTTTTTTTTTTTTTAATGATTTAAATTTAATCGATCCTGTTTTCCCCATAACGGTTAGTAGTAAAATAGACTCAAAAGATGCTCAAGAAGAAGCTTTAGATGGAGAAGAAATTGATAATGAAGAGGAAGACAGTATGGAAGCAACTGTGAAGCTCTAGATTAAACGAGGTTTATTAAGCCATACAGGTGCTTAAAGCAGCTCTCGAGATTTCCAAACTTAAATGGGTTATAGTGATGAGCGCAAGAGTCTTGGTCTTGCAGTTTTTGAAAGAATCTTGCATGCAAGACCAAGACCAAGACCAGGAATCCCGATGCAAGACCAAGACCAAGGGGTGCAAGACCAAGACTCTTGCGCAAGAGGCTTGCACAAGTGCCGGCTCGGTAGTAGAGCAGTCACGTGTGGTTATACGGGTCCCTGTGGATTCTAACTTGCGCCATGGGAACTTTTTGGTTGGCAAACACCGTATGCGTGGGTTTTCTCGAGGTTTTGATGTTTCCTCCTACTTTCTTCTCTCAACCATTTCATTCATTTCTCATCATTACCGTCTCCCTTAGCCTCGATGCATAATCATGGGACGTTAAACTAGATATTTCGTTTCCTTTCAAAACATATTAGTGGTGTTTTTCTTCCAAAACTAAAGAGAAACATAGTATTGAACATTGGTAATACCGTACATCATAGGTGTGAAGTCGACTACATGGGCATTCGTTGAAATTTTTAATGTGTGCTCATAAAATTAATATCGAAATAGGTCTAACATTTTCATGACATTGACAAAAACTTAGTACATGTGACCGCAAGTTTGATTTCATGGGCGGATGCTTATTAGTGTTGTAAATAAAAAAAAAAAAAAAAAACCGTTCGTATTTTTTGAGAAATATACGTTTTTTTTTAGAAAAAAACATTGCCTCGTTTTTTTTCTAAATTTCGTTTTTTTTTTCAAGAAGTCATTTGTAATGCATCTTACGTCATTTAAGTCTGAAGTATTTTTATGTAGATGTAATTACCAAAAAATGCAACATAAATTAAACACTAGATGCTGATAGGGTACAAATATTTTACAATTTATATGAGTAGCATACCTACTAGTAATCCGGGTTTCTGTACTGTTTCACCAATATCAACGAAGAAATAAAAGTATAAATGAACATTTGTTTTTTTTTTTTTTCGTGAAAGTAGGCCTTTAATAAGTACGAAAATAATATCACAAACAGTATAAAATGCAAATAACTTGTCTAAAGGTAAAAACTAATACTAATTTGCCTACTAATATTTTTCTGAATATCATATATAAATAATTTGTCGACTAGATATATGATATGCACTGCTGGCTCTACCATATGTGCAACACGTGCATTTGCACTGGGCTGCAATATCTGTCATAAGTATTTTATTTAAAATAAATATTTCTTGTTGGAGACAGACTTCATGATCATGGTAGCTAAATTTACTAAGCTGACCTTCTATTTGAATACTACATTTATAAATTATGTTTAGGTCGCATTAGTTTAAGTCACATGATCAGTACTAAAGTAAGTGGTAAAATAAATCCCAGAATAAATTGCTTGATTGTTGTCAAATACAGGAACTCAGTTCCCGAATACCTGTCCCCTTTGGTTAGTTATCAGAGTTCTGATATGAAAGGTTCTCTTGTCTTTGTCGCAAATAAGATCGTTATTATTGAAGGTGGAAACACTTTAAAAAAAAATAACAGATGTAGAAAGAAAATCAAGAAATAAAGGTAAAAGAGCTAGTTGCACTATAATTGCAAACTGATATGTTGAGATTGAAACTAAAGAAAAAAAAAACAGATACAACAATATTGTATTTGTAGTAAGTATTTAAGCCTTTCTGAGTGCGAGTGTAGTTTCCCTCCCTTTCGTTGTTCATGCTGGATTAGCATACTTAAAATCGTGACTTTTAATATTTGTTCTTTCTGGAGAAAGAGGGAGCGGAAAATTACGTCATTGCGCGGGCGACAAATTGCCTAGGGCCGGCCCGATGATATGTACAGTCATGTCCAAAATGATTATCGCATATCTATAACTGTGTTCCTGTAAGAATATAATTTCATAATGATTTTGCAGGGTACTTTTAATACTGATGCTGTGTGTATAATCGGAAAATGTATATTTGTGGTAAATTTCATAGGAAAAGAATTATAAATACGAAAATGAGAAAGAGTAAAAGAAAATGTTGCTAAATGGACAAGAAAGTTTTATTTTCGTTTTATTGTTCTTATTTATTGCTGTTTTGACATGAAATTTGCCACATACATATCTTTGCCGATTATACACGTACTAACATTATAAGAAATACCAGGCGGATTCGTTATCAAATTATATTCCTACAACAACATATTTATAGACATGCGACAATAATTTTGGACATGAGTGTACATACAAAACATGAATATAGGATGACATAATTTGAAGTAATGCAGGGTGTTTCAAAATGAATATTAGGGTTTTGAAACTTTGTAGTATCTATTACAATTAATTTACAATTATAAGTATTATCAAATGAAAGAACAACTCAAACAGTTTTGTACACACGCATGCCATGCATTATTTCCTCTGTCTGCCGTTAGAAAGAGCAAGTAGCAAAGATGGAGACTAGAGACCAGAAAGCTTTGTGTGTTTTAATTTTGCAAAGACTAAATCTGTAGTTACAGTGCAACCGTCTGTGTGAATTGAATGTTTTGTGCCATATGGCGGAAAGTTTATGGGCCTTTCTCACCTATTGACTCAATGTGTGCCATGTGACGAATAAAGCTCAAATCGAACACTTGAAGCAAAAACTGTTTGAGGTGTTCTTTTATTTGATGTATTGTGTATAATTGTGCGTAAAATGTAATAAGTACTACGAAGATTTAATTCCCCGATATTCATTTTGAAACACCCTGCATTTCTCAGCATCAGTATTGGAACTAAGATGTAAAAACGAGAGATTGTGATTGTTTACAACAACGATATTATTATTAGTCAAGACTGTAATTACTACAACAACACAAGTTAATAGTCAAAAAAATGTAATTAAATGTACACTTGTAACCCTTTCGGACCCAGGTGGCTAAAGTGGCACATACGGGTGTGTCACTTTTATAATCCTCTCCTGTATGATCACTAATTAAGATATCGGTATATATTTTTTTGCCAAATATGGTTGGTCCATAGTTTATCATTTTAGTTTCTTTTTCTTCTGTGTGTCGAATTTCCTTCTCAAATTTCACCCCAGTCAAAAATTCGAGAATTTTCGAATTTTCTTTATTACTTTTCCCCTGTAGCTTCATTCGTTGTAGAGAGACCTCCTTAAGACTTGTCAGGTAGATACGTCGGATGGATACCATCAATTGGACGGGCTTGCGAGCAGTGTTGCCAACTACGGAAATTAAAATCTCCTTAAATTTGGGCAAAAAATTCGAAATTTTTGTTAAAAACCGTACCTATACGTCCGAATGCAAGTAAACTTACGCCAGTCGAACATTTGACCTTACTGAACAAACTCGGGCACATATCGTTACAGTGGGGTAATTAGGGGACGCACGAAAAATTCGGATTTAGGTTCTAACTCTTGATTTTCCCCTACTTTTCTGTTTAACGAAATATATTTTTGGTAATTAAAAGCATTGTTTCTTAAATATCGCCATGATACTTGTAGGATAAATTAGTAATGTACCAGTGTTTATTTTACGATAGTTTTCGTCTGTCTGGTAGCAGTGTTGCCAGCTACGGAAAATTTTAATTCAAGATGTTAGGGGAAAATTACATGTTTTGTCTATTATATCCCTCTTGTTGCGTACATAGGAGCAAAAGTACCAGTATCTGAAAGTCTTGTCTTTGCCCTTCACAACGCACTATAGAAAGTTTCAATAGGATAGTTAGGGGAAATACAGTTGAGGTTTACAGTAGACCTTGTTCTTTTAGTGGAAAGATAACTGTGATTTTTTTAGGTAGACTGAAATATTTTTTAATGACATGCTTACTTTATTAGACATCGTCACAATACTTGTAGGGTATATTATAGGGATACCAAAGCTTCTTTTAAGATTGTTTGTTTGTGCCTGCTAGCACTGTTGTCAGCTACAGAAAATTTTAATTTCCGATTTTAGGAGGAAATTTAGGAAAAAATCTCTTTTTGTTTCTATTATTTCCCTCTTGTTGGCTACATTCGAACAAGCGTACAACTGTCTGAAAGCCTCGTCTTAGCCTACACAGCGCACCATAAAAAGTTTTGGTAGAATAATTAGGGGAAGTACAGTTGAGGCTTATAATAAACCATGTTCTGTAAATGGTAAGAAAATTGTGCATTTCTGAGTTAGAATAAGATTTTTTTTTTTTAATTTCATGCTTACTTTGTTAGATATCGCCATGATACTTGTATGATATCGTCTTAGGGTACCAAGGTTTACTTTCAGATAGTTTACGTCTATTTTGTGGCAGTGTTTCCAGCCAAAACAATTAATTCCCGATTTGAAGTGAAAAATTCGGCAAATTTCCCTTTCCCCTCTTGCTCGCTACGTTGGAACAAATGTACCACTACCTAAAAGCCTTCTCTTTAGCCTACAGAACGCACCATGAAAAGTTTCAATAAGATAATTAGAGAAGCTGTATCCCCGGCATATCTGTTGATTTTTGCTTCTGAGGCGTAAAAAGTGTAAAAATGTCATGTGTATGGAAACAGAGAATTTTTTCTTTCTCTCTTTGAATGGAAGCCAGCGACTTCAGGTTTTTACTGTACCTTGTCAACGCACCAAAGATTTTTTTTAGGTGACTTAGACCCATATGGCAACAGTGGTGCCAGATACAAAAAATCTTGAAATTCGGTTAGGGATTTTTTTGTAAATTTTCACCCCTACATTTCCCTCAGTAATTTCCCACCCGCTCGCAACACTGCAATGTAACGTACACCAAAAAATAGCCACATTCCTTTTCTAAAACACAAGGTCTTAATCATATCAATAGGGTAAATGATTTTTGAGCAATAAGTCACTAACTGACAAAGTAGGAAAACGCCAAAAATGATCTGGGTCCGAAAGGAATAATCACACGATTTTGCTCGTATAGGTACAAGGAAACCTCGAAGTTACGAGGGCTTCGACTCAATCTCTATTGATTATTTCAATAATCTTCAACATAAATCAATAAATAATAGCTGTCAGAATAAAAACAGACATTTGAAAAAAAACATGAAAAAAGAACGTTTTTTTATTGAAAAAAAAAACGTTTTTTTTACAACACTAATGCTTATACGGTGAATAATTGTCTATCAATATAACTTTTAGCCTCCTTAGGTATACGACACATCGAGGATTGAGCGATGTAACATTATACTACAACAATAAATCTGTATTATAAAATTGAAAGTGATTATTTTTGTGACTCCTAATCTCTTGAACCACCTGACTGATCTCGATCAAATTTTCAACATAGATGGAGTTTGGGCCTGGGAATGTTTTCATCATTTCACTTTGACACGTAAAACTTAGGGGAGGGGAGAAGGGGGAGTTATAAAATAATAAATAAAACTTAATAACTTGAACCAAACGAGCAATCTCGATCAAATTTTTAACATAGATGAGGTTCAAGGCTGGAAGGTTGTATGTCAGTTCACTTTGATGGAGCAACCTAGGGGAGAGGGAGATGTACAAAAATCAATATGAATAAAAATAAAAGTGACTAAGTTTGTGACTCAATAACTCTTGAACCGATCTCAATCAAATTTTTAACATGTTTGAGGTTCTTTCCTGGAAAGTTGTTTAGAGTTTGTTTCACTTTGATGGTAGAACCTAGAGGAGGAGGAGGAGAAGGGGGGATATATATATAAAATAAATAAAACTTAACTCTTGAACCACCCGACCGAACTCGATCTTATTTTCAACATAGATGAGGATCGGTCAAAGTGGTTTCTGTCATATCACTTTGACGGTGCAGTCTAGGGGAGAGGGAGAGGAAAGATATTTAAAAATGATCGAAAATGACCGATATTAAAATGGAATCTATAGTTTTGGGGATCGCTGAGATAAACAATGATACTTCCGGTGCTGTTTAAATCAAAATCGAGCCCCGTAGCTTGGCGGAGGGGAGGGGAGATATATAAAAATGATCGAAAATGACGAATATCAGTGTCCAGGCCCGTATCCAGGGTGTCTAGGGGGGCCGGGCCCCCCTAAAATTTTCACGGTAGGCTTGCCAATGAACTATAATATGGTGATGAACTATAATATTTTTGGGTCGGCCCCCCTAACTTAATCCGCCCCCCCTACATTTTTGAGCTGGCTAACGGCCTGTCAGTGTCTAATCTATAGTTTTCGAGGTCGCTGAGTTAAATACTGAGACTTCCTATACCGTTTACGACCAAATTCAGACTCGTAACTTGGGGGAGAGGGAGATACATAATAATGATCAAAAATGACTAAATATTAGTGCCGAATCCATAGTTTTCGGGGTCTCTGACATGAACAGTGACACTTGTGATGCCGTTTAAATCCAAATTCAGCCCGCAACTTGGGGAGGAGGAGGAGGAGAGAGAAACATAAAAATAATCGAAAATGACCGATATTAGAGAGCGCTTTACTAATAGTAAAAAAATGATTGACTAACGAAATATATCATTATTATTTTAGTTTAACCCAACGAAGTTGGTAATTGATGCTAGTAATTCTTATGGGACTTCAAATAACTCGGAGTTTAAAGCCGTTATTTTGTATTTCCAATACAGGTCAACAGTATTTATATAAATCTAGTTTACACAAAAGACATAGACAGTTGAGTCGTTTTCAGTTTTACCGTGTGCGTGGGTTTTCTCGGGGTTCTCCCGTTTCCTCCCACTTTCTTCATTCCACCATTTCATTCATTTCTCATAATCACCGTCTCCTTTAGCCTAACCGGCATAACCGTGGGACGTAAAACTCAAAGATTTCATTTCATTTCATTTTTCGTTTTCAGTTTTCACTCAAATTATCCTAAAATATTAAGAGGTTTGATTATAATAATTATTGTTTTAATTTTCTCTCCCTCTTTTTTTGGTCAATATTGCTAAACATATCATCATCATCATAATAGCTATTATGCCATTATTGGCAGGTTATTTGCTTCAACAGACAAGGTTCAACGTTCGGTGGCCCTCAACTAGTCTGCTTCGCTCCCTCCCTCTCTTTCCTTCCACAATACTCTCTAGCACGTTCCTCATAATACAGTTCCTCCTCAGCCAGTATCCTAACCAGTTCCTCTTTCTCCTCTTAACAATATTTAAAATTCGTCTTTTTTGCTCCTACTGCTAATATCTCTAATAGAGATGCAAAAAAGCCGGCTTTTTTGAATCGATGGTTTTTTTCACATAAAAAGCCGGCTTTTTTGGGAAAAAAACGAGAATTTTGGAAATTTTGGCTTTTTTCAACTTCATGATTTTTCTATCTAAATAGCTTTCTTATAGTATATTCTATAGTTAGATAAAAATTCCATGACCTGAATGTGATATTTCGCTCTGAAATTCACCATCAAGATGGATGGAGCACATGTTTTACGAATTAAAGCTAACATGAAAAATGTAGTATTTGAGGGTAATTTTAGAGGCTATTTAACTTTATTTTAACTTTTGAGTTATCGACATCTTTTTTCTTCTCTAGTTTGTCATCCGTGTTTCATTTCTAAGAGCTTTCAGTACTCTAGCTTCTAACGCAAAAGTTAAACTTGCCCGTTTTTCTATTTATCCGTCAAAGCGTACGTTTTTCAATATATCCGTCAAACCGTACTTCCACATTTCTGTTATACTGCACCCGTGAAGTGATTTAGCAATAATTTTCCGGACACAACCTTGAATACCAATTTATACAAATAATCAGTAGCGGATTTAGAAAAGTACTTTAGGAGGGTTTTTTCTGATTGTTTCGTTTCCTAAAAAGTCCTAATTTTATTTGGGAAGTGCTTGAAGTTTATGAGTACAGGCATAACTAATATTTCGTTTCGTTTATATGTTTAGCAATAATCTTCCGGATACAACTTTAAAAATCATTTTATACTGAGAATCAGTGGCGGATTTAGAAAAGTATTTTGGGAAGGGTTTCTTACTAATGTTTAATTTTTTTAAACATTCGTAATTTTTATTTGACGGGAGCTTAAAGTTTATGAGTAAATGCATAAATAATAGATATTTCGTTTGTTGCAGACATTCCGTAACTTTGGGGAACAGGCTTCAGTCCGAAAGACCGCTCCCCTAACCTTCGCAAAACCGTCACTGCTGGTAATTAGTAATAATAACGATTTAAAAACAATAAAAAAGGAAGTCGCCCAACTCACAGTACACGCACTATTTCTACATTCACAGATGGAATGAAGAAAAGCTTTGTCAGAATGGTCGAATGCTGGTTGAATCCCGGATTTCCCGATAGAAGCGCAAAAGCTAATCACTCAGTCATGTTTGTTGTGCAGTTGTATTTAGCTTAACTTAAATATATTCTGTAGTCTTTTTTTTTTGGGGGGGAGGGTCCGTAATGATATGTTGAATCCCTCTTGTTAAAAATTCAGAAAACTTGAGGATTGGGTAAACTGTGATGGTGGTTCTATAAAACTTAACTGTAGAATTTCAAGAATATACAGAACCAAAAGCTCTAGATGTGCAGCCTTTAAGTGTATCATATAAATCTAAGTATTTCTCTTATGTTTTATTTTAATTTTATTTTGTTTCAAAAAGAGGGTATGGAATATTTTGAAGTAAAAATACTACATACTATTTTGCTAGTTATTTGTGTATTCTTTAAAAAGAAGTGTTTACTTTTAGGGTTGGCTGATTTACACCAACTTTTTTTTTAATAACTGGTTTAAACCACAAAAATAAAAAGAATGAAAAATGCGAATCGTGTGAACTTCATGGTAACGTTTCCAGATATCAAACCACCTGCAATAGTTTTATTTCCCTTTCACCTTTTAATCAAGGTGTCCCATGTTCAATTCTCGGTCGAACCACAATCCTTTTTTCATGCGTAACCCAAGTAGCGGTTCGGATGTCAGTTTAAGCGAAAGTCTTCTCCTTGATAACCTCGGTATTTCGTAAGGATGTTAAGCCTAAATATACGAAACAAACCAAATTGTATATTTCTGCATGCCTAAATGCGTGTTGTTTTATAAAGAAGCCAATATTGCTTAAATATATTGATAGAAATTGGCAAAATTTATCGATTGCCTACGTAGCTTCCAACATTAGCTTGGATTGGACTTTCAATGATATCTACGTACCGGTACTAAATTTGTAATTTAATACCTCAGTTTTAGCGTACTGATTATGGTACGTTGACCTTTAAATTTTACATGCAAAGCAATAACAGGATTTTCCCGTTATTGTCTTACATTTCAAGTAATGACGGGATTTTCCCAGTGGCTAGGGCGGGAGATTCTCAACTTAAGAAATTTACTGACCGCACTTCTTTAAGCTTATGAGAGTTCTTCCGGCATAACCCCGCTGTTGCATAATAACATCAAGGCGAAACAAACAGGCTATTTCTGTGAATATGTAATATAAATACATAAAGCAAAAAATCTAAGTCAAAAAAGCCTGGTTTAAACCAAAAAAGCCTGGTTTAAACATCCCCCAAAAAACGGGTTTTTGGCATATTCAAAAACAACCACGGTTCTTGCCAACTCTGCTTACTTTTGTATATAGGAGGTTAAAAAATTCTTATTATACATTGGTTAATCCTGTGGAATTCATAATGTAAATATGTTGAAGAAAAAATTGTTTGAAATATTTTTTCGAAATTCATAGTTTATTTTCGATGTTTTATATTATTATCAGCATCAACCACTAATTAAATGATTTTTTGTGTTATAGAGAAGCGATACAAAGTCTGTTTTATCAATTTAAAGCAGTATTTTGAAAAAAGCCCAAAATTTCCGAAGCAAAAAAGCAAAGCAGAAAAAACCGAGTTTTTTTTTCAAAAGAAGCCGGTTTTTTTCCGAGCCCTTGCATCTCTAATCTCTAACACCTTCTCATTCATTTTCCGTTCAACACAGCTAAATCTCTCCTTTTTTCTCCATGCCCATGTTTCGAAAGTCTGCAATTTTTTCATCGCTTTTGCGTAATGTGAATGTCTCTGCCTCATAGAGTACATATTGGAATCAGTAAAACGAAGTTTCGATATATTTAATTGAAAGTTTGTTCAATACAAGGATTACCTAATCGTGGTTGAAAAGAAAAATATGACGCCTTTAGAGTCATATAATAATAATTATATGATTTTGCCTTTAGAGAGTGTAAAAATAATTTTGCAATTCATAGTATTTCAATAATCTGTGCCGTCTGATTTTCTCTCATGCGTCTCAGGGATAGCCTCCCCAGTTTGGAACCAGTGGAGTGTTGGATCTCTTAAAAAATATAAACAGATTACGAAACGTTGTGAATTAGGCATATCTTATAAGTAGTGAAGTAGTGGGCACCCATTAAAAAAAATAAAGGTCATCAACTATGTTGTACACTATCATCATACTTACACGACGTTAAATTATATTACATTTAGAAGCATACATTGTATTTCCGTTATTACTGGTGCATTGTAGAGTTTATTATCCCTTATATCCATAGTAAAATTTACCTATGAAAAGCTTGATATTTTTTAAATGCAAGACTTGCAAGACTCTTGTATGCAAGACCAAGACCAAGGGTTCCAATGCAAAACCAAGACTCGATGTGCAAGACGAAGACGAAACCAAGACCACCCCGGTCTAGGTCGTGGTCTTGCATTTGCTCATCACTACTACAGAATTCTGCTTTCACACACACTAACAAGCTGCTTAGCTGAAAGAATCGTGAATCGGATCAAAATGTAAAAAGTCGACTCAGAACAAGCATGGGGAACATTTGGTTAAGTAACTTACTAATCTTAAGTAGCGAGACTAAAATTTTAAACGAATTATCATATGAGGACAGTATTGATCAATTCTCGTTAACCATCAAACAAGGGTTGTTATTAAAACGTCAGATTCATTAATTTCTGTTTTAGTTATTCACTTTTACTTGTGTAACTTGATGTAATTTTTACACTTTACAATTCCTAGAATTATGCAGAATTATTCCTAGATTTTTTTCTGTCTCTTTAAGAAAATTTATCATTTTTTAAAAAATCATATAGCCTTGCTTCTGGGTAATAGTTGTCAATATAACAATGTGCCTAGATAAACGCTAATATTTAACATAAACATACTGTAAAAAATAAATCAGTAAAATACTGATTATAAGTGAATATCGGGGTGTATAGGGAATTTTAGGTCAGTTAAAGAGTAAAATGAAAATAATCTTTAATTAAATGTACCGGAGAAAGTGAAATTGCTCTGATAAAAAAAAAAAAAAATAAATAAATAAAATAAAAGTTTAAATTCATGGACGAACAACAAAAATTCTTGTCGAGGATAGTTGAGCATCACAAAAAAGTTCTTACCTAGCAAACAAAACAAGGGATTGCATCATTCAAAGTTGATTAATATAGTACGTGTTTTGCCTATCATACTAATTAATCTTAGTGTTTAGTTTTAGTATTATTTTAAGGGTCTTCACTACAGCAAAATAAAATACCGCTAATTTTAGAGTTTTTCTGTCATATCTTCAAAACAAATAAAAATATTCGAAAAGCAAAAACGTAGTGCACTAGACAATATTATTTTGCATGTGGTACCGTTATCACAATTCATCTATCTGCTTTCAATTTGCAACTGTCGACAGATTTAGTTTTTTTTTTTTTTTTTGGTTCCATAAATAGCGGCACACCAAAAGTAGATAGATGAGTTGTAGTAAAGGTATCACATGGAAAATCGTATTGCCTAGTCAACTACGTTTCTGCTTTTCGAATATTTTTTATTTGTTTTGAAGATATCACAGAAAAACTCGGAAATTAGCGATAGTTTAGTTTCGCTGTAGTGAAGATCCTTAAGTTTGTGATGTCTAGTTTTAAAAATAAAAGTAACGTTGAAAAACCGTATTTTTGCCTACCTTTACAAAACTGATTAAAGTTTGCAACCTCTAAATATTATCCAATCTTCTTGAAATTTGTTATATATTACATCACTGAGACGCGGGGCATAAGTAAAGTCTGCAAAAATTTTACATTTTATTTTTTACCTTACAAAATGAAACATCCTAAAATGTACAAAGATTAATTATCAATTTTACGTTGAAATAAACTACATTTAAATTTAAAATTCGTGTGATTGCAATGTGATTTTTTTTAACCAATGTTCTCACGTGTTGTGATAGGAAGAAGTGTAAAATTAAATGTGAGGGGATACTTTTTTAATTGGGGGGATTGGCGTCACAATCTTTGGGAAGGGAGGATCGGTATTCCTGATTGACGGAATTGAAGTTTTTCAATTAACTTTAAGCAAATAATTCTTGCAAAATTGTACGTATCTCTGTTTTACCTGGACAGTAAACACAGCTACCCATGTTGCAATCAATTGATGATGGGTTGCAAAGTACTTTTGCTATGCATTGCTTATAATTTTTAATGTTGCCATTTGTTACAGCATTCAATCTGTATTCTGTCATTAACTTGATGTATTGGTGAGATGTGCACACTCAAACAGAGAGTGGGTGCCACTCTGATCAGCTAAAATACAATGTTTCGGTCTTAACTCAGCAAATTTAGAGAAAACTATTTTTGTGCTAGGAAACTTGTCTTTAAAATGTTTGTAAACTTCTTTAAGGTTACACAAAATTAGTCTTTTTGAAATTTTTGATGTACTTCCATGCGATTCAATAACCAGTAGCGTAGCGTGATATTCCGAAAGGGGATGCCAAAGTTAGTCATTTGTGCGATATAGTACTACTGCAAGCAGCAATACATAGCTATTCCGAATGGAAATATAGGGTTATACAAAATTTAGGAGGAAGCCCCCCTAATTGGAGGTCTAGTGGGGCATAGAGAAGCGAATGCGTGGATTACATTAGAATTTAATAACCAATTGTCTCAGCTCCTTCTTGCCACTACCGTTGTGACGAGAAAACTAGGCCCCACTTTTGCATGAACATTGTTTCCAGTATCGTTCCCTTCATTTCTTTCTCGTGGGTGGCTTTTTTCTCCACATATCCACATGTCAATCTCGGTCTTTCAAAAAATATATATATATATATCGCCCCTAGAAATTTGTCATCTTGGGTCCGGAACTCAGACGCCCGTTCGTGAATATGGGCCTGAGTGTATATATCATTTGAAGATGTAAAGACAAAACACTTAAACCAACTCTGGGGGCCTGTCTCTGTATCCAGATACTGAAGTCAAGGGCGAAAATCTGTCTTCAACGTTGGTGGGATGGGTAAGACTGTTCCATAATCCTTTCCTTTTTTAACGATGTTCAAAATATTTATAAAGTTGAAAAAAATGCTGTGGAGGATTAGGGGAGCAGAGTTGTCTATAACATCGGCAGGAGGGCACATTTTAAGGCTTATTGTGGGGGGAGGGGAGAAGAGACTCATATTACAGTAGATGAATCAAATTTCTGAGGTAAACCTGTTGTACTCGTATATTATATACCAAATGATGTAGATGAAATAGTGGTACATATCATTATTACAACTCAGTGCTGTGAGCACATTCTGAAATTTGAATATATGCATAATAATAATTGACATGTTTCTACTTACGCATCCACAATGATCCACATTAAAATTTTAGGATATTTGTTTTATAACAATACAAATAATGACTTCCCCAAAACTATGAAAGAAAATCAATCAGGCCTATATTTGGCGCAACAATACTCTTATCTGAGCAAAATTATGATTACCACAATAGCATTATAGGAATTGTTACAGAAATTAAACAAATAGTTGAAAATAGACTACTAATAATTAATGACAATGAAATATTAAAGAATACGATTCTTTTTAAAAAATGAAACAAGTCAAAGGACATCAGTTTCCTTTGTGGCAGTCGGATAGAAATCATCATCATCACAATCTCAAATCGGATTATTGGGGGGGGTGGACAAGATTGTACGGAACATATTCCTCTTATGTCCCCGAGATTTGTGCCAGTGACTGAAGGGCCCTGGCACAATCTTTGCGAGTGACGGGGAGTGGTGGCTCTCTTGTCCTACCAGATCGGTGACCGTAATTCTACAGAATGCTTTAAATTTATGCCTGTGTCTGTGAGCTCCTTTACGATGAAGATTACAATTACGATGCATTTAGTTACGATTAAGGCATAACTATTTTAATACTATTATTTACATAACCGACATGCTTCAAAAATGCGTTGAACTAACCATTTCCGTTTTGTTCTATTTCCTTTATATTAGGGCTCGTACGTTCTGTTCAGAAACTATAGCTTAGTTCAAAATATATACAGTTGGAAATACTTGAATATGCCAGCGTATATCTAAAGCAAATGTAGGGTTACAAGGGATGAGGAGGAGTGAGAAGGGAAGTATTGCGCATGCGCATTCAACAGAAAGCACACGAAAACTCCGATGCTTTCAGTAGGCCTGGAAGCCCGAGGAAAATAGCATACGACAGGAGGAAAGACAGAAAATGTGCATCTGAGCGACGCGCATGCGTAGGTTCCTCTTGTCAAAGTAAGTCGAGAGAGTGCGCCAGAAGATTGCAGTGGAAATAATTGTGATAATTACAAGCAAACAATTTATATATAATGAAATACGTACTTTTTCTTATTAACAGGGGATGCCGGGCATACCGGCGTTCCCTTACGCTACGCCGCTGTCAATAACCATCACATAATCTTTAATACCTGGCATTACCCTGCTCACATCACTTTCATAAAAATAAATGTATAGTCTCAACAATTTCTATTGGCAAGCTCTTCCCTGTTTTAAATTTGAACCTTCCAAATACCTTTTTCTTTCAAAATAATTTGTGACTGCCGGACCATGTAGTTTGGTGCATTAAATTCACGCATTATATTTTTAACACTCAATTTTCAGATAAACATGTTAGAAGTATTATCTTCTTTGTTCTGCTTGTAGAACTTGAAAAGCTACGTTTAAGATTTTGGAGAACTAGATTCATCTCTATCGTTGTCATTTTCTGATGAAGAACTTTCAGCAGCAGCAGAAACTTTGTTTCAAAGATGAGGACATTTTTTTAACCTTTGATGTAGCATAGTGCTTGGATTTTATTTTTCTCTTATCAATGGAACATTGACCTAACTTTGAAGAGATGTGTTGAGTGTCTCAACAACCACTGAATTTGTTGTGAGGTCTGGGTCTTGATCCAATGTTTCTGAGGAAGAAGAATCTTCAACATTTTTATCATTAATAGTCTGTGTATTTTTTAACGTAGTGACTTCTTTCCTACATTGGTCACAAATCTTTGAGCCATTAGTTATTTGGGAAACAATTCAGGCATCCATGTTGTAAAATTTCTCAGCTTCTTTTCTGTCTCTAATCAAAGTATTTGATTTTATTAATGAACTACAACACTAAACTCTCAAGAAAGCATTTCTTTCCATGTTGAAACAAAGAAACACTTTAAGTTTACAGTTGAATATATATTTTCACGCGCGGTAATTAATCACTCAAATATACAGGGGTAGACCAAAACAATCTAAAAACACTTCATACAGGACACGTAAGTTTGGCCCTCCACTGTACAACACGTGTTGCGGTTGCCGATCGTTTTTTTTTTTTTTTTCAATGTGTCATGTGGACCTTCCTCTTCCGTCAGCAGTAACCAGTTCAACTGGTGTGTCGTGGTGTGAAAGTGGTGCGGTAAAATGGGCGACCTGACAGACTTCTAAAGAGGTATGATCGTTGGTGCCCGTCTGATTGGAGCTTCAGTGGCAACAGTGGCGAACATTGTGGGGGTATTGAAAGGCACTGTGTCCAATGTCACGAGGGCATACACAGTTTGAGCAAACGTCTGCAAAGCAAAACAGTGGTCGAAAGACAATCCTGTCAGATAGGGACCGGAGGGCATTAAAACGGATTGTAGCAGCTAAAAAGAAGACCACTGCAATGAAAATTACGTCTGAACTCAATTCCGGCCTACAAAACCCAGTTTCATTGAAAACAGTGCGACGGGAACTTCATAAAATGAAAATTCATGGCAGGGCCGCTATCGCGAAACCCCTGGTCTCAGCAGTAAATGCGAAGATGCGTATCCAGTGGTGCAAGGACCACAAGGCGTGGACTCATGATCAATGGAAACACGTAATTGGTCCGATGAATCTATCTTCACCTTGTTTCCAACAACCGGTCGTGTTTACGTATGGAGAACACCATCGCAGGCCTATGATACAGACTATCTGCTCCCAACTGTAAGCATGGGGGTGGTTCTGTTACAGTATGGGCAGTGACATCATGGTTTTCTGCAGGTCCCATCATAGCCCTGCATAAAATGATGAATGCTAAGCCGTATGGGGCCATTTTGGGGGACCAGGTTCTACCCATTGCCCAAATATTTTCCCTGGTGGTGATGACATCTACCAAGATGATTTGGCGCCCTGTCACGCTGAAAAAACGGTGAAATCATGGTTTGAGGAGCATGACCAGGAGCTATCACATCTCCCCTGGGTCCCACAATCACCAGATCTGAACATCATTGAGCCATTGTGGTGTGAGTTAGAAAGGTGTGTTCGGTCTCATTACCCTCCACCAGCATCCCTTAAGGAACTGGGGCATGTTTTGGAGAAACAATGGTACAAAATTCCACACACCACGATTCAGAAGCTGTATACGTCCATTCCACGTCGGATCCAAGCTGTTTTGGATGCAAAAGGAGGCCCCACACCATACTAGGTATGATTTTCAATTGCAAACGTTTCAGATTTTTTGTCCCACCCATGTATGTTTTGTTACTAAGCCTGAGAAGGAACACAAAGTTATGTAACAACTCTAGAACACATCCACTTAGCAAGAACAGTAGTCACTGAATGACAGTGTAATGCAAGACTTCTTGCTGGAACTAGTCTATGCCTGATTCAGCTTGTTACAACCTGCAAAGAAACAGGTAGCACCCCGCACAGTGGCGTAGCAGCTGCCCCCGCAACCCCCGCAGTGCGGGGGGGCCCCGATGTATAGGGGCCCCGAAGTCTTGCGATGAATAAAGTTTTAAAGAAGTAGAACTTCCACCTTACTTGTGTCGGCTTTACAAGTGGGGCCCCTTCTCTATACTTTGCGGGGGGGCCCGCAAAAGTGTGCTACGCCACTGACCCCGCATCAATATCTCCTCAAAGCAATGATGCACATTTTATAAAATATTAGTGTTGTAGAGTTGGCAAAAACCACGTTAAAAAAAAACATCTGGTTTAATAATGGTTTAAAGCACCCTGCTGTTGTACCAGTGCTGTATGTGTATTTTTTTTTTTTTTTTTTTTTTTTTTTTTTTTTACAAACCACGTTTATTTACAGTTACATTTTTAATTTTGAAACTTGTATTATTTTATTAATTTTTATAAAACTAAAGTACAAAAGTATCAACACTTTAACTTAGCTTTAAGTTAAAGTTTTTAAAGTATGGGCTAATAAGTATTACCATCAGATTACAAGTCTGTATGATATATTTTACACCCATTAATTACTGTACTCTTCATGTTAGTGTTCATATTTATTCCCACAAGTAAAAAAAAAAAAAAAAAAAAAAAAAAAAAAAAAACTGGTTCAGGGTATTAATGAAATTTCTAGTGTTAGTTTTCATTTTTTTAAAAAAACAATGAACCCATAATCATCCAAAATTCATATTTTGCCAGGTATTTTGCAACAATACAATATTAATATGGAATTAATTTCAAAATTTTAAAATATGTACTTTTTGAAACGAACTAAAATTTTGATTTTGAAAAACAAAATTATGTATATAGCCTATATAATGTTGTATACAACAGAAAAGGGCATGAAAAATGCTGTAAAATGACACCTCAACCAGCTCTCTAGTTCAATTAGAAGAGCTCCAATTCCAATTTCAAAATACATTGAACATGCTATTTTGGGCTTCTTTTTTTTAAAAATTTTACTAGCCCTGTGTTCAATACCGGTTGATATATAAAGTTGATATTTGGTATTTTTCTAAGGCTATACGAATAGTATCCCCGTACAAAATTTCATTAAAATCTAAGATTGTAAGGTAAATTTTGCTTTCAAATTGTGTTGATTTGACTTGGAACGGCTTGGTGGGATGAATCGAGTGGGACAACTCCAAGAAAAGTTACGGACACGGTGTTTGTCCGCCACAATGCTGATTTGGCGTGAGCTAGGATCGAACCAAGGACCCCATGCACGAGAAGTGAACGCTCTACCACCGAGCCACCGCGACCCGTAAAGAAAAAGAGAACTGGATGTACAATTCCAAAATGTACTGTAAGAGAAAAAAAATAAAATAAAACCTACATATAGCATCAGTAATTTCTGTTGTGTAGGCTTCTATTATGTAAGTAATGGGGCTCCCTTCTGCTATCGTGTTCTCTAAAATATCACTCGTTTACTCATTTCTGACATAGGGACCCTACGATCTGCATGGACTGGTTGCATAACTGGACATACAAAGGACCCCATTAGATTCAATAGCTTAGGCCCTCATCAATCTTAAATCTGGCTCTGGACGTGGGACGTGAAACTTATTTTCTTTAGAACTCCAAAATCGATATCTATGTAGTAGACATCTTCATTGGAACTAAGGCTGACCAATTTACTTTTTTTTTAAAAAAAAAAACATTCTGTTTGTTGAGTTTGTTCGAAATTATAATTTGAAATAGTTCATGAGAGACTAAGTGATGAATTTGTAACTATATATGGCATTTATATGTTACGTGCAGTCACGTTATCTATTATTATTTTAATGTTACATTATTTCATGAGTCCAAATATATTTCATGATTTTAAAGTAAATATTTGGTCTAGGAATTAATTCGTGCGGTTGGTACGCACACATTGAAGCTGTAGTACAAACACAAAATACATAAACACCTTAAAAAAAATATTGTCCATCGCTAGCCACCACTTTCGCCCATCTGTCAGGCAATGTACGGATTCCGTGGCGAAAGAAGTCCTCATCCTTGGAAGCGATCCAGTCAGATACCCATGTTTCGATATCTTCTGAAGAAGTAAACCGCTGTCCAATCAAATCGTTGTTCATGCAATCGAACAAGTAGTAGTCCGAAGGAGCAACGTCTGGTGAATACGGCGGGTGGGGTAAAACTTCCCATCCGACATTTTCTAAATAGGTTTTGACCGGTTTTGCGACATGTGGGCGAGCGTTATCATGTTGAACAATAAGTTTATCATGTCTGTTCTCCCATTCTGGTCGTGTTCTGGCCAGAGCTTGCTTCAAACGCATTAATTGTCGTCGATAACGTTCTCCATTCATAGTTTCACCCGGTTGCAGCAGCTCATAGTACACCACACCTTTCATATCCCACCATATGCACAGCATAACCTTTGCACAGTGAATATCTCGTTTTGGTTGTGATGGACCTGGTTCACCTGGTTTCACCCAGGCCTTTTTTCATTTAGGGTTCTCGTAATGGATCCACTTCTCATCACCCGTAATAATTCGATGCAGAAACCCCTTTCTGCTCTGTCGTTGAAGCAGCAATTCGCAAATGGTTTTTCGTCTTTCAACGTCTCTGTCTTTCAATTCATGTGGAACCCAATGTGACATCTTTTGAATCATTCCCAGGCTTTCAAGCGTTTGGAGACTGTTGTTTGATCAACGCCTAATGCTGCTGCAAGTTGTTCCTGCGTTTGACACGAATCTTGCTCGAGCAATGCTGTCAATTCTTCGTCTTGAAATTTTTTTGGCTGTCCAGCTCGCTCTTGGTCTGCCAAGCCGAAATCACCACTTCTAAACCGTGCAAACCACTTCTGACACGTTCGCTCAGCTAGAGCATGGTCACCATACACTTCCACCAAAATACGATGACTTTCAGTCGCACTTTTCTGCATGTTAAAGTAATGCAGCAGGACACCCCGCAAAAACACTTTATCAGGCACAAATTGCGCCATGTTCACTTAACTACAAACTGGTGTTGTTGACGCTTTAATCCACTGCCCTATACTACGAACGATACGCGATGACAGGGGTTTGCAACACATGTGTGGATACACAGAACTGTGGGACGCTCCGTTCGTTGCGCCATCTCTTGTCCACCCGCACGAATTAATTCCTAGACCAAATATTAAATTGTTAAATGTAGCTTTTTTTTCTTTGAATGAATCAGTTCTTCTCTGCCTCTTCAATTATTAAGCAAAACTTGTTAGTTAGATTATGTAAAGTCAGATCATATCACCTTCCTTGATAATTACAAGGCATGGTGATAATTACAACACCAATAACTACGTACACTAAACGGGAATCAAACCAGAGGCCATGTGCATCAAAGGTGTCGTCATACAGAGATAATTATCTTTAATTAGAGAATGTGGTGTCGTAACATCACTGCTGTGATACAGTAAATACATTTTCTGAACATTATTTGTTTCGTAACCTAATTTTATTTTTAGTTTTGAAAAATGTTGGATTAGGATGTCGCAACAAAGGAATAGAAAAAAATTGAATTGACTTTATGAAAGTATATTTCACTTTCATGCTGGTGTACCGGAAGTCTCGCCGCCTACACAATAGCTTCCACCCATCTCCTCTGGGGATATATTGATTGAATTCTATCCATTCTTGGAGATGAGGAAGTTGATGAAGGGCAGGATGGTGTGAGGTGTGTGTAGTGTGTGGGCGAAGAGAGAAGATAACAAGTAACCGCAGCCGGAAGTAGCATGGGAAGAGTTGGAACGGGAAGGGGAAAAGATTCTTTAGCTTTTTATCCACCTACATTTTCAGGGTAGCCTCATCCGGAGTTCGAGCAAATTTCCTGTAACAAAGTGTATGTGTTTCCTCAGTCTTACAAGGTGAACATGTAACTGGTTGAACATTCCTTTCTATATGAGGGTTGTTTCAAAAGTTCTAAGCTACCTATGAACGGAGCAGCATAAAGTTTATGAATGATGTTTTTTTTTTCTTTTAAACATAGTCTTCTGACAAGTCAACATATTTTACCCATAGAAAATCAAGTGCGTTAATGCCGCTAGTAAAAAAGATTTGTTGAAAGCGTGTAAAATGTCATATACGACATGCATGACGTCATCTGTGTCAAAATGAGTACCTTCCAACTTCTTTTTGAGCTTTGGAAAAAGATTAGTCAGGTGCCAAATCAGGCAAATAAGGTGGATGTTGAACCAATCCGTAGCCGCAGTCGTGAATTGCTGCCATTGTGATGACTGACTTATAGCTACAGTCATTGTCTTGATGGAGAAGCACACCTGTGGTCACGACACTTCTGCCGAATATTATCGCTCAACTGTCGTAGACTTCATAGTACTCCCCAGTCACTGTTAGCCCCCTTGGAAATAATCCAACATTACTATCCCTTCCGAATTCCAGAAAACTAGCCATCAATTTTCAGCTGAGAACACTGACTTGGTCTCCTTTGGAGAGAGAGAATGTGGGATGTTTCCACTGCTTGGAACTTTGAACTCTGGTTGGTAATGGTGGATCCATGTCTCATCTACGATTATAAATCGAGTGCGAAAGGCAACTGGATTTGTCCGAAAGAGATTAAGATTGTTGTTTTGAAATGTTGCGTCTCCTGAGCTTTTGATCAGGTGTCAAAAGTTTTGGCACCCTTGTTCATTCCCAGGTATTGAGTGATAATTCGATTAACGCTTGCAGTAGATAAGTCCACTGTCTTAGCAGTCTGTCTGTTGGTCATTCGCCGACCGTTCATGATGATTTCATGTACTTTGTCAATGCTCTTCCGAGTTAGTGCTACCACGGGCCTTCCTGATCGAGTGCCATCATCAATTTTTTCCCCTCTTAAATTCGGCTTCCATTTCTTCAGGTGGCATATGAAGGGGTACTATCACCTAAAGTAGCAACCACGTCGGCGTGGATCTCCTGTAGGTTTAAACTTTTCTTCTGGAGATATTCAATAACAGCTCTCGCCTTCAATTTCTCCATTTGGTCACACTGTACTCACTCTTTAGTTTTTCTGGACCTGTAACAACTGAAAAAAGTCGATATTAATACCAATTTGATATGACATCATAGAAAGGTTCAATAAATACGGCCTAAAAGCATTGTGTGTCTAGTTCTAACTAATATTTCTTGATTAGGCTTAGAACTTGTTAAAAATCCCATATACTTCTTCATGTAACGTTATATATATAGTGAAATCTCTGAATAACAGACGGACACCAGTGGAACATGAATTTTTGTCCGTATTGAGAGGTGTTCGTTAGAGAGGTTACAGAAATTTATTTCTCACAACGGTAATTGTGTGCTGTAACATACAGGAAATACAGTGTGTATGAACGTAAGTACGGAAAATTCAATATGAAAATACTCTATTTAGTACGTATTTAAATTACTGGGAGGGATGAAACAGAAATTCATTTCTGTTAAATAGTATTATTGCTCGGAAATGTGTTAATATATTTCTGTACCGGTACTGCAAAAGATAATGCGTGTATGTTAATTTTCTTAAGTATATATAATCTTGTAAGCGTTTCTAATTTATTTCAAATTATCAGAACCTTCTCAAAAGATGCGTTAGGAACCAACTAATCGGCTAAACTCTTTTGTTTTAGCAAAAAAGGAATATTTTTTTCCTCTAGAAGGGTAATAAAACTCATTAGCAAGTGTCCTCTGAGAATCCTCAGTACGGTTGCAGAAGAAACATGTTTGTGTGTGTGCGTTTGTGTACTTGCGTAGTATCTTCGTTGGCGGAATGGATGAAAAGGCATATCGGAGTGTATATGTTGACCCAGCCCCAATAACAAAGAATGTCATCTTAGAGAAAGTGAAAAAGGAAGCCGGGAAAACTCTCACCCAGACTTGTTCCAGTATCATAAGTTGTTAATAATAATAATAAGAAGAAGAAGAGAGGAAACATTGCTCGTTGAAATGTTATTGCAAAATAAACAATGTTTGATTATGTTATCTATGAAATTGTCAGGAAAGATGCAAGGCCCAGAGGCAAAAGGACTAAATTTGTTAGGGAAGGGAAGATAGTTCGCATAGAATTCTTGGCCATACGACTGACCCTGCATGAGTGTTATCGCGTAGTGAAGGTTTTCTAGGATTTCCACCAGAAAGCAGTTTATTGTGGGCAGAAAAAAGGAAGAATTTCAAGTTCAACTTAAAGCTGTTCGTTTGATGGTTCACGAGGTCTAGACTCGCGATAGATACGCTTGTGAGGAATAATATATCGCAGAACAGAATAATTCCTGTCCGTTATGAAGAGGTTATTGAAACGTCTGGGGGATAAAAGGGCTATCCGCGTCCGTAAAAGGGAGGGTTTTGTTCCATTAGGGAACACATATTTTTGCCGGGACAAAAAAAAAAAATGTGGCCGTCTTATAGAGGTGTCCCTTAAGGAAGGGTTCACTATATATATATATATATATATATATATATATATATCAGGGGTTCCAGAGCGACTCAGACTACCGTTTTCACAAGAACGGTACATGCTATCAAGTTGAAATAAAAAATTGCATCACAAATGTGGGTCCAAAGAATCCGTAGAAATTATTCACAAAATCCCGAATGTCCCCCTTCGTGGTGTAATGGGGGGCACATGCGCCGTTCTTGCGATTTTCAAATGGGAACGGTATGTTTCGAATGCACATTCGGAAAGGTGGGGAAAAAATAAGATTACCCTACGAAACATTTGTCCGTACTACCTAATTTTTTCCGTGTACCATTTTTTTTTTTTTTCAAAAAAAAATGAACGTGCGCGAAATAGAGTATACGGAGTTTACTAAGAAGATAATGTAAGCACCGTCACAGTTTCGGGAAGTGCAAGACACACGCTTTCCAATAATATGCCACATGGTGACTAAGGGTCAAAAAAAAGAAGAAGAAGAAACTGCGTGACCCAAAAAAACGGGGTCCAAAGTAAGGTCAGAACTCGAAAATTTCAATTGGAAAGGGCAATCGAGTAATACCTCGTTGCATAGGTCTCTGCAAATGTTACAAGAGTTCGAACACGATTTTGGAATCCACTAACTACTTTCAACATGGCGACCATATCAATATCGAAACCCTGAATTTCTAGTTCATCATGAAGAAATAATGTAACTTTATCCGCCCTTCACACTATTTCCAGGCTTAGGACTGGCAACGATTTCTACTCACAATAAGGAATTCGTTGGCGTGTTTAATGGCTGCATCGCAAACTGAAAAGGTCCTTCATTGTACAGAAAATGATCGCTGCAACGTTGCTTGACAAAAGATAGTACATTAGTCTTAAGTGAAATAAAAAAAAAAAAAAACGAAACACAATGAGAAACGAATGATGAACGAAAACGAAAAGAATAGGTAAAGCATTGACTTCGATGCACATTTACCAACTTACAGTAGATGTTCGAAATGCCTGCCCTGTGCCTCGTGCATTTCTGCACACGGTAACTGGGATGATTCTGTGCCGCAATAATTTCTTCCTCGCTAATCAGCCTGCATGCAGCAACTATGCGCTCCATCATGTTGTCCCTTGTTGTGGAGCGATGTTGATAAACGATTTCTTTAAGTCGTCCCCATAGATAATAATCTAAACTGTTAAGCCTGGTGACCTAGGAGGCCAGAGCACAGGTCCACTCCTACCTACCCAGAGACCACGAAATATTGCATTCGCCTGATTCCTCGCTGTGAGTTCAAAATGTGCTGGGCAACCATCTTGTTGTAGCCACATGTGTGTCCTGATGTGTAAGGGGACGTTTTCGAGAAGAATGGGCAATTGTTCTTGCAGAAATGTACGGTAAATAGCACTCGTAAGACTCGCTTCAAAAAAATGAGGTCCAATTATTCTTCTGTCAATGATTCCACACCACATATTCAGACCATCTCCGTTCATGATCAACCTCTTCCATCCACTGTGGGTTTACGGCGGCCCAATAATGCATGTTGTGACGATTTATCTGACAATCACTTTTAAATGTAGCCTCATTAGACCACAATACTATTTCGTCAAAGAATCGAGAATTTGCATGCACTTGAGCTTGAGACCACATGCAAAAGTCGAGCTTGCTTTGAAAATCAGTGCCATGTAGCTCTTGATTCAAGGAAATATGGTATGGATGAAACGAGTTAGCCTTCAAAATGCTTGACACCGTAGTTGCGCTGACACCAGAATCGCGAGCAACTTGCCTGATACTCGTGTGAGGATTAACATGAAAGGCTGCAAGTACATCAGCAGACTTATTATCTCGAACAGGCCGAGCTATGCGTTCATTCCTGTGACTGCTAGAAGGTTGACCATTTCTACTTCTGCGTAGACGTTCGGCAAGTTTGCAAAACACACGTGTCTTGAACGACGTTCCCGATCGGAATACGTAGCAGCATATACACGAGCAGCAGCGGAACAATTTCTTCGGCATTACCCGACACCATGAGCATATCAAATGCTTCTTCGTTTGTGAAAGGCATTTCAACTTACATGCCACGATTTGCCAATGCGAAGTAATTGACAGAAATGCACACGACCAGGAGGAATGTACGTTAACAAATCCAGACTTTCTACACAATCCTTTTGATGACGCAACGTCTTGCAACAGACAACGGTGAATGAAACCAAGATTGGAGTGGCGTATTCATGTTATCAGTGGAAGCACACTATAAGTGGCAGAAGAGCTAGGCACACCTCCACCTGTGCGACATAACTTGCGTTGAACCGGGCAGTGTGAAAAGCTTACGCGCAGTCAAATGGAACTTGTTTCTTTGTGATACTATTACGTGCCCGCCCTTCTTTTTTGGTCAAGTGGGCAACTTCACTAGTACGTTTTATTTCTTCATGACGAACCAGAAATTCAGGGTTTCGATATTGATATGGTCGCCATGTTGAAAGTGGTTAGTGGATTCCAAAATCGTGTTCGAAATATTTTAATATTTGCAGAGACCTTTGCAACGAGGTATTACTCGATCCCCTTTCCATTTGAAATTTTCGAGTTCTGACCTTACTTTGGACCCCGTTTTTTTGAGTCACGCAGTTTTTTTTGACCCTGAGTCACCATGTGGCATATTATTGGAAAGCGTGTGTCTTGCACTTCCCGAAACTGTGACGGTGCTTACATTATCTTTATTAGTAAACTCCGTATACTCTATTTCGCGAACTTTTTTTTTTTTTTTTTTTTTTTTGAAAAAACAATTGTACACGGAAAACTTTAGGTAGTACGAACAAATGTTTCTTAAGGCAATCTTATTTCCCCCCACCTTTCCGAATGTGCATTCGAAACATCGTTCCCATTTGAAAATCGCAAGAATGGGGCATGTGCCCCCCCCCCATTACACCACGAAGGGAGACTTTCGGGATTTTGTGAATGATTTCTACGGATTCTTTGGACCCACATTTATGATGCAATGTTTTATTTCAACTTGATAGCATGTACCGTTCTCGAGAAAAAGGTAGTGTCTGAGTCGCTCTGGAACACCACCCTATATATATTCCTTAGGAAATATCTTAAAAATATGGGATTGAAATACTAACTACCATTCAATTCCACTTATTTCATCTATAGCAATGCCACTCAACGGAAATACGACATACGGTTATGGCTTTCTCTTCCGAGGGATTTGCCTAATATCAAGCCAGTCTGAGCATCGGAGATGGTACGTCCTCCAACTTTGACCCGATTTGCTTTCCTTTTCCGCATCCTGGCTCGAGTACAATGAAACTCATAGTGTTTGTAGAGCTCAATGTGTAGTCTCACTTCCATAAAACTTCAACGGAGCTCGCTCCCTCTTTTGGGCGATATTCAAAATATGTCAAAAATATGCGCGCCTTATGGGCATTTCCAATGCATTGATGACCCCTTTTTGGCCATAACCGTGGGACGTAAAACTTAAAGATTTCATTTCATTCCATTTTTGGCCATGTTCCCCGTGAGCTATGGCCACCATTGTTTATATGTGAAGATCTTAGGTCACGACCTCTTCCCACACTAAATTGCATACGTGCAACGCAAACGGAAAAATTGGACACTTTTGGAACAGTTTCTTTAGATGGTAACTCTTGTCAACTCGTGAAGCAAGAAAATATTGGAATATCCATCACTTCCTGTATCCAAATACTAAACGAAGAGCAAAATGGCGCTAACAACCTGATGCACTTCAGTAGGGAAAAAATAGGGGATAAAAGAAAAAGGGAAGACTATAACAAAGTATAAAGAGCTTGTATCTTGGTATATAAGATACATTATGTTAGCACTTTAAAGAAATTAAACATGAAACAAAAATTACCCTACTGTGAAAAACAGTCGCAACAAAAAGAGTTGTGTTGTAGTGTAGCCCAGTCAATGAAAGTCAAAAAACATCAAAGTTCGGAAAAAATTTGGGTAAAGCTGATTTTCTCTCAAGTGATAGACCACTATGAGAGGAACATTTTCCCAAAAGTCCCCGCCCCTCCCCCTGGAGCTTCTCCCCCCACGCCCCTTCAAAGTTAAAAAAATGGGCGTTTTAGAAAAAAGGCCATATCTTCAAAACTAATGGACATATTGACATGCTTCTTCTTTTCTCGTAATCTGTTAAATGTGCTCTACAATTTCGTATTCCTTAAAGTTTTTCATAAACCTAATGGTTTCTTAGCAATTTTAACCTAAAGAGTAAAAAATGAAAAAAATTGCCCGCGCCATTTTGTTTTTCCTCTTATATTTCCTTAGTGAGTTGTGATATGGAAAAATGTTTCAAATAAATCTTAAAGAGCATAAAATTATCTTTCCAACGGTGTTTATATGGTGGGGGTTACTCTTAAAATTAGCCATGTAACGAGGTAACTTTGAAGACGAGCGGGCTCAAATTTTCGCCTCAAATATCATGGAAGGATAAAATGCATAACACTAAGTAAATGTGTTAAAACAGAAGTGAAGGTGAAGCGAACTCCGTTGGGAACATTTAATCCTGAAACTATTCGTATTCTTTCGTATGCCAAAAAAAAAGTCACCGTAGTAGGCTCTCCGATATTTTTGTGGAAGATTTTAATGACTTGAAAGTTACCAGAGGATTTGAATGTCGAACGGTACACCCCATATTTCCAATGAATGTTTTGTGGATTGCAGGCGCAGATATGCAGCCTGGGTGGAATGGATTCATGACCTCCGTAATGAGTAGAAGAGAAGATTGTGAGGATACATATATATTAGGAATTCCCTTTATAAACATTGATCCTAGCAATTCATCAACAATTTTCTCTGCTCTCAGTTATGCTGCAGAACAATGTCAGAAGCAACGCCGTGCCTGTATTGTTACGTTCTATCAACCATTGTTTTTAAAGGCGGCTGAAATTGTAGCGTCAGCAAATCCCAACAGTGAAGTGTCAAAAATTATTCTTAGGCTAGGAGGATTCCATCTATTATGTCTTTTATGGGTGCTATTGGAAAGATAATAGACGGGAGTGGTTTGAAAGACCTATGGGCTACACTTTACGGTAAACTGACTGTGAACCACATTTGAATGGTCACGCATACGCAAGAGCTGTCCGAGCATATAGCCTTACTGGTTGTGCGATTGTTAAAATGATGAAGAGCATTTTTCCTGAAATAAATGGTTCTCTTGCAAAGTCTAAATATTTCTAAAGATCTTCTTGAAAAGTTTTAATGAACAAGATGTTCTAGAAGAACCAGCTGTTAAAGAAGCTTTGAGCAAATTTAACGATTCCTTGCAGGAAATTAGGACTTTAAGCAGAATAATTAAGCTCTGGGTTAATCTCCTTAGGTGCATTAATCTCCTTATAATGCTGTTTGTCTTTGCAGAAAGATCAGGAAACTGGGATTTACATATGAATACAACAATTCAAATTCTCCCATATTTTCGTACTGCCGGACATCTCCCCTATGCTAAATCCGCCCACTTGTATGCACAAGAGATGTGCAAACTTGAATCAAAACTCACAAATCAAGAAGTAGTTCTTTTTAAGGAGAAAGGATTCTTCACTATTAGGCGGAAATGGAAGTACTGGTCAGGAACGTGGTCTGATATGTGCATAGAACAAGATTTGATGCGACCCATGAAATCTGTTGGAGGACTGACACATGGCCGTGGCATTACTGGCAATACTCTTTCAAAATGGGTACTTGGAACACCATTCTTTCTCAAAGTCCATGAGGCTGTAGAAGATTTTTTCGGAACAGCAATGCAGTTTAGCGAACAGCACGTGTAACTACGAGAATCCAGAAAGAAGAAAGACTTGTCAGACTTACAGAAGTTTACAGCTTGGTTACAAGAACACAATCCTTTTACAAAGTTGTCTGGTGAACTGGTCTCTTTGGCCACTGGGTTTGTTTGTGATGATTCAATAAACTGTGATCAAGCATACGATGTCGGTTTGTCTACCATGCACAAAATTAAAGGTAAAAATTTCCAAGAACTCAAACTGCATAGAAAAGATATGGTGAAGACACAGGCAGCACAGAAGTCAGCAAGAGTAAGATCAAAAGAGGTCAATATCAATTCTCAACAGCTTTTTAATCGGATATTGTGTGCCTGTGATAGCGCCAGCAAATTAAAGACATTACGAATATGAATTGGCAGTACGCCCACCAGCTCTGTTTGACGAAGTTTCTCTTCGAAAAGGTACAAAATCATCCTTGATGAAAGTTTTTGAAGAAGGAATCATCGAAGAACTAGATGTAAAGGATTCAACATATATTGTAGACGGAGGGTTTCTTCTTCACCATCTGCCATGGCCAAAAAATTGTACCTTTGGAGCTGTCTTAGAGAACTATTGTACACATGTTCTTAATAAATATGGTCAAAAATCTATCGTTGTTTTTGATGGTTACCCTAGTGAGCCTACCACGAAAAGTGAAGAACAAAACTGGAGAGCGGCGAAAAAATCTTCGTGACATAATTTTTTTGTCAAAACACAGTCTGTGCCACGGGAAAAGACGAGTTCTTAGGTAATAGAAACAATAAGAAGAGATTATCGTTGGCTCTGGGGTCTGAACTCGTGAAACGGGGATTGACTGTAATTACAGTAGAGGAAGACGCAGATGTTGACATTGTAATGACGGCCATTCAACAGATGAAAACTGCTTCAAAAGTTATTGTTGTAGGATCTGATACTGACCTGGTAGTCTTACTTACTACTTTGTCTCCTGAGAAAGAAAGTGCTTCTGTTTACTTTTGTAAAGAGAAAGGTGGTGTGACTCCTAACACACGGTACTTCAGGATCGAAACATTGATTGAAAAGTTTGGAGATTGCCGGCAACTACTTTTGTTCTGTCATGCGTTTACAGGATGTGACACGACATCGTGTTTTTATGGTATGGGCAAATTAAAAGTAATAGATATGCTCAAATCACCGGAATTTCAAAACTGGGCCAGAGTGTTTTTGGATATTTCAAAACCTAAGGAGAAATATTATCTACAGGTGAAAAATTAGTTTTGGCTTTGTATGATTTGGGAAAATACTCAAATTTGAATGAAGCCCGATACCACAGATTTTTGTCTTTTACAAAGAAAAGTTCACTAAGATCTAACTTTGACCTGGCCAAACTACCTCCAACTTCTGAAGCGTGTAATGAACATTCGCTCAGAGTATTTTTGCAAGTACAGAAATGGTTAGGAAATAAACTTCCTGACACAGAATGGGGTTGGAGGATAGAATTAATTAAAGAAAACGGACGCTCGAAAAAGACATTGAAACCTATTCCCACATCCAAGCCATTTGCACCAGACGAGCTTCTGTACATAATATCATGTTCGTGTAAGCAAGGATGTAGGCAATACTGTAAATGTAAAATAACTAAAATAGATTGCTCTGCAATGTGTGAGCACTGTATGGGCTGTCTTGCCTAAATTCACATTTCTATTCCGAGGAAGAACTTGTAGAATCATCATCCGAAAATTAAATAGTATACTGTATAGCTACGGAAGATTAAGTTGAAAATACTGCAGTAAGCATAGCGGACATGTTCAAAATTAAGATGTAAACATAATAAAAAATGTTATAGATATATTTTCATACGCTAATTGACTGAGGAGATCCAAGGCAAAAAATAGGGAAAGGAAGAGCAAACAAAATATTTCAAATTTTTATAGTTTATTTGTTTATCTGGAAATTATTAGATTTATAAAAAAAATAGAAAATAAAATAAAATAATTTTATCACTTTTTAAGAATAAAACAGAATGTGAAAATTATTAGTGTGTTGAATAGTTTTGGAGATAATGCCTTTTGTCAGAAACGCCTATTTTTAAATTTGGAATGGTAATGGGGATAGAGTAAGGGTTAAAGCTTCACAGGGGAGACAGGACTAAACAAAAATACTTTTCTAACAATGCAGTGGTTTATTATTTTTTAAAAAAGCTTTGTTATTATTATTTTTTTCTTTCGAAATGAAACATAGTGACAGATATTTGAGGCGAAAATTTGAGCCCGCTCGTCTTCAAAGTTACCTCGTTACATGGCTAATTTTAAGAGTAACCCCCACAATATATACACCGTTGGAAAGATAATTTTATGCTCTTTAAGATTTATTTGAAACATTTTTCCATATCACAACTCACTAAGGAAATATAAGAGGAAAAACAAAATGGCGCGGGCGATTTTTTTCATTTTTTACTCTTTAGGTTAAAATTGCCAAGAAGCCATTAGGTTTATGAAAAACTTTAAGGAATACGAAATTGTAGAGCACATTTCACAGATTACGAGAAAAAAAGAAGCATGTCAATATGTCCATTAGTTTTGAAGATATGGCCTTTTTTCTAAAACGCCCATTTTTTAACTTTGAAGGGGCGTGGGGGGAGAAGCTCCAGGGGGAGGGGCGGGGACTTTTGGGAAAATGTTCCTCTCATAGTGGTCTATCACTTGAGAGAAAATCAGCTTTACCCAAATTTTTTCCTTGCAAAAACCTTTATTGACTGGGCTAGTGACTTCTGAGTCATTATTGATTCCTAAAAATAGCACTGACAATAGGAACAGTCATATTTACGCGCTTTCTTTCAAATGCAAATTTTCTGTACACAGTACTCCTCTTACAAAAGAGCAGAAACCATTACATTCCCAACATTTCCCTCTACAATTCCTGTCTGACAAGAATCACGTTGGTATGTGATACCCAGTGGTGCTATTCAGCCGGTTCTCACCGGTTGTTAAAATAGGTTATTTCGAGTTCCCAGAACCGTTTGTTATATCCAAAAATAACAGTAAATTTACCCAGTTATACGCAGGAACAGTAAATTTTAGTTTAACTTTTTTTTTTTTTTTTTTTAAGCTACAGGGTTAAACATATGATTTCTCAGAACAAGGTATAAGCATTGATTTCTTAATCCCAAATGCTCAGATACCAAGAATAAGAATTGGGATCACATGAGTGTAGTGGTGAGGGTTATTTGTACTTTAAACCATTACCATTATCAATAATTTTCGATCCATTACTGGATGAGGTCTTCCCAGTACTTTTTGACAACCATCTATCTTGAATAATTCGTTCTCAAGATATTAGCAGTTTTATCTAATTTTGCCACACCACGTTGCATTAGGATGTTGTGTAGGTCTCTACTTGTCACTTGGAGTATCCAGTAAAAAATTGGTTTTTGTCTATCTTGTTTTGTTTATTTCCTAAGAGAGTTATATTTATTCATCTACTCTTTACTCTCTCTCTCTCTCTCTCTCTCTCTCTCTCTCTCTCTCTATATATATATATATATATATATATATATATATATATATATATATTATCACCATTGGTAATATCACGAGTAATATTACTCGTGAAACTTATGTAAGTATGTTGTACACCTGTATATACCGTTAGAGAAGAAATGCATAGGTACCATATTTGGGAAATGGACCTTGTCTTGAAAGCAATGTTAATCAATTCAAAAATTATTATTGAGTCAAAGATTAAACAAATTTATACATGTTTCTACAAAATGTTAACTCTTTTCTTATATATATAATTTTATTTTTCAGTATTCTGGTATCCGTATAGGACCTGTCGTTAAAAGGGATGTGATGAAGGCATCAATAATGTTGGAACATGACAGCCAGTAAGTTTTTCTTCTTCTTCTGTGAGAAATCGTAAATATGCAGAATACTAATTGGTAATGAAAGTTATAGTGTTTATCACAAGTCCAGGACCATAGACCTACTTCGTTTGTGAGTAAATACGAAGAAACGGAAAAAGAAAGAAGTTGTTGAAAATAAATGGTTTACAGTCTAAAATGATGGCTGTTTTCCAATCGCACTAACCGTTTGGCCTCTACACAAGTAAGGCGCCCTATGTTTAATGAAAACACGAAAACGCAACGTTTTCAGTTCAGCAGGCTGCTAGAACGTAACATAACATAAGGGAATACAAAAATTACGAGGGAACGTGCACATTGAGAAACCTAAAACACTTCGAATCAAATTTTTCAGTAATGCTGTATTTTTAGTATGGTGAGGTGGAAACAGAAAGAGCTTGCTGAACTGCAACGTTGATTTTTTCATTTAACATAGGGTGTCTTACTAGTGTGAATCCAAACGGCTGGTGTTATTAGAAAAAATGCACCGTTTTAGATTGAAATCCACCTATTCCCAACAACTTCAAATTTTTTGTATCTTTAAGCATACAGAAGTTGGCCTATGATCCCGAACTTCTGGTATACCTTGTATATTCTTTCGAATAATCTCAGACATTATCTCGAGTAAACGTGTAGTAATTCATATTAAGTGTAGTAGTTCATACTTCGTCGTAATTGAATGCGAGTGTTGTTGTGAATATATCAAAATATAATTTTAAACGACCTCTGACGTGCTTTTTTTAATATATTTTTTTTAAAAAAGTTACCATTTGTTAAGTATTGAGGAGTGCATTGGAGGATCTATTGTCAATTGTAATAAGATGACTGAATTGTAATGTATACTTGAACTCCTTTGCGTTGTAATAGTGACACAGTTAAACAGTACGTCATCACCAGTCACATTCATAGTAACTTGTAGGCAATAATTAGTTATTGTAGTTAAGCTAATTATGATATCCGTTCGTTATTCTTAGCACGTATTCGTAGAAAGCAAGATCAGTTCGCTATTGGTAAGACATTCATAGAAGTCAGGCGTACGTTTTCAGATAATGTCGATTAAATTAAATAATTGGATATTAATATTATAACCAACTAAAATGCATATGCTCTCTCTTTCAAGACCAACCTGGGTTCACAAATGCTTCCTTTCGGAGTTATAGGCTGCTGAAAACCTGAAAAAATGAACTTTAAAGTTCCATAGGTCCAAAACTATGAAACCTACCGTAGTCGGGTGGAGACTTCACTTAGGAACTATCTAAAAATGCATATTTCAGAATCCTAAGGTACTCACGCAACAATTTTTAATGAGAGAGTTTGGCTACTGGCATATAATTTGAACTATTCATCAACTACCTCTATAAAGATTGTTGCGGAAGTACTGCAGGTATCTGAAACTTGGATATTTGGATAGGGTACATACTAGTTCCTAAATGAAGTCTTAATCCAACTACACGGTAGGTGCTATAGTTTTAGAGCTATGGACTTTCATGAAGTTTTTTTTAATGTTTTCGGCAGCCTATAGCTCCGAAAGGAAGCATTTGTGCACCCAGGTTGGTCTATAAATTTTGTCTTATCTTGGTGTCAGGAATCACCTCCCAAACCTTGTCGGTGTTGTTTTAAAACACCCTCTATATAATTGATGGATTCGTAAATCAACGCTATGTCTCAACATTTTTTACGACATTGTTACATCATCAAATTGTTTGTTAGCTGTAGTGCCTAAAGCAGGATATAACATTATATCATTCTACAATCATCCGCCAAAGCGTTTGTAGGTCGTCACCATCTGCGGCTTTATAACTTGGAAATCATCAAGTCCTCTAAATTTCCTTTTAATTCTCCACTGACGATGCGAAAATAATAAATATGTATATTTTTTATCATTTTATATTGATTAGAAGCAAGTACAATATTTATTTTAGTGTTTAACAATCGAGTTGCATTTTAATCTTGTACATTTTGTGTTTCATTTATTACCCCCAATATATCTACGTATATATGTCTATTGTGGAAGTCTAATCTATTATGTGTAGTTCTGTGTTAGTCTATTGTGGAAAGTCTCGTCACCAACTGCAATGAAATTTCTGTTAACGGACACCTCCATATTACGGACAGTGCATTTGTATTGTCAAAAATATATGTATTATTGCGGGACAAAACCTTTCCTTTTACAAATACTCTCAGATACAACCAATTTTATTTTGCCCCAACGTTTTAGCAGCTTCCTTATAATGGAGAAGAATTATTCTCAATCCATACATATTTAACACAGCAAATACCTTCTGCAATTTGAAAGTAAAAGTGCGATGCGGTGCGCTAGACAGAAAATCCCTTTCCTGTAAAATGTCTTTGTCGTAAGTCAATAACCTAGTGAACCACCACACAGAACAGTTGCAAGCGGAATTTGAATTTCTCTGTGCACACTAAATTTTTAGTGTGTACTTTAGAGAAAAAATGCCACACATGATGTATCTATATATTTCACAGTCATATAAATACACCACCGCCATATTCTTGTTTCTCTACAGAGGTGGCTGTGCGGCCAGTAATTCCAACACTGAATGTAGTATTTTCGATAATAATCTACGTTTAGAACTAATGTATTTACTGTATACTGCACACAATTACCGCAGAAGGTATGAGTAGTCTACATTTGTGTAACCTCTCAATTACGGATAAATAATCGTGTTCCATAGGTGTTCTTTTCATTGTAGGCTGTTACTTAATATGTTAATCTAAATTAGCGCATTATTTACGAGTTATATTTTATAATTTGTGTGCATATACTGGATTCACGTTGCTAACTGCTGTGTTAACTGAGGCGTACCATGATGATTTACACTTGTATCTTTTCAGACATGTTCATACGGGTTACACAGCAACTGATATGTCCATTTTCTCAATATAATCTCCCTTAATGCATTTTGCCAGCAGTTGTCGGCTTTAAAATAGCCTCCTGGAACTAATTGTTTGGAGTCCCACGCACCCATGTTTGGACAATTTGTTCAAATTCATGAGCATCTGCAAACTGACGATCATGCAGATGTTTCTTCATTGCCACGAACAGGTGGTGATCGCTGGGAGATAAATCTGGAAAATAGGGGGTATGGTAGCATTGTAAATCTAGTTGACCAATGGCAGTGATTTTCCGGTTGGTGTGAGAACATGTGTTATCATGTTGCAGAAGCACTCCTTTAGCCCATTTTCCTGGCCGCTTCCTTTGGGTGGAACGACGTAAGCGTCTGAGGGTCTCTACATACGCTGCACTGTAAATCGTGGCTCGACCTTCCTCCCAGTCGATCAGGATAGTGCCTTTTGTGTGCAGAACACTGTAGCCATACGGTTCCCAGCTGAAGATGCTCGAAATTTCTTTGCCGTTGGACTATCATGATGTTTCCACTGAATTGATTGCTGCTTCATCGTCGGCTCATAGTAAGGCAGCCAAATCTCATCACCAGTCACAAGCCTAGACGTAAAATCTTCGGAATCATCATGACGTTGCAAAGTTCCGTGCACACGTCCACACGACATTGTTTTTTGCTCTGCAGACAAGAGTTTTGGAAGCCATCTTGCACTGATCTTCCCCAGGTATAAGTAATTGGCACGATGTGATGTAGAGCGTTTCTGGTTATTCCTGTGGCAGGCTCCACTTCGGAGAATGTAATGCATTTGTTCTCTTGAATGATTCTCTCCACCACGATGATGGTTGCTGATGCTGTCACTGTCACTTTTGTTCCAGAACTGTTCCTCTTTTTCGTCGAAGTGCTGCCCACTTTCCAACCTTCTACCCAGTTTTGCGCTGCTTTCCGTGACAGCACATGTTCTTCACATACGCCACAAATCGCCTGTGAATTTCAGCAGCGGCCACGCCCTCTTTTCAAAGGAACTACGACGTTCAGCGCTGTTTTCCATTATCATTTTTCATGTTGTTCGTTAGTAACACTCATTAGGGTTCAAGAAATTGGCTGCACAGTGACTCTCCCAGTTGATAGACGAAGATCCTAGATTCGTGTGACTGCCTTCCCAACTTGTGGTCCACTGTACCTGGAAAGAGAAAAAAAAAGTGTAAATCATTATAGTGCGCTCCATGTATATAAGGCAAGAACGTGCTTTTAATCTGTCTAATACAAACGGTCAGTAAATAGTAAATTCGAAAGGTATAGTCATTAACGAAAATTCTGTTTCACTTTTGAAATTTTTCAGCCAGCATCTGGTGATTTCTTTCTTTTTTCTCCTTTTTGAAGGTGTGGCTCTTGAAACTATAATTATAAATTTTAGGTTGAAGATACGATTCAATTCTTGCAAATTCGTAAATTAATGGTAAATTTATAATCGTATAACCTGGAATTGTATATCAAATAAATAAACATCATCAAAAGAAAATGATATAATGTTGCTCTGTAATATAAGTCTGTCAAAATGTTTACTTTAGCTTTTCTCACTTAACTTGAAAGAGAATAGAGTGGTAGAACGATCCTCTATTGCAATTCGTACGTTCTCCCAGACTATGTTACTTTACTGTGGACGGCATTATTTACGTGTTTTCTCAGGGACCTTCCGCTTGTTCCTATACTTAATTGAGCTGAGCGAAGCGAAGCTCTTATACTCGGGTTAGCCGTTTGGTTGTCCGCAAACTCTTCCTAGACCGTTTGGCCGATCTCAACCAAACTTAGCACGCTGATAGAGTATGTCGTGCTGAGTGACAACATAGGTCGAAATCAAAAATCCGATGTACCATCGAGGAATAATCACCGAAAAACGCTTGCTCCTAGACCGTTTGGCCGATCTCAACCAAACTTAGCACGCTGATAGAGTATGTCGTGCTGAGTGACAACATAGGTCGAAATCAACAATCCGATGTACCATCGAGGAATAATCACCGAAAAACGCTTGCTCCTAGACCGTTTGGCCGATCTCAACCAAACTTAGCACGCTGATAGAGTATGTCGTGCTGAGTGACAACATAGGTCGAAATCAAAAATCCGATGTACCATCGAGGAATAATCACCGAAAAACGCTTGCTCCTAGACCGTTTGGCCGATCTCAACCAAACTTAGCACGCTGATAGAGTATGTGTAGATGTTGAAAAAGTCAGAATAAACTGATTACGTAGTTTAAGCTCGCTCAGCTCATTTCATTGCAATCGGGTATATCCATTGCATTCCTAGTTGTAACAGTTCTCCGATAGTCTTTCACTTGAGTTTAGCATCTGTTTCCTTGGGTTAAGGGACACTATGGTGAGATGTTAAACTAAAGACGTAATCTTATTTTTATTTGAAATCTAAAATTTAATTTCAGGTATGCTGTCATCCTCGCATTTGATGTGAAAATAGAACGAGATGCACAGGAGTTGGCCGATTCTCTGGGAGTACGGATCTTCCAAGCGGATATTATTTATCACTTATTCGATAAGTTTATGGCGTATAGAGAAGAACTAAAACAAAAGAAGCGAGAGGAATTTAAGAAAATAGCAGTTTTCCCTTGTAAATTAAGAATTCTTCCACAGGTAAGTGTTAGCAAAACTTTGTACGTTTGTAATTTTTCAAAGTTGTAATTTTTGTTTGTTTGTTTGTTTGTTTTTCAGATCACCAAGGAAGATAAAATTTTAATTAGTTGCTTACTAATAACACGTACACAACGATTATATTCAAATATGCATCTGAATTTTCTTGTGTCTGAATGGTTAACGTTACCACGTGTTGTACAAAAGACTCGGAAACTTTTCCTACTAGAAGTTCATGTAGTTCGAGTGTGGTGTATGTGTTAATGTCACTCCCTACAGAAAAATAACATTAAAACTGCTATTACCTGATCAACTATCAAAATATTAATCCAATGTTCTCGGGATAGCTGCCAGAGTGTGTGTTGCTGTGCTGAGCTTTCGTTACCATACAGCGACAACAGCATTGCCATACAGATGTTGCCACTGTATAGTAACGAAAGCTCAGCACAGCAACATTCACTCTGGCAGCAATCCCGAGAACATTGGATTAATAGTAGACGCCAGCAAAGCTTCAAGATCATATTATCAAAATATTCTTCTTAAACAAGTGCAATAAACAAATAATGTTCTAGTTTCTTTGTATAGGTATACTCTTGTACTGGAGCACAAGTCTATCTTATTGTAAATAAAAAATGAAATCTGTATCTCATTAACACTTTAGTTGTTGCACTTTTTGTCGAGGACTACATTCTTTTCGTCAACTCGGGTTGCTGTCATTTAAAACGTCGGAATTTAAGCTGTTCCAGTTATACTCTGCACTGTGTCACAAATGCTTACACATGAAAGGGCCACTTCACCCTTATTAAAACATCCAATCTGATACTATACAAAGTTTTGCTGTAATTGCAGCTGACGGGTAGATTCCTAATAGCAATATTCACTAAGATGCCATACCCACATTTAACTTGGGGCTTCAGTAGTAGCACACTTTCTTAATATGTTTGTCTGGAAGTTTGCTTAAATGTGTGAAATCTATTCCGTTCCACGGTATAAGGGACATATTTGGGTTTATTCTAGAAGAGTAGTTCTTTAATATGATCACAGTTGATTTATAGAACTTCCCTGCATGCTACTATCTCCCTTACAGTGGCTCCCCTACATAGGGCTTCTCAAACCTTTCCAGATATTTTTCCATACCACATTCTTCAGCGTTGACATCTTCAAAAGCTTGGAAATTTCTAATATGTCTTCGTCACCACTTATCCGGTGGTCATACGGCATGACGGTAATTCGACCTCAGCTATATTATTATCCTGAGACACCAACGGTGCCTCCTATTAGAGCGTTCACCTTTGGTACATGAGATCCCTGGTTTGATCCTAGCTTGTGCCAAGTGGACTTTGTAGTGAACAAACACTGTGTGCATGAATTTTCTGTGGGTTCTCCCACTTCCTTCATTCCATCACTCATTATCATCATTACCATCTTCCTTGCGACGGTGCATAATTGTGGGACATTAAACTAGAAATTTCGTTTCATTTCATTTTACCAAACAGCTTGATTCTAAATAAAACGAAAGGATACCTTAGGCAGTAGTACTTTATTATTTTTGGTGTCAACCATAGGCGGAGCTATGGGGGGGGGCATAGGAGGGCATTGCCCCCCAACTTTTTGACAGAAAATAAAAATGCCACCTATAAAATCCTTCAATTCTCATTTGTATTTACCGTGAGCCCCAGCAGACAAAAGGTCTGCCCCCCCCCCCCCCCCCAGGAAACAATTCCTAACTCCGCCTATGGTGTCAACTACCACATAACGTTAACAAGCGTGGTTGCCATTATAAGTTTTGAACTCACACATATTTCCACTTATAAACTGTTCCTATTCACACGTATTACATACACTTTATTTATTGGAGGAAATACTGTACCCTTAATCACCTATTGGTGTCTTGTACTTACGTATATGTTTAACTTACATACAACTTACATAGTTTCTACAGTAACTAGCAGCAGTAATGAAACTGAGACTAGCAGCACAATACGAAAGTCTGTTTATAGATACTTTCGTTACTGTATCCTAAGTCATCAAGTGGTTTTCATAAAGTAATTGTCAACCGTGTCGCACACACTAACCGTCACTTACATACTATTTGTCTCTATAGGGGCATTTATTTCCTTTTTTTATCATATCCATAATGGTTCTCTTATTAGTCACATGTATCGTCTGATTTAGTTTTGAGACTTACATCGATGAATCATGCCATTTGATTTCGTAGAGCGATATACATGTTTGTAATCTGATTACCATTTGTATCTGTACTGGAGTTCTCCACTTCTTAACTCAATAACCTTCACGCTGCTGGGTTAACATCTGAAGTGCAAGAGAGAATTACGGAAATCAAAAATAAATGCGTTAGTTATTCATCACCAGTTTCAGATGCGATTTCTGTCAGATCTTGTATTAGAACTATTAACCTTTTTATTCATGAAGCTTCGATAGGTACCTGTAATCAGTTTTTTGTTTCACGTGAACCAGTGACGGCTGACTGTTGTTTACTTTGCTTGCTTTTAATCCCTAATTCATATTTGATTTACATTAGCAATCAGAAAATTTCAGTCTTAAAATTGTGACTTCAGATTGTTTTCCAGTAACATCTTAAATCAGATACCAAAATACGTACCTTTTTTAATTTCGTCGTACTTGATTCTGACAATAATTATTCCCTGAAATACTTAGCTCCTAGCAGAGTAGAGCAAATACTGAACACCTATCTGCTTTGGAATACAATTCGAAATTTGATTAAATTAATTGCCATAAAGCACTCGTAATGGAACGAGGAAGTAATTCCGTGACAGGGAAGTTAGTTCTATCTTGCGAGTCAAAATAATTTTTTTACGATAGTGAGAATCCTCTGTCCCCATTGCTTCGATCCTGAATTGGGGTTTGACAATTTCAGGGATATAAAAGAGTAAGAATGGATATAAAAGGTGTATTTTGAGTAGCGCAAAAGTCATTTGTTCTTTACATTGACATTTAATAACTTTTGTCGTACGGAGACACCTAACGTTTGTGCGTATTTTCATTGAATGAAGCAGTAGGATTTCAACAGTGTTCATAGCATTTTGGCAGAAATAGCTCTTAACAGTTTGGCAGAAAGCAGGTGTAGTTTTTTGAATCCTGAGACTTACGTTTCCAAGTGTTTACAAAATTCGTTTTACAATACCAAAACTTCTCATCATTTTCGAGATAATTTCAAAGTTCATTTCTTCATTCGATGAGATACGAAAGATTCGAAAGTGTTGATATCTTGACATTTGTTTGTTTAAAGCGTAAGATCTTGGCTGAAGGGTAATGACATTGTTTATAGAATGTTCTCTTCTTAGCGATTGCATAATTTCTTTATCCGAATTTGAAATGACCTGTGCCTTGTTTATTGTAAGTTTCAGATAAGTTACTTGATTTAGGGAAGAGGTTATGAATTGAACTTAAAGGTCAAATTTGATAGGCAAATCTACATGAATATTATGCAATATTAGCAGCTATCAGCAAAGTTTATTGTGGATGCAGTTGATAGCGTTCTTTCGTATAGTATTGTAACAACTGTGATAATAATGATGATAAATAGTGGCAGTTATCAACAAAGAGAGTTGGCAATCCTTGACACTACAACTTCAATATTCTGATTTATAGTAGAACTCTAAGTTACGAAAATAATCTTGATAATTTCATTCATGAAACAGTTTTTCAAACTTTCCAGCAAATATTAATATCATGCAACAAGTTTTAATTGATAACTTAGAAGACTCAAATAGAAATAGTTGGCAGACAGTGCAGTAGTTAATTCGTAAAGGATAAAAATGTATTTAGTCAATTCCTCACCCCACCCTTATACACCAGAAAGGATAATTGTATACTTTGCCGATTAATACTGTGTTTTAAAAATGAAGTAAAATATAAACTTTATTCAATTATGAGAAATTGTAATAAAATTATATTAAAGTCCAAAGCCGTGTTTATTTTTATTTGCGAAGGAAGAAGAGGAGATGAATTAATATATCGAAAAAATACTTTATGTTATAGAAAGTATAGGATTCACATTTCCTTTGAAAATTGGCGCATTTGTTCGGTTTTTTGACTCGTTTTTTGGAAAATTAGTATCCACATGGAGTCCAACTTAGGACTAGTCCAAAAAAGCATCTGTTTTAATCACTCGGGTGCTCTTTACTGTGTATTTTGAGAAGACAAATAACAATATTACTTTTTGCATTACTAGGAATGGTACAATTTCTATGAAATTTCCGTAAACAAACACCTAGTAAATTATATTTCCATCGTAAATTGAATTGTGAATATATCCAAGAACTATAGTTACAATGCCTAATATCAGTTTGTATAAATTGGTGAAAGAAATATTGCTTTGTTTTCAAGTCTAGTGTTGTGTCCTTTAACTTTAATTAGGTTGTACTATAGTAGGTTATAAAGAGTATTGAAGTAGTCTGCTCCGAAGAAAGCACGAAGCAATGGAACGAGTAGGGACGACAGGGTGAACACTTGAAATATAGAGAAATTTAACTCCGCAACTCAGATGCAGAAATATCAATTAATTACCTTTAGGATGATATGTCACCTGTTCATGATAGTTTGAACGTATGTTGTTCAGATGAAGATCGAATGAACTTTATGAAATAATCGTGGTATGTAGGGGAAAGATTTAAAATAGCATTTAAAATGCAGCAATTACCTTCTTTTAAATAAATGTTCATCATTTACTTCGTTGGTGTGATTTGATACTTTATCGACGTGATCAAGGAATTTAAGGATGTAGTGCCTTCCGATTTTTTTTTTCCCTTTTTGTTCGTGAATCCATTATCAGTTGGATAATCTCAGTCTAAGATTGTTCAGAAAAGTTCTTGACCATTTTTTAAAATTATTTGTTTAAAAAAGTCTGTCCTTATTTTTCAGTATGGCCTTTTCGCAAGACTATCACATGAGTGTGATCGTGGTGTTATATTGACATTCAGGGTTATCTTATACATTTGTAAATAATGAAGGAATAAGAGTTAAGAGTTTGATATCAAACAAACATATAGCTGATTCATTATTTCTTCCATATCAATTACGTCTTTTCAGAGTAAATTAATTTTAAGTCTAATACGTAAAATGAAATGTAATTCGGTGCCCCATATGTGCCAATGGCGAATACTGTCGCCTTCAGCGTGTATAGTCCCAATTTTTCAACGTTGACCAGGCATCGTAAAGACCAGAACCGGCACAAGGCCCGTGCAAAAGATGCAGTCGCATCGGGGCCCGAGGTTAAGGGAGCGCTGTCGACGAAAAAGAGGGGGTAATAAGATGGATTTGTTGAAGTAAGATATATTGTCGGTTAGGGGTTGTTTAATTGTTAAATGAACTTCTGAAATGGGAAATATTATTAAAAATGTGCCCAGTTAGGGTTTCGATAGTGGTTCAAACATGAAAGGCAAAAATGTTCGTATTCAAAAAAAAAAAAAAAAAAAAATAAAAAATAAAAAAAAAATAAAAAAGCAAGCCTCAATCCTGAGCATTTTATGTACCATGTGAGTGAAGCCACTCCTTAAATCTCGTGGTAGATGATGTTGCTATGTTATGTCTAGTAATCCGCTAAACCGGATGTCATTTTTTAAAGCACTGTAAGGTAATTTTTTAAAATTTTTATTCAGGTTCCACACAGATAAAGCATTTCGACTAATAATATTACGAATTTAACTGTTAGATGATTAAGTAACACTCGTTGGAAGAGCAGAATTTATGTTCTCGAACCTCTAAGATACAGTATAGAAGTATGTGATGCCGTATACGAGATCAAAACCAATCCTAAAATTGACGATTTTGGAAATAATCATTGGAAATAATAATAATAGTCATAATAATGGTGGTAGAAAGAAACAAAGATAGAGATATTGTTCAGAATAAATTTTGCAAGTAAATTTCTTCAAAAGTATTTTGAATTTACAGATTGCTTTAGACTTGTGTGGCAGTGTGGAAAGTGCCTTGGGATCGGGAAAAGGTCTAAATAGTTCGTAACTAATGCAAGGGAACTGGCAGAGAAATTGGAGATCAATCCAAAATTCTCAGATGAGACTTATATCAATCATGAAAAGTCAAAACATTTTTTATATTAGTGGCCCCAACGCTCTCGCCTTTGGTGCGAGTGTCCCAGATTCGATTCGATTTTCGCAAGCGAAAAACTGAAACGCTTTTTCAGGCCAAGCACCCTGAATGAGGTTTTCGTGGGTGTTCCTCATTCCCACCAGGTAAATGCCGGGATGGTACCTATCATCGAGGTCCCAGGCCTCTTCTTTCCTGTCCCAATCCTTTCTTCCTTCCCTTTCCTTGGATAGTCTGATCACCGAGGACGTTATCCCTCATACGTGATGGGCTAACAGACATAGATGGCGAAAGCCAAGAAATCTGATTCCTAATCCTAATTTTTCATATGAATATGATGATCAACCTTTTGAAGCAAGATCAGGAAGGACTTCTTTCAAGGTTAACTTCTTTTATGTGGTTTTAGACAGTCATCAGTTCGATGTCAGAAAGGTTTGAACAAGTGCAAATGAAAATTTCTGTATGACATCTAAGCCTTCAAAAGTTGGAAAGAAGTGAACTTAAGAAGTATTACACCAATCTTCAGTCAGTTTTGACCCATTAAAACGAGTGTGATATTAACAGAAATGAGGTGCTGTAAGAGTTCTAGCTTTTGTCACCAATGCTGCCTCGTACGAGCTGCCCAGAAAAGATGCTATTCTATGTAACCGCAGATTCATTTATTGCCACTTTCCCAATATTTTTATTAGCTTAAGAATCTTGCTAAGCATTCCAATGTCAAATAGTAGCAGGAAAAGTTTTTCCAGACTAAAACTAATAAAAAAATACCTCAGGACTTTCATTTCATAAGAACAACTAAACGAACTAGCAGCGCTGGCTATAGAAAGTGAAATGCTTAACATCATAGATGTACAAAAGATAGGAGATTTTTCCAAACGCAAGACCAGAAAAATAACAATTTTGATGTTTTGTATTTTAGCTGAAACTTCTTAGAACATTTGTATTTTCTTCGTGCTCTCAAATACGATTCTCAGCATTGAGCTGGATTTTATACAGTCAATTTAGGGTTTTCCCATTGTTTAAATTTAGTTAGTTGTACTTGAATAAGCAGAACTTTTTTTTTTTCTAATTTATGTTTTCCTATAGTGAGTTTACTGAACTAGTATATCTTTGTAACAGTCCACTATTAGTTATCATCCATCTGCATTTATGGCACCCAACTTAATATTTCATAATGTAATACATTCATTTCATTACTATAGTACATATACTGTAAAATAAGAAGTGAAATTTTTGTTTGCAAACCTTTCGGGACTTGTGCGTCTTACTTGTGAGTGTTGTGTACGTCAACCACTTCGGTAAATTAAACAATTTTCTCTTGAATCAATAAGTGCTAACAAAGGTTCATGTTATTGTATTAGCCTCTTAATTCTATAACTTTGGAATATAACTCAGTGTTTGTTAAATAATATATTAGTGCTTACTTATTTTATTCTTTTCAGTTTATATTTAATTCGAGAGACCCTATCGTAGTGGGTGTTATAGTTGAAGCTGGTATTGTGAGGGAAGGTACTCCAATTTGTGTTCCTAGTCGAGAGGTAAGTACCAAGAATGATTTTTTATTGAATTATGGGATTTTGTTTCCACCAAAGCTTAGTTTTCATGTCCGATGTAGAAAATTATGACTTTCGTTTGTTACTAAAAGTATTAAATTCGAGCGAAAAGAACACAGGATCATTCGTATTGGAACTTTAAGATTTTAAGCATCGTTATAGTATAACATAGTCTTGGAAGAAGTTATGTAAATATTTGTATTTTAAATACCTTATTTATAAGCACAGTTTAATTCCTTCGGTTTTAAAACTACTGACTAGCTTATATGTGATTTATATCATATCCAAGAAGAGGATATTATGCTGTTTTCAGCATATTTTTCTGAAATAAATTCGGAAACTTGTTGCAGAAAAAAAAATCTGCAAAAGGGAAGAAATCCCAACCTTATTCGTACAAATTGACCGTTCCTACGATGTTTTAAAACAAGTAACGGCAAACAATAATCTTTAATAAAATTTAAATATAGATAGGAGAGACGGGAAAAAGACAGATTCTTACAGTATGTTGAAAGAATTTGGATTTCCCGAATTCCTAAACTTGATAAAGATATGTCAGTAAAGCTGCCAATAGGAAGAAAGTAATTCGACTGGGTATTTCATAATTATTAACGGTCCGAAATAGGAGTACGTCGTTTTTTCGCTCGTAAATGCAATTTATAAAATTAAAGATACAAACAGAGGAATAAGGTGGAAGGTTCTTTCCTACTTGCCTGTGTCCACTTATGATGTCGACTTGATAGACAATGATGTCAGGTAAGTGCAAGAAAACGCAAATAGTTTTCTCATAGGTAATGTAAAGATGAAGACAAAGTAATGTCATGATGACAGAGATTAATAGCGGGAAGTAATGCTGTTACACTGTACAAAACTTTCAACATCATATGAAGATAAAACCCTTCCCGTAAGTACTGTTAACATACTGGAATCTATGACATACTGGACATAGCTGTTAATAAGTAACTCTAAATGTTATATATTGTTGGACGAACAATGAAACAGCGCTATTTGGAAGTGTCCGCGTCATCTCACTAGACATCTGATGACTCTCAGGTCTTCTAAATTTCGTAAATTTCTTTATTTCTTAGTTATAAAATGAGGTTAAATTTGAAGTCCCTCGAGATTCTTTTGCGATCGGTCACTGTAATTGTGAAAGAAGCATGATTTTGCTTTGATTCTAATCTTTAATGGATGTGCTTTCAAATGTTACGATAGTTGCTGTTATACTTCCATTTCCCTCCGAGATTTCCTCGTTGGACCATTCACCATAAGAGATACGATGCCAGCGATTGCCAAATCAAGTTAGACAAAGATTCTAACCAATCTATAATCGTACTTCTCCGACAATTACAGTGACAAGTAAAAGTTACTTTGTCTAAATCCTTGTAAATATTCACACACATTAAAAAAAAAAAAAAAAAAAACTCGTTTCTCACATACACAACCAGTTAAATATTCTCTTCCCCGTTATTGAACAGTCTTACGAAACCTACAGGAAACTTCCAACAGTTTACTGGTAATCATCAAAAATCATGAGAGTCTTCCAGACAAATCGAAAAAGCTTCAAGAAAGAAAATTTTCAACATTATAAAACAGTTATAACAAAAATGCACACTTTTTAAATACTTCTGTAAGGCACCAATCAACAAACATTTTTTGAATGTTGGGGAATATTTCTGTCAAAAAATGCTTCCTACCGCAAGAAATTTTTCAACTGTGAGTTCCTCTTTCCCTTAAGAACTTCATTTTTCATAGAAGCGTGAAATAAGACGTGCAAATTGAATATATAATACAAAATACTGCTTCCAAGATCATATACGTACATTTCTTCTAGCAGGAAGGGGGGAAGTGAAAATTCCCCGTCTGGTAGATATTTTCCCAGTCATGTGGGGCTTAACAGCGTAGAAGAGTTGGTACCGACTAACAGTGCTTAAAACAAGTGGAAACCGAACAGAAGCTCCCGACGTACAAAACTGCAGAACCGAATAGAAACTCCCGAACTCTGTTACCGGGCCAATTCCCCAGCAAATTTTCTTCAGATCTGGCCAGTAGATACCGAAAAATAAATTACCACACATACGTACGTACACGTGGAGTAAAACTATACGTTCCCGTATGCTTAAACCAATTGCTAATAATCGTTTGAACCAGAATTATGTTAAAAGTATATAATCGCTGCAGAGAAAAACAGGATGCATACTTTTAAAATATTTCTGACTGTGTTTAAAAATACTATTTACTTCAAACTACCGCCATGAAACTTTGGACGGAGTGCCCTTGTTAAAAAGAATATCCAAATTCCTAAAATTTGTAAAGACATGTCTCAGTAAAGCAAGTAAAAATTGCGAATTGGAGTAAGTTAATTTGACTGGTTGTTTCAGATTAGTTCGCCGAATATTTATAAAGGCAGTTTCTTACTCTGAGGATTGAATAGAGGCTGAAGTCTTTCGAAAACAAGATGTTGAAAAAATGGAAGAAAAGGACAACGAAATGGAGAAAAGTGACATAACAGAAGAGGCACGTATTTCTGTATGCTAGGAATTTAGATGGAGAGGTTTATGATGAACAGAAGTAGCTTACATGGGAGATACTCGTGTCGTGTACCGAAGTGTGAATTGGATCACAACTTCTTGCGATGAAAATGACATGTACTTACTAATGAATTTGAAATTTAAATGAATATTTTAAAAGTTTAAATGTACAGATCTCGTAAAATTTCCCTTCGTTCTTAACTAAACTTTTCATAGTAGCTAGTGCCCAATACAGATAGTCGAAAAATAGCATTAATTAAATTTGATATTCTGACCACATCACCATCCATCGTGTTGCTCATTTCTGAGTGTCGTAACCCCATTATCCTTGCTAGTCACATGTCTAGTGCTCTGTCGCCATTTTGTTCAAACTTCAGCTTTACTTAAGGCACTCTGAAGAAGCAGTCCAGTTATGTGTTTTATTTGTTCTATCCACCTGTAGAGTTCTTACCCGCTTTCTAGTGCCCTCAATTTTACCTTCCATGATAATTGTATGTGCATTATCTTCATCATTGTTCTATATACCTGAAGAATTGGAGAATTCTTCTGGGGACTCGAGAGATACTTGTTGTTTTTCAGTAATAGATGCATTAGTTCTCTTTGCTGTCGAAGGTATACGTAGCATTCTAGGCCAACACCACATTTCATACGCATAAATTGGCTTTTTATTAGATGCCTTCATTGTCCAAGTTTCACATCCGTATAAGAAAACAAAGAACACTATAGTGTGTCGACCAGACGAACCTTGGTGTTTGTGATTGCACAGTTCTTCCAGATCTTAATAATTTTTTGCAGTGTAAGATGTCCAATCATGATCTTTCTTCTGATCTCTTTTTCTACGTGACTGTCGATCGAAGGTGCGCAAGATCATATACGATCTCCAGTTCGCCTAAACAGCTGTCCTGTGAGTTGGACGTGTGCTTCTCGATCGATCGTCATTATTTTGGATTTACTGAGGCTTATAGTACTCGCGCCCAGTCGTGAAGCTTGGGCTCTAAACCAATCACAGCAATATTTTGCTTGAGCTCCGATGCATCGGAAAACTTCGGTACAATTCGTGGAAGCCGCTTCCCAAGCCGCTTCCCATACTTGGAGAAACGTCAAACAGCTGAAATTTACCAACAATGTTGCCAAATTTTGAAGATATAGTAAATAAATATTTAAAAAAAGCATTTAAAAATTACCAATAATAATATATTGCACAACAACAACCACTGTAACAATTATTCTACAACGGTAACAATAACACAATACTAACAACAAAAATATAACCACCCAAAAAAAGAAAATTAACAAAACGGAACTTGGCGCCAATCCGACAACATTGTACTCTCGGGAGATGTTTTCCCTGTAGCGCGAGAGACGACACTGATAAAATTTGATGGGTGGGGAAATGGCATGAACACACCCTCGCGATTCACTGAAACACACCCTCGCGTTCTGTTCGTTGGTGAAATCGATAGATCTAGGTCAAGCTTCACGACTCGGTGTGAATACTATAGTTCAAGTTTATATTGTGTACTAACATTCTTGTCTCGACAAAATTTCTGAGAGCTCTGCTTCACATC